>NC_136490.1:106344292-106376792 GCF_053919585.1 Euprymna scolopes
ATTATTTTACTTACCTTAGAAGCAAAGGTATGATAAACACCGTCTGACGTCTAGACGGCAAGTTATAATCAGTTAGAAACAGCCGCTTCTCTAACAGCACTTTAATGATGTGATACAGCTAAATGGCATATCTAAATAATATGTATATATATACATATATATATACATATATATATATGTAAGTATTTATATTAAATTTATAAAACTCAATAAGTCTGTTTGTCTGTCTCTACGCATATTTTCAACCCCTATCTGTTTCGAAACTAAAAGTCGCAAAGCGGGAGAGGGGCTTCAACTTATTGCATTTTATTTTTATTGACCGTTATTTTCTAGATGTTTAGCCGGTCATAATAGGTTGAATAGTGGTCGCGTTTCCGGCTTTGAACACTACAATATATATATATATATATATATATATATATATATATATATATATATATATATATATATATATATATATATATATATATAGTAAGTTATAATATATATATATGGCGATTAATCTACACTGAATATTCCGCGTTTCATCCACTCTAGAACTCTTCAGGCACATAAGCCTGAAGAGTCCTAGAGTGGATGAAACGCGGAATATTCAGTGTAGCTTAATCGCCATATATATTTTATAACTTACTAACTATGTCTACTTACGTATTGAGCACTTTTGAAGTAAATACTTAAAATTTCCGCATAAATTTTTACTTTCGCATATCAATTTTATGTGAGTAACTGAAGTAGTTTATATATATATATATATATATATATATATATATATATATATATATACATATACATATATATATATATACATATATATATATAGAAGTATATATTCACTGTAGAGGTTCTCTTTTAGTGGAGACCACTCTACACTTAAAGTTTATTTACACAAACAAGTAGTCTGGGAATTTCCTTCCTGTATCCTGGTTTGCAGGCATTCAAGCGTAATTTTTACATACATCTCGCGCACACTTCCATACATAATGTCTAGATAAGCACAGTCTATACTTTACACTAATCGCTTGTGTCTTAATATGAACCTGAATTGTTTCGAGTGAATATTAGTATACATAATATGAATAAAAAATGTTGTTATTCAAAAGGCATTCAAACATTCAATAACAACATTATAAACCAATAAGGAAGGTATATACAGTTTTAATTATCCGACAAGGAGTTGCATAAACAAGAAAACCCTCCTTTCACAGAGTTTCGAAGAATACAGTTTTTTACTATCAGAGGGAAGAGGTTTGCAAAATATACAATAAATTTTGCAGGTTAATACATTAAAGGAACAAATAATACTCTGCAGCAGAAAAAGTTATTTAACAGTTAGTAACGTTTTGTAAGATTTGCAAAGCAAGAAGCGGGAAAAACTGGAAAAAGGATGTGGTAAAAATCAAAAGAGAAGGACGAGTAAATCCTGACCAGGTAAAAGAATGGGACTATTGAAAGAAAAAATATATATATACATACATATATAGGGAGAGAGAGAGAGAGAGAGAGAGAGAGAGAGAGAGAGAGAGAGAGATAACTAATGTATATATCATTTCCCTCTGGGAGTGTACTTTCTTATAATATAAACGGAAGTTATATTCGAAACGAGGCATGGCATACTTGCTACCCGTAAATTATCGAATCCGACAGACTATCGTTTTGCTTTTATCGTGCTCGTTGATTTTCAGAGAAAGAGGACGAAGGTGTGTCCAAAATGTAATTTGATTGACAGTATATACATAGAGAGACAATTCAATAAAATATTAACACCTTCAATTTTCATATATACACCCCAAGACAACGGCGGTTATCGCTGTTACTTAAAGAATAAAACAAGATCAAATTTGATTACTCGAAGGAAACTATGCGCATGTCCATGTCGGTAATAAATTCTCCGTTCGGCCACAAGTCAGATTTTATTGGATGTGATCGAACTTGCAGATGAACTCCATCGTTTAACCTGATTATATTATCGATTATACGGCTATTTTAATTCCGCATTAAGTAATCTAGCTTATTCAAGTTTAGTACAGGACTCGAGGAGGAGTCACCAATTATAGGACTCGAGGAGGAGTCACCAATTATAGGACTCGTGGAGGAGTCACCAATTATAGGACTCGACCGCTAGTGAGTTACTAATTTGTAAGAGTGCGAGTTAGTGTTCACCAATTACTAATCGAGACCTATCAATTGGTAAGATCGAGATTGCAGTTGCAGAAATAAATTTAAGCGGAATGTAGTAGGTATCCTCGGAACCGCTAAAGGTAAATCTCACGAGATCAACGATTAATAGGCAGATGTCAACAGATCACATTGTCGCATACATGAAATAAAAATCTTGCAAAAACTCTGGAAAATAACTACACTTGCCAAATGACTTGAAATCATTGTATCAGTATGAAATAAACAACATTTATTTATGTGTTAGGAATAGTAAATCAAATCGTTCCAATACAAGTGTTTTTTTAATGAGTGTTCATTATGCAGAGTTTGTTAACTAGAAATATCATGGAGTTTAACATTATTGATTTTTATGAACAGAGTGTCGCAGGTGGCTTGAACTTATTTTCTGAGATATAAATAGTCATAAAAGCATGAAAGCAAAATGGGCGTGTACGTGTGTTCGTTACATAAGAAACAGCAGTTTGAAATAATATTGTTTTATAAGAAGAATTAATTCTCTTCCAATGTAGAAATTTCCCATGATGAGAATTAAGGTCCATGTGCATGGCGCACAAATTGAAGACGAAGAATTTTAACGCCGCCCATTGGTGGAGTTATTCTGACATCCAGTCTTGGGGAAGACAAGAGAAAAACTGAAATAAACTGATTTGATTTTCGCGGCAAATCTTTATATATCGATGTTCTATAACAATCCAGTCCGTTTGGTGTATCTCTATGCGGGAAACGTAACATAGTTCCTTTGTTCCATGTGTGAGGGTGGTCACATCCCAACGTTGTGTGCTTATGTGTTCTGATACTTGTGGGCATTAAAAACGGTAATCGCTATAAAATTTTCTTGCCAAAGATTTGTTACGGCCGTATGCAGCGGTCGCTATATTATTACTCATGCAAAAATAGTGTGAATTATATTTCATCTATAATAAACGTTTGGTGTATTAATATTTAATTGCATAAAAAGATTAAAAAAAGATATATATATATATATATATATATATATATATATATATATATATATATATATATATATAAAGGTGCTAGTCTAGCGACATTTAAACGCTCTGATACAGGGAAACAGTCTATATGTGAATTATTAGTATATAACCTCTTTATTTGGGTTGAGCACTGTCGTAAATGCGTTCTCTTTCTAGTTAATTCGCATTACGCATTTTTGTAAATAAATTAACTGATTGTGATACAGCGAAGCAGCCTTTCTGCGTATGACTCATATATATATTCCACCACATTGTATATACATATATATGAGTGTCTCTTTGAGTGGGGGGGTGATGCACTCGCCTGTGCATTTCGACGAATGAGCTTCTATCACAACAATAAAGTTGCTCGGAAATCCACACAGATGATTTGTTTATAGGGGGGAAGATTTTGTGTAGATCGATCCACAGTTTTGGTATTACTGCTAACCTTTGTCGGCGTAGACAGCTGTCACGGGATAGAGTATACAGTAAACCGCTGTTTTGTTTACATCAGAGTTTCCTCTAATGTAATATATATATATATATATATATATATATATATGTGTGTCTGTATGTATATATGTATATATATGTATATATATGTATATATAATGTATATATATATGTATATATGTATGTATATATATGTATATATATATGTGTATATATATGGGTATGTATATGTATATGTATATGTATATATATATGTATATATGTGTATATATATTTGTGTATATGTATATATGCATATATATGCATATATATGTATATATGTATATATATGTATATATGTATCTATGTATCTATATGTATATATGTATATATATGTATATATGTATGTACATATATGTATATATATATATGTATATCTGTATATATATGTATATATGTATATATATATGTATATATATGTATATTTATGTATATATGTATATATATGCATGTATATATGTATATATATGTATATATATGCATGTATATATGCATATATATGTATATATATATACATATATATACACATATATATATATGTATATATGTATATATATGTATATGTATATATGTATATATGTATGTATATATATGTATATATGTATATATATATATATGTATATATGTATATATATATATATATATGTATATATATATATATATATGTATATATATTCGTTTTTAAAAAAATCAGCCCTTGCATAAGTGTCTTAAAATCTCTCCATTTCTTCATTCTACGCACTATGCATCTTTCTTTTAATAATAATACTCGAACTCACTCATTTTTCCTTGTACCTATTTGTGAATTGTTTCAAGAAATTCCGCCTTTTGGATTACATCGGAATATCTTCACGTAGAGCTCTTTCTTTAGCTTTTTACTTGTGGATATGGAACTTTTACCAACTTTGTTTTGGATTTTACCGTTATTGGATATTCTACTCTTCACACAATCATCCATTCACGTGAAATCATTTTTTTCCACATTTGTTTGCTTCACTATTTTAAACCAAGTAAGATCTATCTCTTACTTGTAGTTTAACTAAATACTTTGCAAACAAAATCCGATTCCGCATTTTGCTAATTCCTTCCCTCTGATGAGAAGGAAAGTATTTCTTTCGAAACTCTGCTGATTACGGACATTCCACTTAATTTGTGTTCCTTTTTTGAAAATGAAATATATTTATTTAGCTCTTCGTTAAGTGTTTTTAACATGTTTCTAGAATTATTTGATCTCATATATATATATATATGTATATGTATATATATATATATATATATATATATATATATATATATATTCCACTACATTGACGGTAGCGGGTCAACAATTAGAAAATGAACAATTCTTCTGATATATTGAACCAAATAGCAAATCATACAACCATGCTCCGACATTTTAAACGAATTCCGAAAGAATTCTTCTGCTCCATTTCTCTAAGATTAAAACTCCTGTTACTTTTCTTTTACTTCGAATGATATGGTTTTCCAATTTGAGATGTTTTATTTGTTTCTTTTTCTTTCTAACTTCCCCAATAAAATGATAATTTTTTAAAAAATCTATACATATAAGGGTGATCACTCGTGCAGTATAATTTTCTACCTTATTTTGAGTGAGATTACACAATCATTTGAATAAGTCCTGATAGTGCGTGTTTAATATACTTTATTATGTATCATAGCGTGTTGTGTTCTGCTATCTCAATCATAAGCTGTGTATAGCGGAGAGAATATTGCTATTAATCTGGTAATCTTTAGCTCCTCTCATAGTGATTTACCCAGTTTACGTTTTACAGTAATTAGGAATAATGACATCAAGATAAATTTAAACGTCTACATTCATTCCACGAAATTCTGGTCTAATTCTTAGAGACAAGAATTAGTTAGCGTTTTGACTGCCTATTTTTTCAAATGCGTAATATACTTCCAGCTCATAATTATTCGAACATATTAAGTTGTGATTGAACACTGTTGTTCTTCGTTTATTGTTAATTTAACAAGAAAAAATATTGTTCTTGCATTTAAAAAAATATATAATTACCACATTTTTACGAAATGGAATGTGCTGTTCAATGTAATTAGAAAACAGGCCTTTTTTGTAGCTTGTTAGTTTCATTTATTATCGATTAATACTGTATAACCTGTCTGGTGTATTGAATTTGTTTTTTGCTCTTGAGAACAGTATTTTCTTTTATGAAAGCTTTTTCTAAGCATAAAAATATATTATCATTTATAATATTAATTTTGCATAATAAGATAATTTTAAAAGGTACAGATATCATAAAGATGCGTACATGTAATTGATTACAATAGAAAAATGCGAACATGAAAAGTAATATGGTTAAGCTTAAACACGGAAAAGTAAAGGACTAGTTGTTAAAACTCGAAAAGGGAAAGGACAAGATATTCTAGAAAAAATATCATTAATTTATAACTTAAAATATTGTAGTTTGCAGAATTGATTGTATAATGTTATAAATTGAATTTAAAAAGTTATTAATGCCGCAATTTGTTAAGTTATAAATTTATTTATTTTTTACTAGAATTTCTTGTCCTTTTCTTTTCCAGTTTTAACAACTAGTCCTTTACTTTTCCATGTTTAAGCCTAAAAATATTACTTTTCATGCTCGCATTTTTTATTGTAATCCATGATTTTTCCAGGTTTCTAGTAAATTCACTTCGTCTTTATTTAATTTCAGCCTTATTTTCTTGCCCCCATAAGCATAACATACGCGTATGTAATAACAATGTACGACACTCGTGTGCTTTCAAAAAATCCTCCAATTATCTCCGTTTCATTTTTTCATTCACTTTATTTAACTTGTTACTTCTATTTTCTCGGTTTATTGGTTGCAACAGTAGTTGCTGAAGCGACATGGTTGCTATAGAAACCAGTCATAAAAATTGTCATTCACATTTTTACATTTATTTCTGATTTTGAACACTAGAAAATTCATCATAACTTTTGTTTTACTGAACGAAAATTAAAAAAAAATTACAATATAGATGAGAAGGTGATTTATAAACTGCAATAAGTGTTTGAAATTTGGTCGAAAAATGAGTGATCGGTAAAGCGTTAAAACAGTTCTAAATGTCTAAAACTGACACTTAACCATAAATTCAAACACTACCGTTTTTGAATGATAAAACTCTTACTTCACGTTTAAGTTTGGCAGACGGAATTATATAGGTTAAAACAGACATACCTATAATCTAGTAAGATTACACATCATGCATCTAATTATCGTTGAAGAGGTGAAAAATTATTTCATGATCACCAGATCAATATGGAGGAAACGATTCGTCTTTTCACGTAAAATAATGAAAGATATATTAAGACATCGTTTCCTAAAGCAACAAAGATATCAGCAGTAAGCAAAAATAAATGTACAAAATTGAAATAATATTCTGTGATTATTCAGGCGGATTCATGTAAAAATGAATCCTCATAGTAATTAAGTATCAGAATGCATGCAAGCCTGTTTTATTAAGAATGAATCGTTTTAATTTCACATCTAGATTTCAAATGTTCACATGCAATTAATCGCTCAGTTAACTTGTATTAAATTAAATGTGATGCCATAAAGTACGATCAAAAATGTAATTGTTTCTATTTATACATAATGTGTTTATATTCATAATTTATGTATAAAAACATGATTAACCATACGAAATTTAATAATTTGAATGAATTTTACCTTAAGCAGTAAGCTGTATATTTGGTGTGAATGTTAAAGTATGCACTACTGTATGCATTGCAGAATAATGAAAATGGTATGACGTTCAACAGACAAACTAGTGACATATCCGAAATGCATTATTATATATGTCGCAATAAGAATTTTCAATGATGCACTGTCTCCATTGCCTACTTCGATGGTTCTGGATATGACCTTAAACTATATGCGATGGTGAGGTCTCAGCTCGCGGGCTTTGGGGGAGTGTGGAGCCGCCCTTTAAATAGCCTTGCTCCCATGTCCACTCTGACTGGAGTGGTTATACCTGTTAGGGTCCTAACTATGGGTGAAATAGAAACTCGCGTGAAAAACATATATATTCTATTAAAAAATTGTTCCTCAAAGTCACTAGATTCGGCATTAAATAATCTGCAAAGGGTTGATATGCCGTAAAACAAAAACAACCAATCAACCAACCAACAGCCTAATTCGAGTTTTGCATCAATAGCTTAGACTGCAACTCCACCTTGACTCCGGAGGTGTTAGATTGTCTTCTTGAAAGCTATCAGTGTCGAGAGCCGACATTACAAATAATCGTGTTCTGACAACGCTCGGCCTCTGTTTTCAACATGTCATTATACAGAAGATCCCAAAAGTCACTGAAGGGTTTTTAACTAAAATATATGCTTTCCGTTTGACAATATCTGTCTGTAAATGTAAGTCGTTACATTTTTAGTCATTGGTAACTTAAAAAAAAAATAATCAAAATTCATGAAAAAAAAAAGTCTTTTAAATGTTGCACATTTTCATCTCCGCATATTTGTACTTTTTCTAAAACATTATTCATGACAGATTGCCGAATCTCTAGATTGCGATTAAATTCCTTAATTTGTTCCCCGAGCTGGTAGACCTCTAAACGCTACGCCTCAAGCCCTGTAAGAATTGAAAGAAAGCATCAGGAAAAAAATAAAGATGTTAGATTGCAATCCAGAAATTCTGCAATCTGTCATGAATAATATTTTGGAAAGAGCACAAATATGCAGCGATGAAAATGGGCAACATTTAAAATACATCATTTTTATTTAAAAATATTGTTTAAATTTTGCTTGTTAAAGAGAAATTCCTAATGCCTTAGCCAGATTGTGTTACATTACAGAAATACATCATCAAATATAAAGAATCTGTTTTAGTTCAAACCCTTCAGTGGTTTTTGGACGCGCTCTACATCATGCTAGTGTGTTGTTACAAAAATGAGTCTTAGTAAATTATATGAAACACATGAATAGCTCAGTTAATTTGAGCTTATCCTAAAAATGCATATCCGTTTATCGAGCTTACTGCTTGCATCATATATATATATATATATATATATATATATATATATATATATATATATATATATATATATATATATATATATATATATAGTCATCCACATACAGTACTGTTTCGCTGTGTCACGCTCATCAATACGGCTAGACAAGCAACTACGTAAAGCCCGGATCGCAACCCGACCGCCCGGTCGACAGTTAAGGCTTCGAACCATTACGTTAATCAGCAGTTTTTTGGTTGTTTTTTTTTTTTTTTTTACATTTTCACCCCAAACAAGGCACATTGCCACTTTGGTGTAGGGGGCTACTATCAGGGGCAGTAACTATCGGGGCACTATGTGTGGATTTGGGCAGCAAGATGTTGGTTCACGTTACACTTGAACTTCTGCATGTCAGTACAGTATCAGATTGGCGACTCTCTTTTGAATTTTGTCTAGGATCGAGAGACTAGCAAGAGATTCACCAGCCCAAATGTGACAACAATACTCCATACATGGGCGAATGGTGGCCTTATAGAGGTACAGGATACTTTCAGGTGTCAGTAGTTTTCTAGCACGGTAGAGAGAGCCTACCTTTTCCGCAGCGGCCCTGGCAATGTTTTTAATATAATTGTTACAACTCATGTTTCCTGTGAACGTTATGCCAAGCAGTTTGAAAGATGTACTCTCAGACAGAGAGTCACTGGCCATTGCTATTGGTGGCAGAGAAGGTTTCTTGTAATTATTGAAGGAAACCAGTTTAGTCTTGGCAGCATTGAATGTGGCCATCCATTTATGTCCCCATTCCACTACAGATTGGAGGTCATCGTCTAGCGTGTTTGCCTTTTCTTTAGTTATGTGTTCATTTGTTTTCCTGTCATGCCTGTTATCGAGTGTGGTGTCATCAGCTTATATACCCATCTCAGAGGTAGTTTTGTCGGGGAGGTCATTAATAAATATTAGGAATAATAGAGGTCCAATGATAGACCCCTGAGGCACTCCCGCATTTATATCACACTGTTTAGATGTACGACCGTCGAGGACAACCTGGATTTTATTATGTTAAGTTTTCTACCAGTGATACCGTATGATTTAATTTTCCTGAGGAGACCCTTGTGCCATACCCTGTCAAAAGCCTTAGATATATCTAGAGCTACCGCTCTGCCCTCCCCCGCTTTGTCCAGTGAATGGTCTATACGTTCAGAGATTACAGTGATGATGTCGGCTGTGGAACGGGCTTGTCTAAATCCATATTGTTTGTCAGTCAGAAGTTTAGCATCTGTAAGGTGTCGGACTAGAGCATGGTTAATTATGGTCTCAAATATTTTGGCGAAAAGTGGGAGGAGGCTAATGGGGCGATAATTTGATGGGTCGGTTCTTTCGCTTGAATTCTTGAATACTGGTACCACAGAAGCAGTTTTCCAACAGCCCGGAAAGCAAGCTTCATTAAGGCATTAAGTTGATGTGCAAGTAGTGAATTAACGATTTGACATCGTCCGAATACCTAAGCTCGCTTTGTTTACACAGAGAGCATGTCTTAATACGCTAATGGTACATCGTGTATTACTTCCCAATATGCTCAAATCAAGATAAAGAGTATTATAGTCATCCGCATACGGTACTGTTTCGCTATGTCACACTTCATCAGTGCGGCTAGACAGGCAACTACCATAAGCCAGGATTGAACCCCGACCGCCCGTATGACAGTCAAGGCTTCGAACCATTACAGTAATCGATATATATGTAGATATATATACATGAAAACAAAAGGGTGTAGTGTTTACCTGATATACACAATGATAAACCTCAAACTAATATAAATAACAGTATTTCTATATAGAACATGCAATCCCAACCGAATTTTAAAAAACTTAATACGCAATGTCCCTTCTTACTAGTAGATCCCATTTGACTAGGGGCAGACTTCTCTTTGGACTACTACATTGGCCGGAAAAAAAAACAATTTGCATTATTTAAGCTGTTTTGTAAACTTTCTAATTGGATTTTTGAAAACTTTCTAATCGGATTATATGTATCGTCACGCTAGATTTATCTTGGAATACATTCTATCTAGAGAATTATTTTGCATTTTGGATCAACTCTAGAGGAGTTTTATTCAAGCTGAAATATTATGCGTGGTTTGTTTTTATATTAGTTTTTTACATATCCAATATTTTTTCATTTTTTTCATTTATTTATTTGGCAATTTATAACTACAATAAATTGCGGTTTCACTTAATGCCTTAACTATCAAATTCTAGCTACAAATATAATTTGCTGATTTCTTTATGTCCTCTGACGAGAAGAATAATAAGAATAGCATTCTTTGAAACTCTGCGGAATAAGGACTTTGTAAAGTGTTTTTTTGAGTATTAAGTCGAACAATAAATTTTGCTTGTAAAGTTCAACTTGCAGTTTTAATTTTCTTTCTCTTACATATATATATATATGTTTATATATATATATATATGTTTATATATATGTATATATATATATATATAGTAAATTAGCGCAGACGAACTCTAGTGAAATTAAGAGAACTGTCACAGAAAGGAATCTTCTAATTATCTAACATCTACATCAACCATTAAGCAATGCACATATTTTTTTAAATTTTAAATGCATTGCTTATTTACGTTTATTTGTTAATTTGAGAAACTTGTTACTAACATATATTGTGTGATAGATTATTTTAATGTCTGTAAAATAATTTTCAGGGTCTATTATTTTATTACAGATAAAACTATTAAGACTATTAAAAAATAAGGATATATTAAGATAAAATATACTAATGTCAAATTATATAAATTTTTCGTATGTCAAAGTTCGATTTAGAAGCCTATATAAATTGAGCAACAAATCATTAAACAGTTACGTGGAAATACACGATTTAATTTAAAAAGTTCTCTCACAGTTAAAACAATGATTTTTTTTTTTACTATTTGTAATAAAATCCTTTGAAAATTATATGGATAATGAGAAAAAACTTTCACAAATCGATGACCACCATTCTTTTCTATGGATAAAAAAACCGTTGCCTTGATTTACTTTATATGGAATAAATTATTACATTCGTCGAGATATGGCTGGCCAAACACACATACACACACATACTCACACATACACACACACATACACACACGCACATACACACACGCACATATATATACATATATATATATATTTAGTGGAGATGGTAATTAATAAAAACTAAAGACAGTGCTCAATACTGTCGTAGAGCAAGTATGCGTTTTATTTTTTATTACCGTATCTTTCTGTTAAGTTACATTATTGTTTCAGCTACTCGGCCTTTTTTGGCCGTTTATAGCTTCCTCAGACTTTTATAGAACACACTGTAAAAGCCTGAGGAAGGTACAGACGGCCAAAAAACGGCCGAGTAGCTGAAATAATAATGTAACTTAACAGAAATATACGGTAATAAAAAATAAAACATATATATATATATATATATATATATATATATATATATATATGTGTGTATATATATGCATATATATATATATATATATATATATATATATATATATATATATATATATACGTAACTGTGTCCATGTGTGTGTATGTGAGGATTCGAATTTCACAAACACGCATATATATATATATATATATATATATATATATATATATATATATATATATATATATATATGTATATAGGGGTGTATGTGTGTGCGCATGATTGTGTGTGAATATTATACAAGCATATGTTTATATAAAATCAGCAAAATAGCACGAAACAATTATGGACATGTGTCAGTCTTATAAAATTTACATTTGTGTTCAAAATAATGGCGTGTATGTTAAACATATTACAGTGCAAAATCTATAGAAAACTGACTATCATTTCCGTTTTTTTTTACTTTTGATATCAGGATGCAGCGGAAAGAAAATCGTTACTCGTGATGCCGTTTCCTTCTGTTTGATAGTTTGGCACGATCAATGATAGTTTAAGTTGCATTAACTCAGTGTGAGTTATTTCACCGAAAGTGTTTGACCTATTAATTACACTGTTTTTCATTCAAGCGAGTAGAAAGTGATGTAAGTCTAAATTGTCGCAATTAATTTGCTATACGGTAAGCTAAAGGAATTAGGAATTGCTTTAAGTGCGTCTGTAAATAGTTTTAACCTTTATTAATGACAATTTTTGCAACTTCTCGTAAATTATATTCCCTCCTAATTCATAATACAAATCTATGACTTAAGTTAAAACTTTTTTTCTTTTTTTTTTTTGCATAATTCGATCTTTTTAATATTTACACCAACAGTATCTTACGGGGTGATTTACTGATTCTGAAGATCCTTTACTATTTCATGCGCTTTTCCTGTAGGAATATTTTTCCTTGGCTTCATAAAACGCTTCTATTTCTGATATAACTTCTATATTGAGGCCACATCTTTCTGTGTTAACGACGAATAGTCAGTAGTTGTTGAAAGCCAAGTTAGGAGAATACGGTAGTAAAGGTTTCGCTGTTTTTTGGCATAGACAACTGTGAAAGTCTGCATTGTTCTGGTAATAGACTTTTTCCTCGTTATGCGAGTCTGTTTTTCTTTATCGAATTTATCTTTCAAATGTCCTACTGATAATTTCCCTTACCCCATTCAATAAATATGTGAATATACCTATGCATCACAACTTTCTAGGAATAAAACATTGCTAACTAATGTTTGCCTCATTAATACTTATGTATCCATAAGATTTCGCTTGCTGCTACTTGCTCAAATGATTGCCGAGTTTAATCTAAAACAAAGCTGTGTATACATTAAAACGGGTTAAAACTTTGAATAAACAGGAAAACGGCTTTGCAAACAAATTAAGATGCAAATATTTCATTCAGCAATAGAAATCCTTCAGATTTTCTTCTCCATTTAATTTTATTATTTTGCTTTTTTAACGTGAAATATAACTTATTAATTTCGGATAATTTCATACCGATCAGCAAAGAATGACAGAGTTGGTTACTATCGTACGTAATATGTCCTTACGTTGTTGTGTCAAAACTGTGCTGATTTTAACATGAGCGGAAATATTGGTGCCTCATTTTGAACTTTTTAGCCGCATGTACACACTAATGTTAAAATAATTATAAAGCTCTTGTAATTTATTAAAACTTAATTTTAATTAGAAGATTTTAGGTAAAGAGATAAACTGTCTGTAAATACGCTAAGACGTAATATTTTCTTAAAGGAACACATCATTTGGATTCTCTTTTCCTTTTGTTGCTTATTTTTCCTTAAATCATGGAACATTTCTTATTAATTTTGGATTATAGCATATTCATCAGAAAGTGTTTCAACAATTGATATATATATATATATGTATATATTTATATATATATCGTCATATATATATATATATTTATTATAACTTACTATATATATATATTATAACTTACTATATATATATATATACATATATATATATATATATATATATATATATATATATATATATATATATATATAGTAATTTATAAAATATATATGGCGATTAAGCTACACTGAATATTCCGCGTTTCATCCACTCTATGATTCTTCAGGCTTATGCGCTGGAGTGGATGAAACGCGGAATATTCAGTGTAGCCTAATCGCCATATTTAATTTATAACTTACTAACTAGCTCTACATATGTATTGACCACTTTTTAAGTAAATACTTCAAGTTTACGCATAAATTTATACCTTTGTATATTAATTTTATGTGAGTAAATAAGTATATATATATATATATATATATATATATATATATATATATATATGAGAGAGAGAGACAGACGAATAGCTCTATTTCACTCACAAATATTGATAGCGTTTTCTATCACATCCCTCTCTTGAGATCATTCCATATCCTATTTAAGTGTGCATAACGTATCAAATTTATATTTTTTATCAATAAAGCTGTTGTGTTGTTCATTTAATTACATACCGTACTTTTATTAGTTATCACACAATAAGGATACATTTCTGTATATATTTACCCGCCTTCTTATTTAAAGAATCGAGTCTTGTTTACGACACACGATACATTATTTTCTTTAAGTTTTGCGGTCAAACATATTAAGATTCAACAGCACATAATATGTACCATTCAATGGGATGTGCCATTTCAATTTTCTTGTACAAATGTATTTAGGTCAAGGATAATCTCTATTTAATAATTTGAGGATTTTGATTTAATAGCTACAGAAATATAAAGATTATTTTAAAAATTAATAACGAATAATTTAAGGTAGAAATTCTCGAGCAATACCCACTAATTTAGAGTGATCACTTTACCTACTAAGCTGTGTATAGAGTTTATATTCAAAAGAAGTATTGTCAAATATTTGATGTAAAATTCATAGATATGAGGCTATCGAATGAAAGACTGTGCACTGTTATGCATAGCAATTTAGCATGAAAGCAACTAAGTCGCAATTTTTATTTCAGATTAAATTTATTTCTTTTGCAATAATTTCAATGCCAAAAATGAAATTGCAAGAACCACAATTTAGCTTTAGAGATCCTAAAAAATTAACAATAAATTAAAAGAACTATATAATCTATGAAATTAGCAAAGGAATATCTTCGCTTCAAATTTCTAAGGATTTTAAAAGGGATCGACGAACCATCAAGAATATAAGAAATGGAAATTTGAACAAAGAAAGTCTCACATTTAATTCAGAACTTAACAAAGCAATAACTAAGACACATCCAATAAGAAATAGGAGAGAAACGCTAATGCTTCAAGTGCATTCATATTTCAGGCCACTAGAGCTCCTGCAGACTAATAAAGGGGCACTTTTACTTGGTCCGATGAGTGGGCTCTAGAATAAGTTTGCAAGCAACATGATCAACGACAATTGTTTTAACGACGACTCGGTGGCAGTCGGATCATGGTATGGGCTGGAAGTATTGGTAATATGTTCGTAGGTCCATTTAAATTGGATGGCAGGTGTAAAATGAATAGATCTATTATTATTATATATATATATGTATATATATATATATATATATATATATATTTATATATATATATATATATATATTAGTGGTCTGGCAAGACTACAGGGGAGACAACTTAAGCCGTAAAACTGAGGCTGGCTGGCTGGTGGGACAAAATATATACAAATATAAGCAAATTTAGACATATTTGAAAATAAAGTAGTTTTTATAAATTGTCATAAAATTTTAACCAGAGAATACAATTATGATCTGCAAGATACCTGCAAATTTTCGTATAGTTTCGTTCCATAGAACCAAAGATATGAGCATTTCAATAATCAATTTGTAACAATTACATTGAAGGCATTGCCAGGTCCGCTGCAAGAAAGGTAGGCTCTCTCTACCGTGCTAGAAAACTACTAACACCCGAAAGTATCCTGTACCTTTATAAGGCCACCATTCGCCCATGTATGGAGTATTGCTGCCACATCTGGGCTGGTGCATCTGCTACTAGTCTCTCGCTCCTTGACAAGGTTCAAAAGAGAGTCGCAAATCTGATAGGCCCTGAACTGGCATCTAAGCTTCAGCCTCTGTCCCATCGACGAAATGTTGCATCCCTCTGCCTGTTCTACAAGTATTTTAGTGGTGAATGCTCTGATGAACTGCAATCACTTGTGCCCCCACGACGCGAGCACCCTCGACAAACCCGACAGGCTACTAGATCCCACCCCCACACTGTAGAGGTCCCTAGATGTAAAAGATCTTTTTACTCCAATAGTTTCTTCCCCAGAACCGCAAGACTCTGGAATTCCATTCCAGGTCCCTGCTTCCCCAACAGTACTGACGTGCAGAAGTTCAAGTGTAACGTGAACCGACACCTTGCTGCCCAAATCCCTACATAGTACCCCAGTAGTTGTTGCCCCTGATAGTAGCCCCCTACACCAAAGTGGCAATTTGCCTTGTTTGGGGTGAAAATGTAATTAAAAAAAAATATATATATATATATATATATTATTCTGTTGAAATATTCAATTATATTTCCTTTTTATACTAATCCTTATTTGTGAAGCTCAATGCAATAATAGAGCATATAATAAATGAATGACAAATGTCTAGATTCTAAATTTCATGGTGTTGACTATCTATTTCTTTTGTTTTTCTCACATAGGCCTCACCACTTATGAAGGTCCAGAGATCACTCGAGGATAAAGGTTATATAGTGTACAGGAGTCAATCGGATAATATTGTAGTAATCGTTAGTAATTTAAGTTTGGTAAATTGAATTACTAAAGGGGGCGCTTCATCAAGAATTTGTTTATGTTGGACTTGAAGACAACCAAGGTGGAAGCTGGCAAATGGGAGAAAGTTCCACAGGCGAGCTGTTCTTAGAAATAAACTTTGTTCATGGAATCTACGTTTAAATTTAGGCACAAATAAACAGTGGGGATAATTTTGGGCAGTGGTTCTAGCTAGACGAGTGTTTTTCGTAAAATATTGGCGAGAGGGAACCACAGATTCGAGCTAAGACGATAAAGTGTCATGGAAATAACGATAAAACAAAGACAGGTTTGCAGCGTCTCTTCTGTAGGTAGAGAAAAGGACATCCCCTACGAGGCTACGAAGTATATTTTGAACTCTGTGAAGGCAGAATAAGCTGCTTCTAGCAGCTTCTGTCCAGATGTGGCAACAGTACTCCATCCTTAGAGGTACATGTCTTTTATATAGGTAGAGAATTGCATCAGCAGTGAGATATCTACTGGAACGGTAGAAGGATCCTACCATTTTTCCAGCGACCCTGGCAACAGATTTGATGTATGTTTTTTTTTTTATTTCAGATCCGGAGTAAAGGTCAAACCCAGAAGCTTGTTAAAACATGGACCCTCCCCAAGACAAGCGCCATCCATTTCAATTGATGCCAGATGGGGATCAGAATGTTGATGATGTAAAGATAGAAGCTTGGTTTTAGATGCAATAAATAGTTCGCTGCTATGTAAACTATTTAAGACTATTTTTTACATGAAAGTCCTTTCGTTGCTCAGTTTGTTACTCTGTGACACTTTAATTTGAAGAACGATTTGTCCTATTGAACTTGAATGTTCGCATAACCAAAACGATGTCTCTTGCTTTTTTTTTCTATATTTTCCTCTAAAATTAAATTGTATTTGTTCATCTACATTATTTAAGCTACAGACAGGTCAATCGTAATATTGTGGCAACTGGGAGAAGAGGATGTGTTGCATAATGAGATGATTATTCCTCGTCTCATTAAAGCTATTTTTTTATCAAACTCATCATAACAATACGAATCATTGTAATTGAACTACATTCTTTATTTATTTTCAAGCGTTAAAATAGGTATTAATTATGGTAGAAGCCAATATTCGCTTTAGTTTATTTTTCTTTATTTTTCTTTGCAACTTTTTTTCGTTTCTTTATAGAAAAAGTTACACTTACTCTCCATGCGTCCAGTGTTTGTGGAGCAGTCTCGAATTCCACTTTGGTCCTATCGATGGATAATATATTTTTTAAATCAGATTCCCATTTCAATTAATAGAAACGCTCACCATATCGCTACAAAATAATATTCGTGTATTCTGCTCGCATACATTTGCATGCATCTCATTCAATCCTGGGTGACTCCGGGTATTCTGCTAGTATATATTTGGACCTATCTCATTGAATCCCATAATTCTTGGATATGTTACTGATTTCGATAATCATTTTCATGATTTAACCCACATAATCGTCCTTCTTTTACTAAAATAATAACTTTGATACATTGTCTAGGGTGTTTATTCTATTACATTACAAACACAGCAATCAAATAACTTACATTTCACAATTTTTCATAATTCTTAGAGATGTTACTAATTTCGACAATCATTCGTTTATGATTTACCCCACATTATCGCCCCCCCCTCTTACTAAAATAATACCTTTGATACATTGTCTGGCCTATTTATATCATTACAAACACACCAATGAAATAACTCAAGTTTCCCCACTTTTACTATTCTTGGATATGTTACTAATTTCGAAAATCCTTTTCCATGGTTTAACCCATATTATCGCCCCCCACTATTACTAAAATAATAAATTGGATACACTGTCTGGGCTGTTTATTTCATTGTAAACACACCAATCAAATAAATAACATTTCATCATTTTTCATAATTCTTGAATATGTTACTAATTTCGAAATATTTATATGATTTTGACCCACACAATAACCCACCTGTTACTAAAATAATAAATTTTACACATTGTCTTGGCTATTTATTTCATTACAAATCAACCAATCAAATAACTCACGTTTTATCATTTTTCATAATTATTGGATATGTTACTAATTTCGATATTAATTTTTCAGAATTTAACCCACATTATCGCCCCATCCCCATCTTACTAAAATAATAATTTTATACATTATCTGGGTTGTTTATTGCATTACACACACCAATCAAATAACTAACATTTCATCACTTTTCATAATTCTTGGATATATTACTAATTTCAACAATTATTTTATGAGTTTGACCCGCATTATCCTCCCCCTCTTACTTAAATAATAACTTTGATACATTGTCTGGGCTTTTTATTTCACCGCAAACACAACAATCAAATAAGTCACATTGTTCGATAATATTTTTCCGAAGTTCTAAACTATAAAACGATACCAAGTTTGCTCATTTTCGTTGGGTCTGTCGAAAAGTTTAGGCGGGCATGCAAACATACATACACACACACACTAACAGACAGGTGAGATTTATATAATAGATTATACTAAAGTTGATATACTCATCGGTTATTTCCCTAGAAAAGTATATATATTTTAATCAGAGTTGATTAGAATCTTCCTCGGACCGAGGTTGCTTATATTTTTCTAAAGAAAATTTTGACTGGTACAATTAGCTGTAATTTGCAATATTTTTTTACCAAATCACAGAAATTTGACGAAGTGTCAGTCTAATACACCTACCCTCTCCCAATGAATATGGTTTGAATACTTTACTATTTCCCTTTGTTTCTTTTTCTAGTCATCTCCTCCGAGTTTTCTGTTGTTCTCTCCCGCACCTTATTTACACATTTAATGTAGAAATGAAAGATTAGAAATATTAAAACAGTCATTTTTAGAGGTAAGGATTATATTACCATCAGCAATAATATAAATTTTTCTCGGAATTATATGAGAAACTAGAGTGAGCGACAAAGAAAGAAAGAATGAAAGTAATTTATCATTTAAACTGGTTTTGCAATCACGATTTTTCACTGATTCAAAAATTGTATCCATACTCATTGGGTTACTAAACAGCTCATACTTTACTACTGGTCTGTATTATTTAACTGAACGACAGTCTTAGATGAAAATGACAGGACAAACCATTAAGCGTAACAAACGTACAAAAATATATTGTTAGCTTAAATGTTATATATCAACGAGAATATTTTAAGCATACTTGTACCAGCATCACTTATATAGATAAATGGGCGCTGCTTAAAGAAGGTCTGTCCATTTGATAAGTGAGATTAATGAAGAAACTTATATTTCTAACACAAGTGTGTGAGAATATCATAAGCCATATTTTATACTTAAGCATGCCACACTGACCGGCTGAGAGTAGATATTATAGGATGCGTTGTCCGAGCAAGAATAAAGTGCATCCATTCAAACTGCTTGTTTAGTTATCGAAATTATATTTCAAACTAAGACAAAAGAAAATAATATTTCAAAAGTAGGCGATATTTTATTTTAAAGCCAAGCGTAACGGATAGATCATTACGGAGAGCATTGGACGCTCCAGTAATGTGATGAGCACATCCAAATTGCTCATTTGAAGGTGAAAGGTCTAAACCCCGACAAATTGACCGACCGACGAAAAAATACGTCAAAGGAGATACATAGACGCATCTGTTAAAAACGACACAGCTAGTAACAACGTTAATGCCCACGGACTAAAACGATTCGCTTTCATACTGATGGCGCAAACGGATGTCATAATTTATACGGTCTTGCCATCATTTCTCATGTCCTTCACTCTTTTCACCTTATCCCATATCCTAGCACATTTCCTTATACCCCTATCTCCAGCTTTCTTTTTTACTTTCTTCTTACTCCCTCCTCTTTCTCTCTATTTCGCTATCTATCTGTCTGTCAACCACGCCTTTAATCGCGCTTGGCTCAATGAGTCAACTCACTCTCCTTGTTGTGATTCTTTCCGGCATTGGTTGTCTCCCCTCTGGGGTTTCCCTAACAAAAGAAGAACACGCGAAATCACAAAGTGTCACGTGCCGAAAATGATCACAATTAAGATTGGACTACAATCACGTTTAACCAGTCATATTTACTCAGATGACACAAGCAAATCGAAATAATACGAACCTTAAGGATGTGCAGTAGAATCCTGGGATACGGTATAAAAATCAGTACCAAAATGCAGTACAGTATATAATACACATGTATATAATCAAATGGCATTATAAATAACAACGTAAGGCGGGGAAATACAGTAAGCAGAGACAAAATAAAAACATCGTATTGCAGATCGTAACCTGAAAAAACTATATTCTAGGGCCAACGTGTCGCGGTGTTCCATTGTAAACTTATTTGACGCATTAAAATAAGAAAGGACTTAAGTAAAACTATAAAAATAAATATATGGAATTGTATAATGATTATTAATGTGAAACTGAAAAAAATACAAACACCCCCATACATAAACTTGTATTCTTCTACTTAAATCTATTTTAGGAAAATATAAGTGGCGCCCACGTATCAAAATGATTCCAACGCAATCTAAAGCCAATCTCATTATAGATATATTTCAACCCTGTGCAGAAAAGGCGTTTTAGAACCCCTCATCGGAAGATGCCCGCACAGAGTTGAACTAAATTTATAAGGATACTGGACTGTTTATGTTGTACTTTTTCTTTTAAGCTTTGTTATGGTCTGTTCTGCAGTGGGTCCTCACACTTGACATCTCTTAGAAGAAACTGATCCGTTTTTAATAATATTATCGCTCTGTCTCTCTCCCTCTCTTTTGTCTCTACCTCTCTCTCTCTCTCTCTCTCTCTCTATATATATATATATATATATATATATAAATGTATGTATATAAATATAAATATGTATATATATGTATATATATAAATATATATACATATATATAAATATACATATATACATATATGTAGATATAATACATATACATATATTTCTCTCTCTCTCTCTCTCTCTCTCTATATATATATATATATATATATATATATATGTATGTGTATGAATACATATATATATATATATATATATATATATATATATAAAGGTATACAAACCCACACCCACATATATATAGTAAGTTATAAAATATATGCAAAGGTATACAAACACACACACACACACACACACATGTATATATGGTAAGTTATAAAAATATATATGGCAGTAAATCTACACAGAATATTCCGCGTTTTATCCACGCTAGAATTCGTAAGGCTTTCTACTTATGTATTGAGCAATGTTGACGTAAATACTGCAGTATATATATATATATATATATATATATATATATATATATATATATATATATATATATATGGAGAGCAACCCCCATTTATAAACGGTTAGCAATGTTTTACTGAAATGCCATTGGCAAAAAAATGAATATGATTGTATCGCATGAATTTTTATTTAGAATTCCATTTTAGCGCTAGTCTTCGCCAAAACCTTTTCAAGTATCCTAGAACCCGTGTAAGAATAATTTCTGGATTAGACAAAGTAAAGAGAACTAAATTAATTTGATAACAAATCACATTTACATGCACCACACTAGTAAACGAAAAATAATGCCTTAATTACATTTTGTCATTTCGTGCCTGTGTGTATTTTTATATACTCACTCTTTTTGTATAATTTACTGTCATCGTATTCACTTTTTTGGACAACATTTCTTCGTGGGCTGTGTAGACAATAATATCTATAACGGCAAACACTCCGCACACACACGTGTAGATAAAAGAGGATTATTTACTGAGAAGTCGACATATTTATTCGACGAAGCAGCTGGAGACTAAGATAAATCTTACCTCGTGTGTATATCCATTCGGTAGAGCATGTGAGTGTGTATGCTTACACTATTTGAAGAAAGTGTAATATAATGTCAATATGTACAGTATAATGGCGTTGAAGGTTGATACAAAGTTTGTGGGGTTTAATTTTTTTTTTTTTTTTTTAAATTTGAAATTTTAAAATTTTCCAAATCCATCAGGATTAAGTGCTATTTATTTTGCGATACATTTAAATTTGAGTTATACAGATAACTAGATAGCCAGTGCTAATTTTCCAGAAAGATTACGTGTCTGTGTGCATGTTGGATAAGATGTTTGTTTATCACTCTGTCTGCACACAGACACGCAGACATACACATGTACACAAATATACACACACGCACACATCTATAGACCAGGCTTAAAAAAAATATATTAGTAACTCATATAGAAGACTCAGTATGAAATTGATAGATCATTTCAATAATATATAAGGCTATTATCTCGCGTATGTCTTCATATACATGTAAATAAATACTTTTGTGGACAAATATGAAGACCTGTTTGATATATATTATTAAAGAAACAGAAGTATAGTGAGGCATGATATTTTCTGGAGATTAAAATTTAATCAAAGTGATTTGTAAATAAGTTGGGGTAAAAGTTATTGTTGTTGTTATTGTTGTTGTTGTTGGTGGTTGTGGTGGTGGTGGCGGCGACGGCGACGGCGGCGGCGGCGGCGGCGGCGGCGGAAGCTGTGCCTATGAACCACACTGGCTGGTGATAACTAACTTATCTTACACACTTGCTTATTGAGATTTTTACGATATTCCATTTTCATTCTATGGGAATGCAGTAGTATAACTGTCGGAGAGTTTGGAATATTCAATTTTATATATAAGGGATGTACAAGATGATAACGGTCGAAGATGATACGCGTATTAATACGTAAACGGTTGTGATTGGGTACACTTAGTTTATTTAAAAGAAAAATCTATACAAGAATTTGTTTACATTTGGCCTTCAAAATAGCATTGTGTTCGGTAAACGTGCAGTTCTAGGAATGAAATTTCACTAGTAGAAGTTGTATTTAGGTTTAAGAAGAAAGAGAGAAGGGAACTGTTAAGAATGGTTGTATTTAGACAAGTCATTTTTGTAAACTTTTCACAATGGGAGCCGAGGATTGAAGTTTAGTCAAGCATCTGCTATGAAAAAACAATAGAAAAGGACTGATAATGTCACTAATTTAAAAAAGAAGAAGCAATAAAGAGAAATGCCAAGTTTCTTGAAACTAGGTGTAATATAAACTACCGAGAAATAAATTTGATATATATATATATATATGTATATATATATATATATATATATATATATATATATTTCTGAAAAACTTGTTCATGGTACACAACCGATGATCCCTGAGGTAACATTAGGTCTATTGTGGATTCGAGAAAACAAGTTGATACACTGATTGCAGTTGATTAAATTGCTTACAGACTTTTCCAACGATTGATAAAAATAAAATATAAAAATTAAATAAGTTTTTATATAGTTTAAGACGTTAAAAAATTCAAATAATGTGTGTATATATATATATATATATATATATATATATATATATATATAT
Organism: Euprymna scolopes; assembly: GCF_053919585.1. Taxonomy (NCBI): domain Eukaryota; kingdom Metazoa; phylum Mollusca; class Cephalopoda; order Sepiida; family Sepiolidae; genus Euprymna; species Euprymna scolopes. Next base: position 106,368,535 of record NC_136490.1, read on the forward strand.
ATATATATATATATGATGTTCGTATTAATTTTCGAAATCAGGTACAGGTTGTAAATAGAACAATCATTGTGCAGGTTTCCCTATTCTAGTAATATTTAAACAACTTTATCTTATTCAAAAATGTTTCCAATAGATTATTACGTTATTCTTTAGAAGTGTATTTACAAATTGAATAACGTGTTTGAATACTGATGTAATTGTCAGTGGTTTTAAGATGTTAAGTTTGCACGCAATCGACCGTGTGGATTTTATGTCATTCCAATTCTCATGCTTTTGAAAGGCTTGTTCACGCACAATACAATCTATTGAAGTATAAACGGTTTCGGTAGAGTAGAAGGCTTCTTAATTGATATCGTTTTAATAAAACAAATTTAAAAATAAATAAATATATACATAACTTTTGTAACGTACAGGACACTAGTTGCTCTGAATTTTTTAAGTAACCAAGAGAAGTACAAAGTGTTTTTTGTATTCTAGACACTTTGGCTTAATTCGCTTAAACAAGAAACACAGCCAATAAAACATAACAACATACTGTGTAATTTTTATAGCAATCTCGTTCCAAACATCACGTAACCTTCTTTTGAATATTGCACTTTTTTCATGCAAGACATTGGTTGAACGATATTTGTTTACAAAAACGATAGAGGATTGCCTATTAGCATGTCCACCATAGCTCCATAGTGAGTATCCGAAGCAACGTATATCGAGTATTACGTTATCCACCAAGATTGAATCTTAATGAGAAAAAACTAATTAAACGAAAAAAATGTTTGTCTTTTTATATATTATATTTGGTTGGTTGATTGTTTTTGTTTTACGGCATAGCAGAGCTTTTCAGGTTATTTAATGCTGAATCCAGTAATTTGGAAGAATATTTTTTAATAGAATATATATTTTTTTGTTTCTTTTTTCAAGTAGGCTTCTATTTAACCCATAGTTTGGGCCCTAAAAGGTACTACCACTCCGGGTCAGAGTGGACCTGAGAGCAACGGCGATTAAGAGGTGGCTCCACACTCCCCAAAGCCCGCAAGCTGGGGTCTTACCATCGGATATATAATTTAAGGTGATATCCATGAGCTATTACATTTGGAGGTTTTTCTTATCATATATATCTTAATATTCCTATGCGTTTTTCTGTATTCTAAATAAAATTCCTTTTGAATACGGAAAGATATAATACTGTATGACAGAAAGCTGGAGACAAAAAATGACGAAATCATCGAAACGGAAATATACTTAACCTAATGTATGTTTCTTACAGTGTATTACTCACCTGTTTTCGAGGTGGTAAAACTCACAGTTATGAAAACGTTTCTGCGCAAATATCTTAAGTCCAACTTGGCACACTCAAGTGTTGCTAGTTCGTGATATTAAACACTTAGTAACCGTCATCTGCAGTCTCTCGCAGTTACACAACACACTTTCTTCATAGGTCAGACTAACTTAAACTTGCCATAATTTAACGTCCAACCTTTAATATCAATTTCGGTCAGATGGGCTTAAAATCAGAACGGACCGATACTAACTATCCGCAACATCGTTTTCCTGAATCACTTTCATATTTCACATATTTCAATATAATCAACAGTTATATGTACGCTTAGATATATAAAAATTAACCTAAATCATAATCTGAACATCAAAACATTAAAATTCTTCATATCGTTATGATTATTTAAGCTGGTATCTATTTGCTTCATTATTGTCTTGTTTTCTATTAAAGTTTAACAAACACTATCATGTTATTTATTAAATCCAAAATGTTCCAGCCGATATAAACATCGATCTTCAAAACTCATTAATCAGACATAATATAAGGTTCAGTTTGAAATTATCTTCCAAGTCCGATTATAATTTCCTTATATAAAAAAATGAAGATAGTCGATATATATATATATATATATATATATATATATATATATATATATATATATATATATATACATTTTGATACTGTTTGAGGAAAATGCAGGACCAAATATGTTGTTTATAATGATGTTCATTTTTATTTAACTATAGCTTATGTCTATTTCTGTATATTTTATTTTATTTTAATTTCAAGTTTCGAATTTTTAATTTTTTATTTAATGTATTATTTGTAAATGCATGTTGTCCTAATCTATTCCTAATTGGCATGGCTTCCGGTCGAATCGGTTAGTCTGGGTTGCTCAAAGGTAGGTAATTATTTTATTAATTCTTTACCTTTTTGTCATTCTTTACTTTAGTTAACTTGTCCCTCTTATGTTAGGCTTGAAACCGGCGGTACCAATGTTTTTCTGACCTTCTGTACAATTTTAAATGAATAAATATTAAGCTCATATATTGTAAAGGTGTTTCTTTTTTTTTTTTGTAATCGGGCACTTTATTAGAATTCTCTCCCAAAAAACAGTAAACAAATATATATATATATATGTGTGTGTGTTTACTTTTCCAAAAAACAGTAAATAAATCGCTCACTCTCTCCTCTCTCTCCCCTCTCTCTCTCCCCCTCTCTCTCTCTTTATATATATATATATATATATATATATATATATATATATATATATATATTGGACTTGTATAAGTCAACTGAATAAAAGGAATACATTATAAGATGGTCAACATCATGAATTTGGGAATATAACTTTTTATCAATTATTCTCTCTCTCTCTTTCTCTCTCTCTCTCTCTATATATATATATATATATATATATATATAGATCGATAGATAGATATAGATATATATGGATAAAACCCTCAAGAAAAACAAATATTCTTCCAATAAACAAACAATTAAAATAAATATAATAATATGAATTAGCATATAAAATAACAACATAATTAGAAGTAGTATTTTATCCGTGATATTATTTTTCACATATTTACAAATGTTCAAATTATACCCGTTATTAATTTTCGAGACAGGCATTAGGGTGTAATCACTCATATGGAGAGAATAATTATTGCAGTAATAATAATAATAATAATAATAATAATAATAATAATAATAATAATAATATAAACGATAATGATAAAGATGATAAGGACTACATAAATAAAATTTCCTTCGACAATAAGCTCTAACACCACAGACACTATATAGAATAAAATAGGTTTTGTCAATTTTTAAAATTTATCTCAGTTAAAATAAAGGTCAGACTACCTGGCTAAATAGAATTTGAAAAAGCTAAGATTTTAAGGACCGTCTTCTTTCATTTATTTTACATGTAATAATGCGAAAGAAGAAAGGTATTTTTTTTAGTTATATTAAACTAATGATAAAATTAATATATATGTATATATTTATATTTGTATGCGTCTATTTCTCTCTGTATATATATATATGCATATATATATATATATATATATATATATATATATATATGCATGTAAGTGTGTGTATGGGTGTATGCGTTTGTGCTTATTGACGTATATGTATACGTGGGTGTGTATATATACACACACATACATATAATATTTAAATATTGGGTAATGCTGACGAAACATATCATCTATTTCTATATCCAGTGTCTTCAGTGTATGTACGTATATATATATATATATATATATATATATATATATATATATATATATATATATATATATATACGTACATACATATTATGTGGGGTAGTGTGCGCCTGTGTGTTTGGAGTTTGTTTTAAAAAGTCCGAAATACTCTAATATGATGGTTTAAACGTCATTCTCTTCTCAGAAAAATGTCCACTGAAGTCATTATATATATATATATATATATATATATATATATATATATATATATATATATATATATAAAATATGTGTGTGTCTCCACATATTTATGCAAACAATTTGTAGAATCAAGGTTAAAATAAAAATAAAAAGTATTTCCCACTTTTCATTCAAAAAGTAAAATTGTTAGTTTTGCATTCCAAAGAATTGTTTTATTTTTATAATTATATTTTCACTATATATGAAAAGCTGGCCTGTAAATTTCATATTACCCATGCTTTTACTAAGACGTTAATGATTTATATTTTTGTTTCTTTTTTATTTGTAAAATATTTAACTGTTAATATACAACATTATTGAATTGGATATAATAAAATACCGTGTTTACAATCAGCAAACAATCTATATTTTTAATCCCGGAAAATTACTTCATACAAATACTTTTTCCCTAAATAGTATAACGAGACTTAATATGGATTTGATTATATATATATATATATATATATATATATATATATATATATATATATATATATATATATATATACAGAGAGAGAGAGATAAAGAGGGGATGGGATGTTATTTGTTTTTGTTCTTGTTTTTGTGATACGTTTTGAATGAATTCAATTATTTACGAAAGTGCATTTTTACCTAAATACGAGTTGGAAATAATTTTCCCTTAAACAAATTTGAAACCCCCTATATATATATATATATATATATATATATATATATATATATATATATATATATATATATATAGGGGGGTATGATACGATGCTCTTTTTGTAAATAAATTGATCTTAGGTATTTGTCCAAAATTTTGTTAATTGTATATTTATTTACTTCAACATTGCTCAATACATTTATGTATTTACTTTAACAGTGATGGTAAGTTTAGCATAGGCCTGAAGAAATGTCACGATAATGAAACACGGAATATCCTGAGTAGCTCAATTGTCATATATATATTTTCATAACATATATTTATATATATATATATATATGTATATATATATATATACGTGTATATATATATATATATATATATATATATATAGTTGCGTGTGTAGCGTATGAATATACTACAATAGAGTAAAGAGAGTATATTACACTAATTTTTGCATTATACAAACAAGTATATTTTCTTGGGATTAGTAATTTATCGTGGAATTTTTAATTGTGGACTAATTTAACGGATTTTGTGATATACTAATTTAATATGTGTACACATACACATATATTTGTGTGTATTGATAAATACTTAGATGCATACATGGAGATACATACATATATATGCTATTATATATGTATATGCATAAACTATATTCAAATCAGTGGTTTTATATATAAGAATAATTACTTGTTGATAAAAAGCAAAACTAGCGTTCTTTTATAAACAAGAATAAACTAGAAAATACGCCAACATGTTATCTGCCAAGAAAATGGAACCTATTAACAGATTAAAAAAAGGCAATGCCACTTTTCTGAAATTTATATTAATAGGTTTTAAATTAGAGAGAGAAAGTATACGGCATGTAATCTCTCTCTGTCTCTGTCTCTGTCTCTGTCTCTCTCTCTGTCTCTCTCTGTCTCTCTCTGTCTCTCTCTCTCTCTATATATATATATATATATGTGTGTGTGTATGTGTGTGTGTGTGTGTGTGTGTGTGTGTGTGTGTGTGTGTGTGTGTGTGTGCGTGTGCTAATTTATGTGCTGATGTCTTCTCATTGGTGTGGATATTGGTTAACGCTTACTATTTAACGGAGTTAATTTAGGTAAAATTATTTTTGTATTAGTAATTTGGAAATGATGGTGAATCGTCCCACCTATTAAATATTTCTGTAATATTTAAGAAATACATCCTTTCGGGGTCTAAATATGAATATTAATTATATAAATCTATTTTTCTTATTTTTTGGAATAGATTAGATATTTAATGTTAATTCATTGTATAACTAAGCCTTTATGTACAAACATTTCTCTGTGGTATGCTCATATACTTCTACTACTACTACTACTACTACTAATAATAATAATAATAATAATAATAATAATAATAATAATAATAATAACTAATTGCTCTTTCATAATCATATAGAAAATATCACGAGCACTTTTGTTTTAATGATTGTATTGTAAAATTGAGTGTAATTAATAATGATCATAATTTCATTGTATGTATCTCATTAAAAGTAATAATAATGATAATAATAAAATAATAATAATAATTATTATTATTATTGTTATTATTATTATTATTATTATTATTATTAGTATTATTATTATTATTATTATTATTATTATTATTATTATTATTATTATTATTATTATTATTATTATTATTATTATTATACGGACATTGCAGTAACGCAAATTATTTGCAAATGTTATTGAAAAAGGTGGAGAGAACTGGAAATCTGGGGAAACATGTTGTCAATCAGACCCTAGGGAACACTAAGGTAGTTCCCAAAGTGTAAAGGCCCTACTGCGATAATAATAATAATAATAATAATAATAATAATAATAATAATAATAATAATAATAATGACACTGATATATATAATGATTATTATTATTATTATTATTATTATTATTATTATTATTATTACTATTATTATGGTTATTATTATTAATATTATTATTTTATTACTTTTCAATCCTAAGAGTTACTTTGTGAATGAGTTCAGTTGATTTTTCAGTGCCAACCATAATGGGTGATCAATTAACTGATAATAAATTGCGTACTTATGACAACTTTAATCTAATAATTACCCGTTTGTTCAAATTATTTCTATATCACAATATTAGATAAAATAAAATACACATACTAGTAGGAAATGCATGAAAATATTATTAAAGTGTCTTATATTGAGAATTATGAGGCAATTATTTAATCAATATATTGGATTCATGAATTTACTTCACTGATTATGCTTATTTAGTAAAATGTTAAATTTTAAGAAAAATACCTTTTAACAAACGGATTTTTACAAATCTTGATAACGCGATTATCTTGTGGTCTACAGTTTTATGACTTGGAAAATTATATAATTTTATTACAATTATTAATTTTTTATAAGCCACTCGTGGATTCGCTGATGAAAAAATAACGGATAGTAAAACGAAGGATATGAGCAATTTTTCTTATATTTTTCGATAATACGTACGTGAGAAAAATTGTACTTGATCTACTATTTGAATTAGCGAAAATAATTAATTAAAATTTCTGTTTTTTTTTTTTAAATTTCGCATGTGTAATTTGTGTTCGCAGTTAATGCAGACTTTTTCTAGACTTAACGAATAAGACTATATTACAAGCATTGAAATTATAATTGATCTTAATTCTTTTAAATATTGTTTTAGTTTGTTTTAATTTGATATTCAAATTAAAATGCATGAAAATTATCAAAGTCACTTGATTAATTCATAACAGATATATTTTAAACAAACTTTTACAATAATACAATTACTCACAATATTTTTTTATTTATTACTTAAAGTAATAAGCCGTAGGAAATACAAGTAATACTTTTTTAAGTGTGGAATAAACCGTTCTAATGATTAACTAAGTTATTTGGATGAACATTATATCTCAAATTAAAATTAGCTACATTTTTCAAAAAATTAAGCATTAATAATTTTTCAGGTAATGTATTTAATAATATTGAAACATTTTATGATAGTCGGCTTTCATAAAATCAATGAAAATCTGTTAACATGACACTAAGCTAAATTATGGGTAAGCTTTCTAAGTGTAGCAACGTAATAACGAATAGTTGAAATACCCTCGTAAAACGATGCATAGGATCAATTTTTCTAATAATTATTTCTGCTCAAGAGATATAAAGATTTGAATAGATGCGTTGTTTTTCTGAAAATAATAAAATGTCATCAACTGTCAATATCAACGATATATATATATATATATGTGTGTATATATATATATATATACATATATATATATATATATATATATATATATATGTATATAATCAATTTGTACCCCAAACAGGACACAGTGTCAATTTGACGTATGGCGCTACTATCTGTTGCAGGGGCATTATGAAGGGAGATCTTTACTGTGATGGGGTGGGACTTAGCTGCTTGTCGGGTTTGTCGGGTATATATATATATATATATATATATACATATATATATACATATATATATATATATACATACATATATATAAATATATATGTGTGTTTTATAAGATTATAGTAAAATAGGATTAAACCTTTCTAATAAACACATTTATAAATCATCTTTTTAAAGTATTACATTGCTCCAATATTAAATTAATTAAATTGTTTATTTACTTTATTAATCGTATTTCTCTGCTAAGATAGATCGTTCAAATCAATGTCTTCGGTTTGTTAAAGCATTGACATAAATGCCTATCAAGAAGAATGCAAGTAAGTCTTTATTATTGATGCTAACTTAAGTAAAAGAGTCAAGATAATTGATTGAACACTGGCATTGTTCTCTTCGCGAATGTCCAACGGAGATCTGGTCAGCGCTCTTTCCTCGGTCTTTCCATCCTCCTTGACATTTCTCGGCTC
>NC_136490.1:106381792-106534292 GCF_053919585.1 Euprymna scolopes
ATATACACATATATACATATAATATTATTTACTTGTACATCAATTTATATATATATATATATATATATATATATAATTCTATTAAAATAATACATGTATACACAAGTGTAAATTTATATATAAATCTATACTAATATAGGGTTAGATACATAATTCCCGATTATATATTACAAAACTTACAAATTGATATATTTTTATATCAGTCCTAAGTTTTGTGCATATTTCAATACATATATATGCATATATATATATGTGTATATATATATATATATATATATATATATATATATGTTTGTAATGCCTTTAAAAAGTTCTGTAATTGGTATGCAAGAAAACCTTTTAATTAATTCTAAACGGGAATAATTTTTTACTTGATTAAATTGATGTATAAAGTGGGGAGCGACAATTATTTTTCATTTATTATCTACGGACACCTGTTTGCTTGTTAACGATTCATCATCCAATACCGATAACTGCGACCACGTTTATGAATTTTTAACGATGAAAAACGTGTATTTGTGCACACACACACACACACACACACACACACACACACACACACACACACACATATATATATATGTATATATATAAATATATATATGTATATATATATTTATATATACATATATATATATATAAATATATATCTGTATATATATAAATATATATATATGTATATATATATAAATACATATATGCATATATATATAAATATATATATATGTATACATATAAATATATATGTGTATATATATATAAATATATATTTGTATATATATATATTTATATATATATATTTTTATATATATACATATATATATATATATATATATATATATATATATATATATATATATATATGATTGTACCCATGTACATGGACACCTCAAATGTGGACAGAGCTGATTTAACACCACAATCATTTAGTTACAGTTGTGTAGCAATAATGAAGAGGTGGAGTAATTAGGTAATGCTTATCTATTTTTAATTTTTGTTTAGTAAATGTGTTTAGCGAAGAAAACTTTTAAATCTGTAGATATTTCTTTGGCATATATATATATATATATATATATATGCATATATATATATATATATACATGTATATATATATATACATGTATGTGTGTGTGCGTTTATGTCTGTATGTATCTCTGTATATGTTGCATAATCATAGGGGTAATAATTCATTTGACATCGTTGATGATGGGTAATTAATCAAAAGATCAAAGGATGACACCGCTCGACACCTATAACAAACTTAATGCGTATTTAATTTGCTATTTGTATTGAGCACAATTAGTTACTCAAAATACCTGGTCATCAATACTATATAATGTTTATTTTCCATTGGAATTTAGGTTCGGCATATCATTTTATAATGAGACGTAATAAAACATATGGCGCGAAAGCGACTGAGAAAAGATAGAATTGTATTCAACGTACCTGCAAAATGCTCGTAAACTTGACACTAGTATGGTAACGCTTCGAGTTTGTTTCTTTTTCCTCACTGCTGTGTTTCTCTTTTATGTTTCATTATTTCACTTTGAGGACACCTTTGTGCAATATTTTTTCATTGAATTTCTTTTAAAAAATATTTAATTGATATATCCAGTATACCTTTCCCAATATTAGGAATTTTGTCAACCTATCATTTGTTGATAATATGTTTCATGGGTATGCATATATATAAATATATATATATATATATATATATATATATATATATATTTATATATATTTTTTTTTTAGAATATATATTTTAAAATTTCTTTTATATTTTTACCTTGTATTAAAACCACGCAATTAAAAAAAATCAATTGCACTTCTCAATCGGATATCGGTAATAATTTCATCGCTTTTGAGACAAGCATCACCTGACTCAAATAGAATGCAACAATTGATAATTTCACCAAAGCAGCCGAAGACTTGCCGCATTCAGGGGGAGGGAACTGGTCACTTGTTTTACCAAAAATTGTGGGAAATTTCCGCTAGGTGGCGCTAAAGTATTGCTTATTTTTTGGCCGTCATGTGATTATTTTATGTATAAATTTCTGGTATTTACTTTCCTTGTTTGAACCAAAATCATTTGGGGGTATTATTTCCGTAGATTCAGGAGCGCATCCTATTTTTGTGTCTGCCTCTCCCGTACCTTATTATTCATTGGTTTATTGGAAGCATCTTAAGTCGCCAATGACGGGCTTGAAGATCTCTCCTCCCAATGGCAATATTTTTATCTTTATTATCCTCTTTTGACATATTCTTTGCACCATCAACCGACGCCTGCAACTTCTTTATGTTTTACCCTCTCTCTATCTTTCTCTTTTTTCTCCCTTTCTCTTTCTCTATCTATATCTGTTTGTCTTTCTCTCTAATTTAGTATTTCCTATTTTACCGTGTTTCTCTTCTCACTTATCATCTTCGTTTATTCTATTGAGTCCGCATTCTTCGTCTCTTTCACTATCAGCAATAGCATGTTTACTCGAGTTTTCAGGCTTTTCTCTTATCATAAAACACAACTGCCAGAAGATATTCATTGCCATATGACTTTCAGAATTTTACTGCTTGTTCGTCATGTTCACAATCTTTCCATTTTATCTTTTTTTTTTCACTTCTTATTCTTTATTTTGTCAATCCCTTTTTTTGTTTTTTTTTTTTGTTTTTTGCCATCAATTTAACATTTCTTCTTTATCTTTTTAAGTTGATCTGTATCTTCTCTTTTATCTTCATGTTTTTCCGAGTTCTTTTCTATCTATTTATATTTTTCTTCCTTTATTTACTTATTCTTCTTCATGTGTATATTTTCACCTTATTCAATTTATTTTTATTATTATCATTATTCTTTCACTATGTAAGAATTTCTTCCTTGTTTCATTTTTTTCTTTTTATTCATGTGGCAATTTTGATCTCTTAGTTGCTTTCTTTCTCGGCCTCCACCTCTTACTTTCTGTCTCTCTTTCTTTCTATCTATCTATCTATCTATCTATCTATCAATACATCTTCTCTCTTAACCTCCATTACACGTGTAACCTATTAATTATCATAATTATGATTATCATTGTAGTACTTATTTCTCATTGCGCCTCTGTATATTTAATTTACACTTCTTTCCTTACATCTTGTATGACTACTTCTTCTTCTTCTTCTTCTTCTTCTTCTTCTTCTTCCTCTACCTGTCTAATTTTCTTTGTCTTCTCTCTCTGCGACTTATCCTTACAAAACCATTTATCTGTTCTTTAAGTTCGATGCTTATTCATTAACAAAGATGTACCTTCATCTTCTACGCATCATTCTTCTTCGATATCTATCTATCATTCTCATGATTTTCCTCGTCGTCGACATTTACCTTCACCTTCTTCACATTTTTTACTGTGTGTGTTTTTGTTTGTTTTTTTGTTTTTTTTTACCTCCATTTTATTTTCTGCCTATTCTTCTTTCTACTACTTCTCATAATTAATTCTTTGTGACCTCATTCCGTTCATCCCACTATATTTCACTTGAAAAAAATCTCCTTCTCACGATCATTTTTTAAAGCCATTTCCTTCCAAGGATCCCCTCTTTTTACTTCCTTTCCCCTTTCTCTCCTTCATTCTAGGAATCTATTTTCCAAACAAATACCATTTTTCTTTTTGGTATTTTTCCTGATATTCTCGGAGTTATTATACAAAATATGTCTCCTCTTCTCGCCCAATACTCTCCCCAGGTCAAAATCACGATTACTCTCTATGCCTCTCACTCTCTCTCTCTCGCTCTCTCTTTTTCTCTCTCTCTCTGTTATTCGTACCCTTTCTCTTTCTTTCTTCCTCTCTTTGATTTTCTGTCTCCATCTTTCTCTTTATGGGTTTAAGTTTGTCATTATCCCACCCGTTGCTCCTGTCTCCGCCCATTTCGTCCTTTCTACTTTTAAATTCATAATCTATATCTGCTTAGACAATCCAAAATTGGTTTTAAAACCAATGAGCCGTAGTAGCTGGTCCACTATTTGTTCCGGGCCTCATTGGATGCGACATCTGTTTTTGTGTAACTAATTCTACTGTTCTTTATTTTCCGCCTGTGTAACAGTCTGGGCTCTCTTCCTTCTTTTCTCTTCCTCTCTCTATCTATTTGTCTCTGCTTACATACATTCCCCCTCTCTCTTCCTCTCTCCCTCTCTCTTGCTTCTTTCTCTCTAACCATTGCATCCCTCATTCTCCTTATTCAGGTGTCTCTGTTACTCTCTTTGCGTCTCTTGATAATCACACGTTATCTTTTTTTTTAAACTACATCGTCGTCTCTTTGTCTGCATAATTGCTCTTCATCTCTCTTTGGGTCTCTCCTCCATAACATAATGGCACACATATACCCACATCGTCTATGAATACGTACGTGTATAAGATAAACACATTACAGGACCACACAGACACATAATAACTTCTTTAATTATGGTAGTTTATGTACTAATAACATGACATAATTATACACTTGTTCTACATTCAACTGCTAAGATATATATACTCTATAGTTTATCGTAAAAAAGGGTCTATTATAGAATGCCAAATTAATAAAACGACGATATTATATAATATAAGTTGAAATAATAAAAGGAAAGTTAAAGAAACCTACACATGAAAAAATATATATATATATAAAATATGTGTGTATGCGTGTATATGTACAAGCACATGCATATACATACACACACACTCACTTCCTGCATTGATTATATTGCAAGCATTAAACAACTATGTTCATAGATATAAAACTTCTTAATGTTTATTTTAAATGTAAAATTGAAGTTGGGTCTCATGTGTTATTGTAGGATAAGGCCGCAAATTATTTTATGTTCGCTGTCTGAATTATGATAAACCTGTTTAAATGGATGCATCGTAATGCATTTAACTTCCATTGAAATGTTGATCCCTGATAGCTAAGTGAAAGAAAACTAATGTACACAGCACAGTTTACTTTGTTGATTGGATTTGAGTTCAGCGACTCAAAAATGTTATCACTTCCTGCTCTGATGATTGCGTAACACGTAAACACTATCCTCTTTAATTGTAGAAGGTATTAAGACACAGACACACACACACACACACACATATATATATATGTATATATATATGTATATATATGTATATATATATATATATTAGACATTTTAATAATATATAAATTGTGGAAGTTATTAGCATTTATATATATATATATATATATATATATATATATATATATAAAGCTGAACGTATGTGTGTGCGTCTGGTCACGAATAGGCTCCTATATGGTTGACTATAATAGAAAACTTCTCACATAAAATGATAGAAGATGTATAAATAAATAGGTAAATTCCATACGTAAAGTAAGATATTATTTATTTTTATTGCCTAAAAATCACATCTCTTCTAATTAATCGTAACACCTCGAGCTGTTTTCGTTCCTTTCGCGTCAGAAACTAACCTAATATCTTCACATATTGGACTTTTACGCTATTTCTAATTAATCATCCTAAGAAAATCTTGAAATAAAAGCGAGGAGTAAATTTTGTGCTTTCTATATTCAATCCTACCACATTGGAATATTATTTTCACATTTTTACTATATATATATATATATATATATATATATATATATATATATATATATATATATATATATATATATATGTGTGTATATAGTATATTATAATATTATATATATGCTTATATATTATAATTACAGATATATATATACTTATATGTATAACAATATATATATATGTGTGTGTATATATATACACACATATATATATACATATTTTATATATATATATTTATATATAATATTATTATTATTATTATTATTATTATTATTATTATTATTATTTACTATAATAATTATTGAATACTACAGACACTAGTGTTACTTCCTTTGGAGAATCATCAGTGCAGGGTGTCATGATTAATACCAGTCGAGAGATTCGACCCTCAGCAACAGAAGTCAAGTCTGGCTTCATTAGCAATTAGCACTAGGCTACTGTCAACAGCGGAGATACAGTTGAAATTTAAACATTAATTCTTATAATTTTTTTAACGTCAGCCATGGTGATCTAATCATTATAAGACGATCTGCACGTGTAAGCTAAGTTGATCAACTTTATTTCAACCTTAAGTGCGCAACGGTAAAAAAAACACATTTCTTAAACGGGTTGGCATTATTATTTACTATAAAAATTATTAAATACCTACAGACAGTATTGACTATTCTTTCGGGAATCATCAGTGGAGTGTCTTACGATAAACGCCAGTCAGTCAAAGAACACCGAACGTAACTGCTGAGGGTGTAGGGTTTTTTTGACTACGTTTTTATATGCTGTTTTCTTCCCCGTTGCCCACGTTAATCTTGAAAAGGGCTGGCTGAAAGAAGTCTCGATAGGTTTATTTTTCTGGCCTACCCCTTATTTATCCCTTTCATCGGATGCACTCTTAGGAGAAATATACTTTGGAAGTGTATTTTGGTCTTTTGTCGAAAATTTCTTTGTGATGGTTTATGTTTAAACTATAAAAAAAACCCTCAGCAATTAATTATGACACTACGTTCGGTGTTCTTCAAAAGTGTTATAAAATTATGTACCCATAAAACGCGTATATATAAATATATATATATATATATATATATATATATATATATATATATATATATATATATATATATATGATGTGTTGGAAATAAATCAAGTCATATTATTGATTACTATGATACGAAGGGGCAAATTACTAAAATAGATACTTCAGTTCACCTGCAATCTGAAAGTGATAATTAAAATCCAGTCGATTCCATAACAGTTGTTTCAAATGGAAAGGGTAATTTAAGAAAATACACCTCTAAATGAGTAAGTACGTAACGTAGGCTCCTTTCCTGCATTAAACTATACCTTTCAATAATTTTAACTGTAGAAATATGACGTATCATCATTTTTATGTGCTTATTATATTCGATATCAACAAGAGTGTTAACAAATTTGCACATTGGTTTTGAAAAACAATGTTTATTAACAACGCATTGTTTGTCACTTTTTTTTTTTAATTTTATAATAATTGTGATTTGAATAAAAATAGAAATATGTTAATAAAAGCAGACAATCGATCGGGTTGATTGAAAAATCGGCAAGTTTACCAATTTTGAAGATAATAAAATATAGAGACGTGAAGCAGTCGTTGATCCTAATTCAATCAAACAACGTCAGGTTTCCATGCTAGTTTATGTGTTCATGGTTTGTTTAGTTTATTATATCCGTTTTGTTGTTCCGTAGTTTAAAGTTTTTATAATTAGTCGATAAAAACTAATTTCCATTAACATAGAATTAAAAAAAATGTTCGTTGCCAACCAGTGAAGCTCTTCGATTTTTACGTCTTTATTTTGCATTTAATTTTCACGTTCGCCAATCTCATACAAATCGCTCACAAATAGGCATATATTAGCCTTGGGGCGATAAATCGGAATCTAGTATTGAAAAAGTTCGAACATTTTGGAGTATCTTATTCTAAACTTTCGGGCCAATTGTCGGATAGCATAAGCTATTCTTTTTAATTTTTTTTTTTTGTTATCGTCCATGGTCGGTATTTAACAAAAAATGATAATTTTCTTTTTTAATATCAAACTAGTAGTAAGCAAAAAGCTGTAGATCACGGCCATGAGTGTATTCATAAGTTTGCGAAAGTATATGTACATAGTTCATGGGTTTTACGGTAATGCCCCGTCGACACAAAATCAACGTTATATTCATAAATGAAAATTAATCGGAGATGATATTATAATCGGAATTTAGAACAAAATCGGTCATTGCGTCGGAATCGAAAATCATCCGAAGCATACCATCACTAGTATGTGTATATATATATATATATATATATATATATATATATATATATATATATATATATATATATATACATCCATTATTCACTGTTAGAATAAAAGGCTTCCCAACATTTAAGCATCACTACGGTGAGGAGGTGTGATTTTTCTCTTCTTGGTTTAATCGATGGGGACACTAATGCTACGAATTCTACAGAGCATTATTTCTTATTAAGATTCTTACAGTGCGCAGTATATATTCCTGCTTTTTTCCTTTTTTTTTTTTTTTTTTTTGCTTTTTATTTGCTGTCATAAGAAAATGGGTGTTTGTTTAATTGCTTATTATGTTTATAATCTTGCTGAATTTCGTATAGGTGTTCAATTTTTTCCCGCCGCAATGGATCACATGGAATTGCAAATTGTGCTGTTGTGATTACTAACCTCATGAATCTAAAAACCTGGATATTTAATCTCTCTCTTGTAGATATTGTCGGTGTAAGAGTTTAAATATAACATGGCATGACCGTTGGTCAGAAGCAGAGATCTGTCATGGAATTACTAAATGCAGAAAAAATTGATGTCATCACTGTTCGGAGATGAATTCGTTGATTTCAGAGTGGCGACAGACATGTAAGTAACAAAGCGCACCCTAGTTGCTCATGTGCAACCATCACCTTAAAAACCACTGCGCACCTCAGCCAGTGCATTCGTGCATATTGGCGAATAACGTTGAATACAATGCGTGTATGAGTTTAATTTGGATGTCAGTGTAGATGAAACAATGTTTTCATACCTAGTGCATAGCAAAGTATATGCTAAATGCGTTCACGAATAATCACGCGGAAAAAAATAACCACTGATGACTTGTAGAATCAGTGCGAAGCAAATGATGACGGATTCTGGGATCGCACGACACTGCTGACGAGGCATGATGTCACCAATACAAGCCACGTCTATTAAATGGTACCAGTCACGATCCCAATCAAAGTAGGAGTCTAAGAGGCAGACTTCTGCAGGTAAAGAGATGTGTACCGCCTTCTAGGACAAAAACTGCGTTGACCTCTTGGATTTCTTGGAACACCCGATGACTGTCAGCTCTGAGCGTTAAATGGAACGTTGAATGCCCAGATTGCTCTTTTAAGGCCAACGACAAAGCAAACATTGTGTTTGCAACATGACAACCCCATGCCACATACAAGTTTGAAAACCACAAAATGCTCGTATAGTCCCGACATTGCACTATCAGACTTTCACGTTTTTGGAAGTCTGGACGCATAATGCCGGAATCGCAGCAGTGAAAAAATAGACCACCCCAGCACGCGATTATATTTACCATCAATGCATAATGGCACACGTATATCGCTGGTAAAATGGCATTGAGAATAGCAATATCTATGTTTCTATGTTCAAAATAAATTCTGAACCACAAGAGATCGTTAGTTTATTGGGATCACTATCGTATTTGTAGCTCTTCAAATTTTGAGTTAACAAATAGCAAACATAACTTTTGTAACGAAGCATGTGCGTATATATATATATATATATATATATATATATATATATATATATATATATATATATATATATATATATATATATATATATATATATATAAAACTGCTTTTGGGGGTCAAGGTTTGTCTATGATGTCCTGTCTCATTCTGATTTCTTTAATATCATTTAAATACGTCACATTTTTAACAGTTTTTACTATTGTCTCTTTACACCGTCTTCCGTCTAATATAGTCTATGACGTATTCTTATGAAGATTTCATTTGTGATGTTATAAAGGATATTTTTATTATTTTCTAACTCCTATAGTGGAAATGTCATCTGTTCATAAAAATATCAATTTGTATTGTAATTTATTATGCAAAGAGATGTAGAAATTTAAAAAGAACATGATTATAATTAAGATCCATAAAATGTTAGTAATATATAAAACATTCAGGCTTTCAATTATATTTCAAACTTAAATTCTTTTGTATGAAATATTACAATAATATTGAACTATTATTAATAGTATTTTACTCGGTATCAATTTTGGCATTTACATTTTCTATCTATCTTAGAGAAAATTTATTTATTATCCAGGAAAATAATCAGGTGATATTATTATTGTAAATCATATATTTACCGTATTTATTACAAGCTAGCATGAAAACCTGACGACGTTGGACTGGAAAGAGGATCAATGAATGCTTCAAGTTCCTATATTTTATTAGCATCAGAATTGGTAAAATTGCCGATTTTTCAACCAGATTGATTGTCTACTTTGGGAACCTACCACAGGAGACCGGGCGAATGCTTCACATGCCTTCCCGTACCGGCTTAGTCCACTATACTTAGTGATGATTTTATGAAATTATTATTATATGTCTTGAATTAAAGTCAAGGAACCGAACTCACAGACATACAGACAAAGTTAATTTTATAAAATAGTAGAGATAAAGATTTGTAATCTAGTACCTTATAAAATTACACCCTTTTCATATCCATATATATGTTGAACGGTTGGTTGGTTCGTTTCTCATCATCTTAGATATTGCATGTTAATTTTCTACCGTAACTCCACATATGTTTTGTAGATACTTGTTTCGAGGGCTTATATTTATCAAATAAATACTATTTAACCCAGTAGTTATATTTAAAGTGTAGACGGTCTCGTGACAGATACGCCCACTTCAATTCAAAATGGAACTGTGAATATGGGTTGCCAAATGTTTATTTAACTCCATAAAATTCTAAAACTGCATACGCAACGTTGGATATAATATTGTGTGATCCCCTGGAAAATTAAAAATTCTTAATAGACTAGCATGGGTGACCGGCGTTGTTCGGGTGTTTGGAGGTGTATGCAGAACAAAAAAAAACAAAAACAAAAAAAAACAGTCAATTTTTTTAACTTTGACCCCCTATTATGATCCCTAAAAATTTATTGTTTTGGGCTCAACTGAAGTTATCAAAAATGGGTGGAGGAGTTTGGTAGAGTTCTCAAAGGTCAAATCGTTAAACTTTGACCCCTTAACAACCAAATTTCTTGCCGAAAACCGATCACATAGATTTTCCAAAATCTCAGTATTCAGTATATCAAATTTCGAGTCTGTAGATTTAAAATTGACAGAGTTATTGCGTATGGAAATGTACACAGTTATTGCGTATGGAAATGTACACAGTTATTGCGTATGGAAATGTACACAGTTATTGCGTATGGAAATGTACACACACAAAGAGACACTTTCACTTTTATATATAAAATAGATTGTAAAGGGTTGTTTTTGTAGAGCGGTACAGCTTGCGCAAGTATTTTCGAGGTTGTTTTGTTGAGTGCTTAGGAAATATTCTGGTTAACCAATAGAAAAGGCCATCCCTGTTGTTACTAAAGAGAAATCCGTGAACCCGCAGTAATGACCACTAACAGATGAATCGTCACTGATAAAATTTTGAAGCAAATTCTCTTAATTTAGACCTTAGCATCAAATACAAAGCAATGCCATACGCGAACCCAATAATAATGTAGAAAGTTTGCTATTGGTGCGATACGCAGTGTTCCATTTGTTAAAACATAAGCATCATCTAACAATTCAGATAATGACAGGGGAGAATGTAATTTGATCCCATGTGAACATCCAGTTGCCGGGTTTCACTTGGAAAGTAGGTATTCCATGACGACGGATGCTGTTGTTTTTGTAATACTTTTTTTTTCGTTGTTTAAATTTTGAAAACCTGTTTTTTATCTTTACTTCTCGTTATCTATAATCTATTAAGTGGTGATGTAACCCAGACGTGTTCTTAGATTCTTACTAGCTAAAAACCGACCAAACGGTGTCTATTCATCTAGCTGTCAACCAAGACCGTTTTTACGCATCGCATTTAGTAAGCTTACATTTATTAGATAATGTGATAAGAATGTGTTTACGATGGTAGTACAGTAAACACTTCCTGTATGATTTGATTGAAATTGTTCTCAATAGTACATAATCCCTGTAAGGATTTTTAAACATTATTAATAGAAATACAAGTAGCATAACGGATACTTTTATAATATTGACTGTATATTAAACACTTGGCTTGCAACGGGTGCTTAATACAAAATATCGTACGACCATACCTGATAGACGTGTCGTCTGTACGAAACAGGCATAATAATTGTAATAGTCATGATTATAGCCGTTACGCAAGTCAAATGTACGAGTTTCACTGGGGGTTTATTCGTAATTTCTCATATGAGAAGACAGTCTAATTAGGCATCCACTTCTTCTATCAAAGTTAATGCATCAGTTAATGCCTGCCAATTGTTAATAATTCGATCCGTCGATTTGACGCTAAAATCTTAGTATAGTATCAAATATTGAACACGTCTTACCGATTTTGTTGGCTAATGTAAAGTTTTATTTCAATATAGCAGTGTAGACAAAACGTATTTATAACGTGTCATTTTAGGACTTTAGGTGATTTTCTTGGATTTTTTTTTGGGGGGGGGGAGTCAGAGCCGATTAGACGTTGCTGAGGGTTATTTTTTGTATACTTACATGCAACTGTCGCTTGATCGATAGTTAAAACAATTGAATTAATCCCATCTAACAAATAGTCATCAGAAAGGCTTGATCCAAATGTAATGAAGTTTCGAGTTTACCTTTTGCATCAAGACCAATTACAGAAGAGGTCAGAGATATAAAATCTGTAAAACATTTATACATTTAGAAACAATATTTTGTCTAGAATCGTCTTAACACTTGTTTAGTCTCTTGCAAATCTTTACTGTGATATAAACGCTAGTCGATATAAACAGATTAGAAAAGGTGTTTATATGTTTTATTCATTGCTTTATTAAACTTAAGTCCCTAATCGTATAACA
The DNA here is from genome assembly GCF_053919585.1 of Euprymna scolopes. NCBI lineage: Eukaryota > Metazoa > Mollusca > Cephalopoda > Sepiida > Sepiolidae > Euprymna > Euprymna scolopes. The sequence goes on from NC_136490.1 coordinate 106,394,460, forward strand.
TATCTGAGAGTATTTTAATGCATAATTCATCTGTAAATAGACTCCATATGAAGTAGACATCATATGAAGTGAAAGGTGTCTAGATAAGAGAACTCTTAACCATATTTCTCTGATACTTACATGTGGTATTGAACATTTGTGACGTGATACATTGTGCTCGATGCTTTTCAATCTATGAAGAAAACCGTCATGATTTAGTACTAATATTAAAGACATCATCTAGTGTGCACGGAAACAAACAAGCAATAGAACACGACACAAGATATATATACATCTATATATATATATATATATATATATATATATATATATATATAGTCGTCATTATTTGGCAGCTTTAATTTATTAAAAAAATCACCATTGCTCTTTTTTCGTCATTAATATTATTTCAATACTATCGATTTCTTCTGATGAGATGATAGTCGAAAGGGCTCTTGAGAGATTTCCACTTATTTTCAAATATATATATATATATATATATATTGAGAAAGAAGTGAACCATGATCGAATGTTAAAAAGTAATACATAAGTCGATTTTAAAAAAATCACGATTCAACATTTGATCATGGTTCACTTCTTCCTCAATATATATATATATATGTATATATATATATATATATATACATTTCCTCTGCTTCGCTTTTTGTTACCTATTAAGATCTTTGATTACTTGTAGTTTCATCAAATACCGATCCCACATTTTACTAAATCCTACCCTCGGATGAGTAGGGAAGTATTTCTTCGAAACTCCGTGGATTAAGGGCGATCCATTTATTTACTGTTTCTTTTTCAAATTAAATATGTTTTTAACTCTTTTTCAAAGTATTTTTAGCATGTTTTATTAATTATTCGTTCTTATTATAAGCTCTATCTTCTATTTGGTTTTATAGAGCTTTTACATCCGGTTGAGATTACTTTATAAATATTAATTCTTTAATATTTATAATATACTTTAGTTTTACCATCTTGGATCATTTTGGTAAATTGAATTGTAATTTTTATTATATATATATATATATATATATATATATATATATATATATATATATATATATATATATATTATTTTTAAAAACGGTAATCTGCGGGCACGCGTGTTTCGGAGCCCTACTTCTCTCCAGCGTAGCTTGACTGTTGTTATGAGTCGGACGTTCTGTATTTCAGTCCAGCACCCTAACCCATTACGCTATGATGCCATAAACAATTTACTGTTTGATTCGTTTATCCGTTTGCGTAGTTTTTGTTGTTGATTTTGTAAACGATATCAAGGTGTAAGTCTCCGCCTCGGAGATCCGGTGTTTTTCTTTGAAAGTCGCACATTTTTTATTTGGGCGTATTTTTTATTTATTTATTTATTTATTATTTTTAAAGCTTAATATATATATATATACATATATATATATATATATATATATATATATATATATATATCAGTGATGGATCGATTTCAATATTTTTACCGATTCCGATACAACTACTAATTCCGTTATTAATCATCAATTCCGATAAAATTTTCGATTCCGTCTCCGATTCTTTATAAATTTCCAATTGTATTAAAAATAGGGTTGTTTATACTTGACTATCGTAAAAGAACTTGTTGAATATGCAAATGTTTCTCACACGTAAAAATAGACTTGTAGGAGACGATCCATAGATATTACTATTACTGGTAATTTAAAATTAATAAATGGTTTCTTGTTTATTATTACAAACAGCAATGGAAGATTTTGCTTTTTAAAAAAAAAACAAGTAAGATATTGTTTTTTGAAGTAATATTCAGAAATGATCTCCCTGATATAATTGTCTCTGAGATGGATATATTTGCTCATAAAATAACGCTCTATAACGGGCAGGAAGGGAAAACATATGAACACATATCTATGAAAATTAGAGAAACACTAGAGAAAGGCCTCCAATCTGTAGTCGAATGGGGACAAAAATGGATGATCACATACACTGCTGCTAAGACTAAGCTTGTCTCCTTCAATAAGCTTCAAGAAACCTTTTCAACCACCAATAGATACATTACCGGAAAGTAGTTCTTTCAAACTCCTAAGCTTAACATTTACGAGGAACATGGGTGGAAACAGATGCGTTGAAAGCATTGTCACGGCGGCTGCAAGGAAGCTGGGCTCTCTCTACTAGAAAGATACTTACGTCTGCACCTCTACAAGGCAACCATTGACGCATGTATGAAGTACTGTGTTCACATTTGAGCTGGTGCACCTGCTACTAGTCTCCCGCTTCTGGACAGGATTCAGAAGAAAGTCGCCAACCTTATAAGTTCTTAACTGTCATCCAAGCTTTAACCACTGTCCCAATCGACGAAATATTGCATTCCGCTGCCCGATTACAAGTATTTTGATGGCAGATGCTCTCACGAACTACAAGCCCTTGTACCCTGTCGACATAAATACCCCCGACAAACTCAACAAGTCCCACCTCTATACAATAGAGATCCCTAGATTTGCATAGATTAAAATATAATATTTATTATTAAGTATTTTTACGATCGGGTAGCGTCAAGTGACCTGCTATTATATATTTTATGTTAAATGGTTGACTTATTTCCTATCTGTAGTATCTCACTGTTAAGCTACACAAGAAAATAACCGACAACAACTTTCCTAACTTCCTTTCTGTATCCAAACGTAAACGCAAATTCTATGCGACGATTTCCTTCCTACAACAGTTCACTTCTGAAATGTAATACTGTTTGTTTGCTTCCAGGATATGTTACAGTTGTCTTCAATTCTAATGTGAAGGCATTTTACTCTAATCGTTTATTCTTCAGTACTAATAGACTCCGAAAGTCTCTTTCAGTTCATGTGGTCCCAACTGTACTGATATGCAGAAGTTCAAGTGTAATGTGATTAGACATCTTGTTGTTCGACTCTTTACATAGTATCCCTGCAACTACTGTCCCGTATAGTAACTCCTTAGTGGTAATGTGCCTTGTTTGGGATGAAAATGGAATTAAACATTTTTTTTAATCCCTTAAAATATTAGTAAACATTACTATTTGCCTAAGAAAAGTTACGGATCTGCTCTTTGTGTTAGTTATCGCAGTAATGTCAGATGCAAAACTCATGCAACCAAAATCTCAGCCTCTTTCTGGAAGCACGCAGCGGATGCAGTATTCGACGTTTTCTACACCAGGTTCCCGCCTTTGTCTGCGTTTATTTTTATTATTATTTTAAAATATTATTCAAATTTTCATTGTTATCTGTATGTTTGTCATGCTGATGGTGATTGTTGCCAGCATCATTGTGGTGGTTCTTGTGATCGTGGTGCTTATTTCGATAGTGGTGGTCGTCATGTCCTTGTAGTTGGTGATGGTTGAGGTCATAATGGCGGACCTGTGCTGGTTGCGGCCGTAGATTTCATGATTAATGACTGCGAGCAGCAGCGAGCCAAACTTCCCAATAATTCACGATGCTTGTTTTATTTCTGTGTTATCTTTTTTTTTTTTTTTTTTTTTTTTTTGTTATTTACCCTCAGTTTTTTTTGTTTTTTTTTTGTATTTGTTTCTTTTGGCATTTCTGGTGGCAATTTTTATTGGTTATTTTTTAGGGGTTAGCGATTATTTTGGTTGTTTCTCTTTCCACGCGTGTGGTTTTCCGATATTTCATTTCGTTCACATTCGTCTATTCGTATTATTTTTATCCTTTCGTATTTTTGCTAAATGTTTGCTTCTTTTTAAATATATTTAAATCGTTTTATTTTATATTTTTAGATTTTGGGGGGTTATTTATTCTTCTCTTTTATTTATCGCACTAGCAGCATATACCCGGTGTTGACCGGGAGTCCTATTTCTTCCATATTTGTTTCGGTTTTATTTTTTTAAATAGCATATATCATTTCGGCTTATTTTAACCGATTTAATTTAAGCATAAATAAACACTTAGAGACACCGATTCCATGTGTGTAACAAGGAAATTAAAAAGGGTGCTATATACTTCACTTAAACATTACAGGTGTTACATGAAAGGCTGTCTCTGCTCATGTAAGTAGGAAGACATACTAGATAATTGAAAATGATTTTAGGATACTGTTTGAATCGAACCCTGTAGGCAAGTATTAAAGATAATGGAGAATGGAATGTTAGAAATTAAGTCCATTGTTTATTCTATAAGAAAAAGTTAAATATTGTTTATGCCGGAAAAAGCGTCGATTGTCCATTCTTTTAGAAATCTAGATATTAAATATAGGTTAAATGAATGCACAATACGAGTTAAAATATATTGTTTAAAAATAGGTTACAATTAGAATTAGGGATTCTTTTGTTTGCCAAAAGTGTGTTTGGGCAAACATATGTAAAGCCACGTGAAAATTATTTACGTTTGAAAACCACACTTCTGACGCCATAAACAAAGGAGATTTCTCAATATAGGAGTCTGTGGGTTCGGAGTTAGAAGTCAGTTGGAAGACAGAGTTGAAAGTCAAGAGTTGGTGAGAGATAGTCAATTTGAGAGGAGACCCCCTTAGATGCATCTAGAAAATTAGACCATGTCGATTCATGTTGAATTTCTGACGTCACCGATCGGCCCATTGAAACATAAAGAAACCAACCATATTGTAACTGTTGTCTCGTATCGTCATTACTGACAACCAGAAAAAGTAAATGTGTTTTATCATCATCTTGCAATACACTTTGTACAACTCTTCCAAGTAGTATGTGTCCTCCCCTCTAGATGTGTATAAGACCTGTAGCATCATATCATGCAGTTTGTATTAATATTATGAAGTCCTCAAGAATTGTCACAGTCGTCGTCATGATGTAATATATATAAATATCTTCTCTCCCTCATCATAACTATCGTTATGTCTGCATTATAAGTCCCGTTATACAACTTCACAATATAAGTCCCTGTTAATGTCCTACAAAACACAGTTAACAGTCTGCCGAATTTTAGTCTTCTTTGCGAGGAAAAAGATAGACAACAGCAAAAAACGGAATTTTACTTCACACTTTTGTGAAGTTTACGTTTAATAATTATGAAATTAATAGAACAAATATATATATAGTGTATGTGCAGTTTTTAGACCGTTTCGTTTTAAACGTGATTTTCAAGATAAAATTATAGCATTTGTATTCAATATATTGTTAAATAAAAGTACATGTTTATCAGAGTGCAGACACGTGTAGGTAGCTGCAGTCACAGCTGTATGCAGATGACCGAATCGTGTTCGAGTTGACGTACAACGAAAAAGTAAGGAGAAAAAAGATTATTAATATAAACGCGTTACGCGCGTGTCCGGATAGAGACAGGAAAAGACGCGTCCTAAACTGACTTAGACAAAGAGAGAGTACAACACACGTTTGACACGTCAGATTCTTGTTAAGCAGATCTTAGTTGGAAAACTCTCTTGAATAACAAGCTATGATTCTGAAGTACCTGTAAACATGTATATGTCGTTTCAACTAGAAAAGACGCCAATGGTTTTATTTTCTTTGTTTTTGTTTCCTTGAGATTGTATTACATACAACATGTGAGTACTGAGCATTGAAATGTAATCACTAAATTGGACAAGAACATTATTACCCACCCCATTTTAAGAATAGTTTTCTAAAAAGGAATTAATAACATTATTTTTAAGCACATTTCGTAAGCAGCCCAAATACTAAATATTGCACAACTGGTGAGAGATGATTACATAAGGAAAGCAAACAGGAGAAACTAAGTATACAGTGCTTAGTTTAAATCTGAAGAAATGAGTAAATATTACAAATATTTATATTATTTTAATTGGAATTCATTATTGAGATGGGTATTATTTATATTAATTTATTTATTGCGGACTATTATTCTCATCTTTATTAGTTGTTGTTTCACGACGTTTTGGCCAACTATTCCTCTGCCCTTCGTCAGGTGCAACCTTTACGAATGTTGAAACAAAACTACAGAAGGAACGAAACCTTACCAACCACTAAGTAGATGAAATAGAAACATACGAGAGACACACAAAGAAACACACGGAACCAACGAAAACAAATTTGTATATGAGAATTTCATAGCTTGATCACTCAAAAAGCACATCTTTGTTAAAACTGATGATTAAGAGCAGAAACTAGATATCAATAGTATGTTTGATCGCCACTCAAATTCGTGTAACGGCAAATGTTCCTTGCCAGCGTAAAATAATGGTCAACGAATACAAAATGATCTGCAATATTCAATGAAAGAGGTTAAAATTTCTGGGAAATTTATGAGATTGATTGTAACTTAAACTCCAGAAAACACGATTTCTCACTGAGAAACTATCAATGATAATTGTTGTGAATCCTTCTAGAGAGTAACTAATAAAAAAAATACTGTATAATTTTTTTCTTAATAAAATCTATTATGACAAATAAATAAGCATTAAAAAGGGGAAAGCCTTATACGATCTCATAATTATTATCCATTGTGTTCGATTATATTCTTAGTACGTAATTCTCATAATTAAACGCATCTGGTATCTGTAATTCTGTTATCTTTTGTTTACTATCTGAATTTGTTGTCGCGTTTCTTTGTCTAGATCGTATTTTTCTATTGTTCTAAAACGTGTCTGGCTTCGTCCTCTATTTTGATTTACGACAAGCAATAAACTTAATTTCCCTTCTTTTTTGCCGCAGAGCGTACTTGGCAATGGAGTCGTCTTCAGTATTAGGATATAATGAATGCAACCTGAAATCCAACTAATCTTCCTCTTTGGTCATTTGAATCTCAAGTGAGCATTTCGTTTGACAATTCCCTTGTTTCTTTGGTTTGAATAGTGTTACCGCTTCACGTTTCTATTTTCGTAGTTTAAACTTTAAACGCAGTACTCTTGTTACCTGGTGAAAATTTCAGCTAACGTAACAGTGAAAATGATGAACGCACATCCAACCCCAACTGTTCGATGTTTACGTTTGTTTCAGTTTTTGCAATCGAATATCTATTTATCATGATGGTTAGGATTCACTCGTCCCGCCAAAATCTTCAAAACAATACCGTTGTTTAATTGTGCTTGAATTTGCGATAAATTCAAGCACAAATAAACAACGTAAAGGTTTCTATAACATAGCGCCATTAATAAGTAAACTTTTATTAATAGAACATAATTTAACTATAGACACAGGTTAACCCTCTCACACCATTCAAACGCTCCCTATAATAATTAATACATAGAATCTCAATCAATAAATTACATAACACTCATTTCATTTCTGTTACAAACCTATATTTGAATTTCAATAGGTATATTTCTCTCCTGTAAGAATATTAACTGCGTTCATATCTGTTAAAATTACATTAACAACTATATGATATCACTAAAATTTCCCTCTCTTTAACAGCGCAATCCCCCTCCTTTTTTAGTTTCCAACGTTTTTTTCCGTTTTTCTGAAATGGACCAGCATCACACTTTGCACGTGAAATATTTTCAAATATTTTGTACTGGCATTTTTTGTTTCTTAATCTCATTCATCCAGAGGAAGTCTCGAAATAAAGACGAAACGTTGATGAACACATAATACGGTTTGTTCCTTTTTATTTCTCTATTTTGTCGGAATACTATTTCCATATTTCTCATCATATATATATACGCAAACACACACACACACACGCACACATACCACACACACACACACACATATATATATATATAAATTTTTAATTATCATTACAAAACCAAAAAGATATGTTAAGTCATACTCATATGTTTTCTCTTATTTTTCTTATTGTTTGTGATACATTTGACACGCGTTTCATTGTATAGCGGTATGACACTAAAGAACTGCAAGAGATAAATATAAGTTCCTCAGAAACCGATCGGCAAATTTATTTTATGAATGAAAAATCATTTGGACAAGAAACAAGATAAAAAGAAACGGGCATATTTAAATGCTGTATAAACATAAAGTTTAAAAGAAAATCTTACATAAATGTAGTGTTTATAAACACGCCCCCTTCCGAAAAATAATTTTACTAAAAGGTGGAAAACATCTTGCGTCGCCGTATTGGATCTCCAATATCAAATATGGCAATGTAAGATGTTTCCTATCTGCGTTTCGAATTCAATTATCATACTTTCGTTTATATTAATTAAAACACAAGGAGAATAGCTTCCCATCACCCTGGAAAATCTCATCAGTACGGCCTGTATTTAAGAATTCAGGTGATCGCTAATCTTCTTCTCAGTACAGGCTCATAAGTCTCCTATGCGTCATGAATAAATTGCTGGAATTTGTGTTAAATACAGAAGTAATCAACCATCTCAACAAAAATAACCTTCTTAGTGACACTCAATATGGTTTCCGTTCTGATAGATCTACAGTAGATGTGCTTACAATTATATCTCATAGGATTAGCAAATCTCTCGACTGAGGCAACCCATCTAGGGCAATTGCTCTTGACATATCTAAGGCCTTTGATAGGGTATGGCATAAAGGTTTACATCAAAAGATCTCTAGCTATGTTATAGCTGCAAATGTCTTCTCAATTATTAAATCATTTCTTTCTGATTGGTTCATAAGAGTAGTAGTTGAGGGGCAAAAATCAAAAGCTAACAGTATTATTGCTGGTGTCCCTCAGGGGTCCACCCTGGGCCCAACTCTTTTCCTGATCTACATTAATGATTTTCCAAATCACATCCTTACATCATTTGTAGACATTTATGCTGATGACACTGCCATTTATGGTAGCACATCTAAGATTGTAAACGACCAAGTTCTCTCTGATTCTCTCTCCTCTGATCTTGAGCACGTGGTACAATGGGGAAAGGAGTGGCCGGTTACTTTTAATGCATCTAAAACCAAGCTCCTCTCTTTACATCATCAACATTATGATCCACATCTGGCATCAATTGAAATGAATGGCTCTCGTCTTCAAGAGGCCTCAAGTTTTGACAAGCTTCTGGGTCTGGCAATTACTCCTGATCTTAAATGGAACATGTACATCAAATCTGTTGCCAAGGCCGCTAGAAAAATGGTTGGATCTTTCAATCGATCCGGTAGATACTTCACTGCTGACGCAATTCTCTATCTATATAAGAACCAGGTACGTCCAAGGATGGAATACTGTTGCCACATCTGGGCAGGAGCTGCTAGAAAGAACTTGTCCTGTCTTGATAGAGTTCAAAATAGACTTCGTAGCCTCGTAGGAGATGTCCTTTTCTCTTCCCTGCAACCTCTATCTCACAGAAGAAATGTTGCGATATTTTCTCTGATGTATCGTTTTTTCATGGAAAGTGTTCGACTGAGCTTCAGTCTATGGTCCCCCCTCGCCAAACTTTTAAAAGAAACACTCGTCTATCAGGAAACACTATCTATAATACCCCCACTCTTTATCAGTGCCAAAACCTAAACGTAGATTCCATGATCAAAGCTTCTTTCTTAGAACTGCACGCCTGTGGAATTGTCTTCCGTTTTCCTGCTTTCCGGTTGAGTACAATATGGTCGTCTTCAAGTCTAACGTAAATAAGTTCTTGATGAGCCGCTCCATATAAGTTAACAAATTTACCGAATTTTTATTACTAATGATTACTATAGTTTCCAATTTCTACTGTACACTCTTTAATCCTTATCCTTGACTGGCGTCTTGGCCTTGATAATGTGGTGATGCCTGAGTAAACAAAAAACAAAAAAAAACAGGAGAATTATGCATCGTACTTCTTCACGAAAAGAGACTTCAAGCACGAAAAAATGGAAAACTAAGTAATACAGTAAAGACACTAAAATTTCGTAACCGAGGAATATAACACAATACAACACTAAATGACTAGTGCCTCTATCTATCAATGTGTTATATTCATGCTAAGGATGCATTCCAAAATGAAGATATCTACCAAAATAAAACCAAACATTTTCCTTTTAACATCATACAATATTTCCAATAACAGTGTATATATATATTTTTTAATATACATTCGGAAATAACAAACTTTTTATTTGTTTGTTTTAAATATTTGCCAGAATTTTAACGTTACCAATACACATGAACATCCATGTCATAAATAGTACAATGAACGTTCGTATATGTCGATTTCGAAAAAATACATAACTGACTGATTGCAGGATAGGATAATAACAAAAATTGCGTAAAATTCTAGAAACATCTTCGATTGCTCCTTGTTTTTTTTTCTTCTTCTTTTCCAATATATAAATTCATTTTCCCGTCAACATTTTATTAAATGCTCACTTATTTTATATGAACATTAGCTAGTATGTATTATAATTAAGTATTACTTTGTTACAATTATGTCATAGGTCAGGCATTACTTCAGAGATCTATATAATGTTTTACTTCATTATGTTACATTTTTTTAACACCCAGTAAGACGCGTGTGGCGGCTCTGCCCGGTATTAAGATGGTATAAAGCCAGAACAGATTCGTTGAAAGAATCTATCCCAGTCAAAAACAAATAAAGTTATAATTATTTATGGCGTTATCCTAGACTAATCTATTTTTGCTTTCTGTTCTTTTATTAAATAGTCAATACATTTATAGTTCAGGTCTTCACCTATAAAAATGCAATATAAAAGGCAAGTTAATTAATGTTTAAAAATACGCTTCCCCTTTATAATGGAAGTAAGAATGAAAAATGTTTACATAAAACGTAATTTAAGCAATTCTAAAATAACAAATAAGATGTAAAAAAGCTATTAGTAAACCCTTTAAAAATGTTTCTATATATATATATTTTTACAAGGTATTCACCACATATCAAGGCCCGGAAGCCACTCAGGGATAAGGGTTATTACGTGTACAGTACGTTAGTGTTGATATTTGATAAAGTGTCTACTCAAGGGGGCGGTTCATAATGAATTTTCTATGTTGGACTTGAAGATATCCAGGTGGGAAACAGGCAGACAGAACAGAGTTCCACAGGCGTACGCTTTTTCATGGAATCTACGTTTTGGTTTTGGCACAAATAATGAGTGGGGAAAATTTTTTACAGTGATTTCAGCTAGAAGGATGTTTTTCGTCAAAGATCGGCGAGGTGGGGGGGCAGAAATTGGAGTTCAGACAAGCACCTGCCATGGAAGTAACGATAAAACAAAGACAGGCTCGCAACGTCTCTTCTGTGGGAGAGAGGTTGCAGGGAAGAGAAAAGGTCATCCCCAACTAAGCCACGAAGCCTATTTTGTACTCTGTCAAGGCAAGATAGAGTGTTTTAACAACCCCTGTCCAGATGTGGCAACAGTACTCAATCCTTAGACGTACTTGGCTTTTATATAAGTAGAGAATTGCGTCAGCAGTGAGATATCTTCTGGAGCGGTAGAAGGATCCTACCATTTTTCCAGCGACCTTTGCAATAGACTTGATGTGCGTGTTCCATTTCAGGTATCCGACATTATTACTGAGTGCCTCTGATTTCTGCCCATGAACCACTACTCTTATGAGCGTATAAGGGGGAAATGATTTAACGATTGAGAAAACATTTCCAGTTATACCGTAGCTGGAAATCTTGTGATGTAAGCCCTTGTGCCATACTTTATCGAAGGCTTTTGATGTCAAGAGCAATTGCCCTAGAGTGAAAGCCTTTGTCAAGAGATTCGCTAAGCGTATGAGATATAACCGTTACCACATCTGCTGTAGATCTAGCAGAACGGAAACCATATTGTATGCCACTAAGAAGGTTATTTCTGTTGAGGTGGTTGACTACTTCTTTATTTAATATGGATTCCAGCAACTTACTCATGACACACAGGATACTCATTGATTTGTACTGAGAGAGGGTCGACTTATCACCTAAATTCTTAAATACAGCGCATACTGATTGGGTGTTTCATTTAAGGCAACACTTAAACAGTTTTATAAGTGTAGGGGCAAGTTCTGGTTGAATCTTTTTCAGCACTATAATTGAAATGCCGTCAGGGCAAGTTGCTTTACTGGAATCAAGGTTCTTGATTAGCTTAGCGACCTCAAGCAAATATATTTGTTTCATAGCGTGTTGTCTGTTATATGAGTAAATACGGTGAGTTGATGGCCTTCGTCGTGTAAGGTAGAATTAGATGAAAAGTTCTTGGCAAATAGTTTGGCCTTGTCTGATGCTGACGAGATGGCCTCAGGTCCATTGATGATGGTTGGTATAGAACGCACGTTTCTGTTCAGGATCCTGTTTGCTATTTGCCAAAACTGGTGGGAACGATGCCGCTGCTCAGCAACCTTGGATTTAAGAGACTGAGCATATAGCTCTCTTGCATTTTGTATTACTCTTTTACAGTGAAAGCTACTCTAGTCACAGTGCATCTATTACGTTGTTAGTTATGGAAGAAGTGATTTCTACGCACAATGGCAGCAGCACATTCTGGGGGGAACCATGGCTGGTTATTAGGTGTTTATTGGAATTTTTTGGATGGGATGAATCGGTCTACGCCTACAATTAACCAATCGGTCAGGTATGATAAAATGGAGGACCCATCTTTTTTAAACATTGAATGTAGGGGTAGGTCAGATATAAATGTACGGAAGCTATCCCAGTCAGTCGTAGAGTATCGATATACCGTACGGTGGAGAGGTACGTCTGAAGACTTATTGCATTTCGTTTTTATCTTAATTAGCACAACCGAGTGGTCGGAAGATCCCAGAGGAGACAGAACGGAACTTGAACATAGCTCAGGGGAAGTTGTGAGAAAAAGGTTAAGAAGGCTAGCGTACTTAAAGTAAGTATCGGGCACACGGGTGGGTTCGCGAACAATCTGGGTGAGGTCATAGGCAATGACGAAATCATAACAGAACCTCCCCTCATCATCAGTCTAGTTGGAGTGGGTCAGTCATTCCACATTGGGGACATTGAAATTACCACAAATGGGGATGTTAGCCGAAGGATGAGCAGACATGATGTGGTCAATTTTCTCAGATATGCTCTTAAAGATAGTAACTCCGCTGTTGTGGGGGCGATAGAGGGCAAATATAAATGCAGTGGTGTAAGCAAGTGCAACCCGGAAGCATATATAAGGTAAATTAGGGTCTTCACTGGAGATATCCCTACTACATATGAAGCCATTTTTAATGTAGGCACATATTCCATGCCTATGGCGATCTTGGGGTCATATTTAGATGTTAAGTTAGAGTATCCTTTAATTATGAATTCGTCTATGGATGTGGTCGGCCCTATTCCAGTTTCACTTAGAAAGAATATGTCCGGTTTCGTTTCCTGTAATTGGCTTTCAACCTCTCGAAGGTTCGAACCTAGACCCCTGATGTTGGAGAAGGAGACATGGTAATAGGGGTATACGTTTGAGGATTTTAGGTTTATATGAGCATGGTCTTTCTCCAAAAGTAAAGTAATATTTAAATAATGTTTATGAATACAGATTTCAATACGGGCTGAAACATTGTTTTTTTTTATCGTGAAGAGGAAATCCTGATGAACTAAGGTAATTTCGTTTTGTCTTGATAAAGTATTAATAATGGCATGTAATTTACAGTTGGATCAGTAACATTTTTTTACATGGAGGTCACCACTTATCAAAGCCCAGAAGCCACTCGGGAATAAGGGTTATTGTGTGTACAGTAATCAATGGGATAGTATCATAGTAATAGTTAGCATCGGAGACTTGATAAAGAGTCGTTTCTTAAGGGGGCGGGTCATCAGGAATTTGTTTATGTGGGACTTGAAGACATCCAAGTTGAAGACAGGAGGGAAACAGGCAAGCGGAAGAGAGTTCCACATGTGTGCAGTTCTAAGAAAGAAACTTCGTTTATGTAATCTACGTTTTGATTTAGGCACAGATAAAGAGTGGGGAAAATTATTGACAGTGGTTTCAGGTAGACGGGTCGTTTTCGAGAAAGATTGACGGGGGGCAGATATTGGTGCTCAGAGGAGCACTTGCCATGGAAATAACGATAAAACAAAGATAGGATCGCAACGTCTCTTCTGTGGGAGAATGGTTGCAGGAAAGAGAAAAAGGCACTCCCCACTAAGCCACGAAGTCGATTTTGTACTTTGTCAAGGCCGGATAGGCTGTTTTAAGCAGCTCCTGTCCAGATGTGGCAACGGTCCTCCATCCTTAGACGTACTTGGCTTTTATATAGATAGAGAATTGCATCATTAGTGAGATATCTACTTGAGTGGTAGAAGGATTCCACCATTTTTCCAGCAGCCTTGGCCCCAGACCTGATGTATGTCTTCCATTTCAGATTAGGAGTAAAAGTCAAACCCAGAAGCTTATAAAAACATGGGGCCTCCCCTAGACGAAAGCCATGTATTTCAATTGATGCCTGATGGGGATCAAAGCGTTTATGATGTAAAGATAGGAGCTTGGTTTTAGATGCATTAAAGGTTACCAGCCACCTCTTACCCTATTGTACCACGGACTAAAGATCAGAGGAAAGAGAATCAGAGAGAACATTGTCATTTACGACCTTTGATGTGGTGGTATAGATGGTCGTTTCATCAGCATAGATGTCACCGAATGATTTAAGTATGTGTTTTGGGAGATCATTGATGTAGATCAGGAAGACAGTTGGGCCCAGGATGGACCCCTGAGGGACTCCAGCATTAATACCGTGGGCCTCTGATTTCTGCCCATCAACCACTACTCTTATGAGCGTATCAAGGAGAAATGAGTTAATGATTGAGAAAACATTTCCAGTTATACCGTAGGTGAAGATCTTGTGAAGTAGGCCTTTATGTCATACCTTTTCGAATGCCTTAGATATGTCAAGAGCAATTGCCCTAGAAATAAAGCCTTTGTCGAGAGATTCGCTAATCCTATGAGATATAACCGTTAGACCTGTATAAATAAACGAAAAATATATATATAAAGAAACGCTAGGAAAACAGGTGAGCTAATATTTGTAAATGTGCGTAACTGTAAAAAACTTCCTGCATATTCAAGTATAGGAAAGTAAATTATAAAGAAAAATTACGAAGAATTTTTATAACCAATCCTAAACGATTTGTTCTGATTGCTGTAAAAGAAGAAATTTTTTACACTGAAGTAATTTCTCTGGATTTTACTGAAGTAGTTGATCAGTTAAAAGTAATGAAACTTCGCAAAGAAAATGTTAACAGATCATAAAATATTTTTTCTGGTGTATTTCAGCAGATGAAAAATTATTTTAGACTTAGGTATTTTTGCTAGTTTATTTGTCTGAAGTAATCGATAATTTAAGAAATTAACCCTCGATAAAAAAAAATAAATGTTTAAAACATGTTAAGTAATCATTAAATCATGGTTTTTGCTGTATTTAACTGAAGGAGGACTTTTTCTAAATATTGGTAGTTTTTGTTGTTTTTAAAGAGTGATCCCTAACCTAATAACTAAACTATGTTAAAAGTTCTAATAACACGGAAATCTGAAGTATATTGTATATTGTGTCTTTCAATGAAAGAGAAATCCTTCAAGTCGTAAGTAGCTTTGGTTTCTTTTTCTGTAGTGGTCGATAAGTTCGGAAATGGACACTGGATTATAAATAACACAATCATAAAAGCATTGGCTCTGACGAAGAAAACCTTCTCGATTGAGGGATTCTGTTTTGTTCTTAAGAAACTATTAATAATTTAATAATTTACTCTCCCAGATAAACAAAATGTGACAAAACATGTCAACCAATGACTAAAACAATTGTCTTCCAATTAAAGACGAGTATTTTTGTTTTTATAGGATGTCATTGAGAACTAAAGCAATGAATCATTAATAATAATCTTAAATGTTAAAACATATGTACTGGGCAAAAACTGTGTTTGTTATTCAATAGAAACAATAGAGAACACTTTTCTCTTTCTTTCTTTCTTTCTCCCTCTCCCCCTCGCTCTCCGTGTATAGCGAATAAACAAGTTAATTATGAAAATGGAAAAGTTCCGAAATCTCCGCTATAAGCTAATTTCGAGAAAAAATTTGTGAGTTTTTTATTAGCCGTTTTTATATGAGGAATCTGTTTCAAGTTAAAATATATTGAGAACTAGACAATTTGTATTGCAACATACACGCTTCAAATATGTAAACAAGCTACATTCATCCACTATAAACAAAATGGCTGAAATAGCACAGTTTATGTATAAAAATGGCTGAAATAGCACAGTTTATCAATAATCAGAAAAAAGAAACTGAGCCTCCGTAAGACTTTCCGGAAGCTACTGGCGAAAACCATAGATAGAAAAGGTAAATGACAATGTGAATACGTGTTTTGTTTTGGGTTTCCTTCGTGGATGTGAATACAATGTGAATACGTGTTTTGTTTTGGTTTTTCCTTCGTGGAGGTCAAGCGATGTTTGTTGAAACATGATTTTCTGTGCTAAGAAAGTATTATAGAAGTATGAATCGAACGATATTTAAGAATAAGCGTATTTGGTGTATTGTATTTATATGAAGGAGGAAGGTCATGGTGGAATTAATTTAAAGTGGAAAGTGTTCGGAAATTCATTCTGATAAAAAGTGCGTCAAAGCGCAACAACAAATCAAACTGAGGAATGCGAAGGAAACAGCATTTTCAGGAGCTGCGATTACTTTGAGCATTAATGGGCAGTCGATGTCTGTTAAAAGAGTTAAAGGAAAAATGAAATAATTACTGGCGTCTGTATTAATTGATCCCTAATATATATATATATATATATATATATATATATATATATATATATATATATATATATAAATATATATATATGTATATATTAACGGTGTAAACTAAAGTAGGACGAGGACAGAACAATGAATGAGTGAGTATTTTGCTATTATCTTTACGATGACTTGTTTTAGAGAGTTCGTTTCCTCGAAAGTATTTTAGAAAATGTGTATTGAATTAAATTAGTCGATAATAAGCGGAAAACGCGCACCATGTATTGGCAGGTAGCGTGTCCGTTTTGGATTAATATGTGACTCCAGTGTTTAATTTCTTATACTTTCATTTTCTAGAATGTAATAATCGTCTCTATTTTATTATCTATGGAGATATTTAAATTAGATATTAAGTAAATTTTATAACAAAAATTCCAAATTGTATTACAGTATGTATAGTTTAGAGCACGATACCAAAGGGGACCTATTAAATTTCATAAACAGGCGTTATGCCCGCTAGTTTATCATAAAGCGATTGTTGTTTTATAAGCTGCAATAAACACATTAATAATAAATTCCAGATTCGATTGACCGTCTGTTAATACAGCTTTATCTTTAAATCATTATCATTCGCCAAATACAAACATTGTCAAGTTACTCTGTTTCTCCGAATGAAGTATGGGCATTAATATGACGTTCTGTAGCAGCAAAGCTCAAAGGAAAAACAAATATATCACCGTGTATATGTTCGTGTAGATAGCATTCTGCCAAAAATCACTTAAGTGAGATGAATTTTGAAATGAATCATACCGAATTGGTGATGAAATACAATGTTTTAAAAGAATCAATTGAAGTTCTCATGTTTCCAGAATATTATGCCTGATTCAATAGAAATTATATCGTTTTATGTCTCTGTAACAGTTTTTTCTATAAGTTGGTTACATATTAGTTGACACACTATTATACTTAGTAGCATAAGCGTAACATGTACACAAGAAAAAAAAATTCTGCTACTACTATTAGTAGTATTTAATCTAGTGCTACTTTTTAATTTTTTTTTATATTACATTTTCATCCCAAACAAGGAGCATTGGCACTTTGCTGTAGTGAGCTACTATCAGAGGCTACAACTGCTGGGAACTATGTAGGGATTTGGGCAGCAAGATTCACGCTACACTTGAACTTCTGCACTTCAGTACAGTTAGGGAAGCAGGGACCTGAAATGGAATTCCAAAGTCTAACGGTTCTGGGGAAGAAACTATTGGAGTAAAAAATATTTGACATCTAGGGATCTCTACTGTGTGGAGTGGGATTTAGTTGCCTGTCGGGTTTGTCGAGGGCGTTTACGTCGTTGCGGCACAAGTGTTTGCAGTTCGTCAGAGCATTCGCCATTAAGATACTTGTAGCGTAGGCAGAGGGATGCAACATTTCGTCGATGGGATATAGGCTGAATCTAAGATGGCGGCTCTCTTTTGAATCTTGTCTAGGAGCGAGACACTTGTAGCAGATGCACCAGCCCAAATATGACAGCAATACTCCATACATGGACGAATGGTGGCCTTATAGAGGTACAGGATACTTTCGGGCGTTAGTAGTTTTCTAGTACGGTAGATAGAATCTACTTTCTTCACAGCGGCCCTGGCAATGCTTTCAATGTAATTGTTCTGCCAATGCTTTCAATGTAATTGTTCCAAATCATGTTTACTGTGAACATTAGGCCAAGATGTTTGAAAGATGTACTCTCAGATAAAGAGTTGGTCATTGCTATTGGTGTTAGAGAAGGTTTCTTTTGATTATTGAAGGAAACTAGTTTAGTCTTGGCAGCATTGAACGTGAAAATCCATTTTTGTCCCCATTCCACTACAGATTGGAGGTAATCCTCTAGTGCTTCTGCCATTTCTTTAGATGTGTGTTCATTTGTTTTCCTGTCATGCCTGTTATAGAGTGTGGTGTCATCAGCATTTATACCCATCTCAGAGGCAATTTTGTCGGGGAGGTCATATATGAATATTAGGAACAATAGAGGTCCAAGGATAGACCCTTGGAGCACTCCCGCATTGATATCATATTGTTTAGATGTACAACCGTCGAGGACAACCTGGATTTTTCTCTTATCTAAGAAGGATTTCATTATGTAAAGGAGTCTACCAGTGATATAGTATGATCAATTTTTCCTGAGGAGACCCTCATGACATACCCTGTCAAAAGCCTTAGATATATCTAGAGTTACCGCTCTGCCCTCCCCCGCTTTGTCCAGTGAATGGTATATACGTTCAGAGATTACAGCTAGGATGTCTGCTGTTGAACGGGATTGCCTGAATCCATATTGTTGGTCAGTCAGAAGTTTATCATCTGTAAGGTGATGGACTAGAGCATGGTTTATTAAGGTCTCAAATATTTTGGCAAAAAGTGGGAGGAGGCTAATGGGGCGATGATTTAATGGGTTAGTTCTTTCGCCAGAATTCTTGAATACTGGTACCACAGAATCTGTTTTCCAACAGCCGGGAAAGCAAGCTTCATTAAGGCATTTGTTGTAGAGTTTGGAGAGAACTGGAGCTACTTCGGCTGGGCACTTTTTTTAATAGCGCAGCTGGGATAATATCGGGTCCACATGCTTTTGAAGTGTCAAGGTTTTCATAATGCACCTGAGCAGGGTTGATTTTCATATCGTCTAGCGTGGCGTCTGTCTGTATAAAAAAGTCAGGTAGAGGGTGGTTGGCAGGGTTCAGTGTGGAGTTTGAGGCAAACCGACTGGCAAGCATGGTAGCCTTCTCGGTTTATTAGCAAACAACCTCGTGATTGTTGGTAAGTAGGGGAATTGTCGATTGCCCATTATTTTACTACACTGTTGTGCATTTTCCAGAAGTCACGAGTTCCTAATTTTTGTGCTTCGATGCGTTTTTTTTAGTGATTTCAGTAAAGTCTCTCTTAGCTGTCGCTATTTCTTTTTTAATGTTACTTATAGCTTCTATATACTTCTATCTGTTTGAATTGGACTAATGTCGGTTAACCCTGCGGTATGCATGCTGTTTTTGAGCAATGACAGTTGCGAAAGTAGAAATAACCCATTGGAGAGAGTGTGGCTTGCTATAAAATTTCCGCATGGGAACATGTGCTTCAATTGCAGCCTTGAATCATTCAGTGGTCTCCTGTTCAGCAGGTAGAGAAAAAAATATTTCCCCATGAGGCATCTCTGATTAGATCTCTGATGGCTTCCCAGTCAGCCTTTTTTATAATATCTCGTTGTTTTGAGCACTGACGCTTACGTTTTGGCTCCAGAGTTTAGGGCTATTTCAGCCATTATCACTGCATGATCAGCGTTCCTAAGTGGGCTGTCGGCATTCGTTATACAACCATCGGAAACTGTGGTCAAAAACAGATCTAGAAGTGATGCGTGTTGTTCTTGTTGGTCAGGGAAACGGGGTGGAAACGTAACCATTTGTGATAGGGAGTGAGATATAGAGAAGCTATGAGTTGTGCTGCCCGCTCCGTCTGTGTAAGTAGAGAATCCAAGCCAGTTTTCTGTGGGGGACAAATGCATGTACTTGTGCGCTAGTGCCGAGGGAGAGTGCTGTGTCTATGCTGTCAGAGACTTCGTTTCTTATGGTGCACTCCTGGGTCGTGGACGAGCGGTAGAGAAAATAAAAGTACCTAATGTTATGTTGCATTTTTAGTCTAAAGCACATAAAGGCTTGATTTTCCGATTCTAGGTTTGTTTCTCTAGTCAAGGGAAGGGTATTAAATATTAAAACTCCAAGTCCGTGCATATGTCTGTCAGAGTCCTTACGGCAGGGTGGGAGATAGCCAGACCTGGTAAATTAGCTAAAGGGAATGGAGTAGTGTAGGTTAGTCTCAATTAGTGCTAAGATATCTGGGATATTTGTTAGGAGAAATACTTCAACATCAGCCAAATTAGTTCTAAGCCCAGGGATGTTCGTGAATGCGGGTCTCATGGGAGGAGGCAAATGTGATTTGTTTAACCCTAAGCCTGGTTAATGCTAATTTTTAGATTGTGCTGGCATCATATGTTTTAAAAAGTTTCAGTTTCGGTAAGGGGGAGATGAACAAAAGGTTATGCAGAGTATCAGACATGCAACACAAGTAGATCATCAGCTGGCCTTTCTTCAACTAGGATTGTGGCCTCAGGAAAGCCCACCGGGGATGAGTGCAGGGCCCCTTTCCATGCGCGACATGGCACTACAAACTTCCTGATATTATACAACTGTTGATGTAGCAGCCGCTCTTAGCGTTACCAAAGAGTTAGGGCTCATGTACTACCAGTCGGGAACAGCAACCAGGTACTGTCAATCCGGTACCCTCAACCCATCCGAAGACGATCAACCCAATCTAATTGTACATGCATATGTGGTACTCAAGCACTCCCAAGTGCCCAGTTTCGAGGGGTAGGATGTGTCAGGAGTGGGGAAAACGGCGTTCATTGTCCTAGACAAGAAAGAAGATCTACCACTGAGTGTGTTTCGAATCACCGTGATAGCCTCTCTGCGCCTGACTAATAGACAAAGAAGGAGTATGGAAGCCGGGCAATAGACAGAGCCTATCTACTCCTTAATCAGTTTAGGTTTGCAAACCGGTTATTTGTTTGAGTCACCAGCTCTAGGAAGGTTGTCATCCAAGACTGAAGAGGCCTCCCTCCCCTTTGGTTTAGTTTCAGAGTGTTCCTTCTCCTAGACGGATGATCTAGGAAGATCTACTGGGTAAGTTAGCACTAAGAGGATTTGCTCCGCGCCTTGGTCCTAATCCAGGTATTTATGCGACCACGCGTGGTTAGTTAGTTACTGTGGTAGTTTCTAGAGGTTATCTATCTGCTGAATAGTTACACTCCTCAAAGTGATTTAGGGGCATTGCTATTTCATTGCTACTGGATAAAAGGGGTAAGTAAATCTCATGCAGTGTAAGTAACTATGTTTGTAAGAAAGTTTGTTTGAAAGGAGTGAATGTGGTTTAAGACTTTTCCATGTTATATTTTTTTTTATTTTACTTTATTTATGTTAGCTTAGGTATAGGATAACGTTACAGTATGAGTAGGTATCAAGAATTGAACTAAGAAGTGTGCCAAATCTCTGTATATTTTAGAGGACAGGAGGGTTAAGATGTAAGTGCAATAGAGTACTGGTAAAACAGGAGTTAAGTTTTTAGTCATGTGTAATTAGGTAAATAGATATATGGGCAGTTTTTCAGTAGAGACGAATAAGTTGAAGTTGCATGTATTAAGTGTGTTTCTATTATTGAAGGAAGATAATTTCAACTTTCAATTATAAGTCATGGGCATGTTGCATAACAAGGAGTATCGGTTCAGTTTCGTATTAATCGTTGCAAAATATCTAGAAGGAAACATAGTTATGTAATTCATATCACTTTGCTTCTGAGTACATACTTTGGCTTTTAAATACCTAACTGGATATGAATGAACTCTAATGCATGTCTTAGAGGTAGAAATGTATAGATGTTAATGATGGCTATTAAGCGGTCAACCTGTGAAGCTTAAGGGCTGGAAGTTAAAGATTCCACTACAAGGGTGTGTGCAATGTAGGAGTTTTAGTGGCGGCTTGGGGGGATAGAGCAGATAGTTGGCTATCAAAAGACGGGGGTTATTAACTTACAAATTACAGTAGATTTCCATTAGGATTTAGAGTTTCAAGTAAGGAATGGTTTGGGGAAAACATTTTTCAAGCATGCAACTTAGACAAAGGCAGTCGCCTTGGGGTTAAAGTTTATATTGGAATTTCGTAGCTAGCTCTCAGGTGTTTTTTCAGTTATGAGGGAAACAATTAGTACATGGTGATTCGGAATTCGTATTTCGTATTTATAGGCAGTCATTAAGGTCAGTCACAAAGCATTGTATTTATTTGGAAGATAGCCCGAGTAACACAGCTAAGATAACTGTATATTTCAGTTAAAAATATCGTGAAAGTTTAATATAAGCTATATTCATCGGTTTAGTATAGATATCAAGGGTGCCACTTTATTAATACAAGCGAGCATATGGTAATTGCAGATATTAAGTATACTACTTAAATAAATTTCTTCTGGCTTCTACAGTAGAACAACAAATCCTCGCTTCTATTAACTTCAGAAATCTCTCTTGCCTAAGCTTTCCAATTTTTCTAGCCGAATTTTAAGAATTACACAAGGCTCGCAAGGAAACACAAAGAGATAAAGATAATATATATACGTATATAATTAAAATACATTATAATTAAAAAAAATTAATTTGAAAACGAAAAAGTATAAACAACAGTTTACAAGAGAAGTAAAAAAAACAGTTTGCATTTTGTTAGGATTAGGGGGGATTAGCTACACTTAACTTGCTTTGGACATCTTGATTTCTTGACTTGACTACGAGCATGTGTAACCATATTTCAGGTGGCAGAGCGGAGGGTACTTCCCTTACCCGGTGTTTGTATCTATTTACAGGGGCGTACATGCGTGTATGATAATTTTACTTTTTTAATATTTATTTTATTTACTTTTTTATTTTATTTTTGCTGCTTTGGAGTTCTGACTTGTACAGTAGAAAAAAATAAATCCTCGCTTCTTTTAAGTTCAGAAATTTCTCTTGCCTAAGCTTTCCAATGTTTCGAGTCGAATTTTAAGAACTACACAAGGCTCGCAAGGAAACACAAAGATATAAAGACAATGTATACGCATACAATTAAAAAATAAAATAAATGTAAAACAGAAAAAGTATAAACAACAGTTGGCATTTTGTTAGGATTAAGATGGGTTAGGTACTACTAATAATAATGCGATTAAATATACTGTTAACATTAAAGGCATGAGACACAGGCTAATATGTTACAAACGAAATAAATTGTGTTTGCCTAATTTCCCCCTTTTTTTCCTTTTAGGTATATATATTGAAAAATGTCCGTGAAAAATATTTCTTTCCAAATTATTTTTTTACATCTGTTTCTGTTGTCTAACATTAAAATTTAGAATGGTTTAAATTGTTTCAAAATATAAAGTGATCTATTTATATTGTTTATAATATAACCGAAATTATGTATATATTGTTTAAAATAAGTAATAATTGTTTATCATTTTAAGAAAACGTTCTGTTTATATTGTTTCTTTATTTCTGTTTATTGAAACACTATCATTTTTGAAATACCGTTTACTTGTTTACATGGTAACGTACAGGTGACTACAGGAATGTTGTTTCTTTTTAAGTAATTGAGGATTCGAGAGTATTTTTCCACCTAAACTTTAGTCTTCCCAACAAAATATCATATCCTGAGCCCTACCCTGCCCGCCAGATAAGTACACACGAGCATAGCGACACTGCATCCCCCAAATTTGGTTTGTTCGTCCATAGTATTTACACGTGGGAATCTTTACAGAGATTATCAGTCAAATTTTGTGAAAACACTACCCCTACACACAAAATAAGGTGTCTATTCCGAAAGCTAATCTAAACATAGAAAGGTTGGTGGTCTCTATTCCGAACGCCATTCTTAACATCAGGAGGTTGGAGGTTGGAGGTTGGGCAACAACATCCGTACTTTATTATTTACGCGTGGGGGGTATGCTATCACTGGATAACGCCGCTTAACGAGTCCTTCTATTTATTTAATGTATTTTTATTCTTAGTCAATTACTCCTTTTTAATAAGTCATTTCTCTGTATCATTAATTGACTGGGATGTTGTTTATTTTTATGTTACCACATATATTTCTAATATTGTTATAAATATTTATTCATTAAATTATTTTTTTCATTTGATGTATTTTTTATTCGTAATGAATATTACCTATTTAATAATTGATTTATCTGTGTCGTTATTTGTCTGTTGTTTTGTTTAATTTTATTTAACGATATACTCTTAATATTATAGATATGTATTTATTAATTTATATTTTAAGTGTATCTTTATTCGTAGTCAATGCTATTCCTTTTACTTGGATGTCACCACATATCAAGGCCCGAATATCACTCAAGGATTAGGGTTAATAAATTTAATGTGGTGCTTGATGTTAATTGGTTACAATTTTATTATTTATGAGGATGTCTTAGCAGGAATCTGTTTACGTTACTTTTGAAGACTAGCAGGTTGTATTCAACTGGGAAGCATGCTACCGGAACAGTATTTCGAAGGCGAGCAGTTATATGAAAGATGGTTTGTTCATGTAATCTGTGTTTACATTTATTACATAGTCAGTGTGGAAAATCATATATAGTGGCTGTACCTAGTCGAGTGCTTTTTGCGTGAAATTTGGCAAGAAGGACCATAGAGTGCCGTTTAGTCGAGCACTTGACATGAAAACAGCGATAGAGCAAAGAGAGGATCTCGGTGTTTCTTCTGTTGTAAGGAGGTTGCAGTGTAGAGAAAGGGCTAGTAGATTTCGAAGCCGGTTTTGTAACTCTATCGAGGCTGGATAAAGCGTGCCAAGTAGCCCCTGCTCAGATATAGCAACACTACTCCATTTTAGGGAGCACCTAGTTCTTGTACAGATAAAAGATTACATCGGCAATTAGAGCGGTAAAGTAATCTAGCCAATAGAGCGGTAAAGTAATCTAGCCATTTTTCCAGCGATATTGGCAGCAGATGTGATGTATGGGTTCCATTTTAGATCAGGAGTGAAAGTCAGTCCCAAAAGCTTGTCCAGATATGGGGTTTCTCCAAGACGAGACTCATTCATTTCAATTAGGGTGTGGTGGGGATCCGAGTGATTATATAGACGGAGAGAAGCTTGGTTTTCGATGTATAAAAATTTGCCAACCACTTTTTTTCCTTTGCATCACGTTCTCAAATTCAAGAGTGAAATACCATGGTAATTGCTGGCCCCTCAAGTGTCGCCATAGATCGTCGTGTCGTTTGTATAAATGTCTACGAATCTATTTAATAAATGTTCTACATGTATCACTAATTAACTGTTGCTTTGTAATTTTTTTTAATTTATTTATTGTGATCAACGGTTAGGGATATTAGCGCCGCAGAAAGTAAAATCGAAGCTACGTAATAGTTAAAAATTTAAGCATATATACACACAAAAGCACCTACAAATACATGTGCCGACGTTTTATTTCTGAAATTACTACTAAGGCGTGTGAATACATTTTATATAGAGAGTCACCCTCCGGGCAACCAAATTTAGATTTTTTTTTATTCCCATTGAATAATATTCTTTAATTAATTAATTTACTGATTATTATATATTTTTTAATTATAGTTTCGTATATGTATTTTCATTTTATTCGTTTCTTTATAATTAGTGTTTTTTTTTTTTTCTGTGCCAGTAGCGATTAATTTACAATATTTTTTTATTTTTTATTTTATTAATTTAATCATTTATTTATCTGATATTTTTTACTTTCGTCTTACTGTGGTCTACTATTTGTGTGTTGTGTAGTTTTTCATTTATTCATTTATCTGTTGTATGATGTGGAAGGGGGATAATTTTTATCTGCTAGGATCAATGTGTTCATTATTTTTATTTATTCAAATCGTTTCTCTCCATTTTATATATTACTTATTTTAATTTGTTTTAATTTATTATTTTTTCATTGTTAATAATTTCTCCTGTGGGGGTGCAGGGGTGGAAGACCATATCAACACTTATCTGTGTTCACACATACACACGTCCATATAAACAAGTACATTTAATTTTGATTATATTTATTAGTTGTCTTATTTGTTTGTGCGTATTGATTCATTTTACAATCATATTTTATTGGTTTTAGATATTAATTTATTTAGTTATTTGTTGTATTGAGAGTTATCATTTTAATGTTATTTAGTAAGAGGAGTGTTATTGTATTGTTATTGTACATGCTCAAAAGATTAAAATATGCTACTGGTTCGTGAAGTCAATAAAGTTATGATTTATATTAAGACAGGTGAACAAGGTTGCAATCGATTATTGTGTTTTATATGTGACTGGGAAATGAGCATAGTATCTTTTATGTTTGGGTTTCCGGAGTTTCGCACTGTGTCCAAGACGTTTTAGCAGGTTTAAAGGTCTTTGAAAAAGGATGATTCCTGGCATATATATATATATGTATATATATATATATATATATATATATGTGTGTGTGTGTGTGTGTGTGTATGTGAGTATGTATCTTTAGAAGGCTAGAACAATGCAGGGATGTACAGTCCTTGTGTGAAGATAAATGAATAGATATATGAATAATAAATAATTCTGTTTTTTTCTTTATTATATGTATTTTGTTAATATATATTTATTCATTTATCTACCTAAATTTTAACTGTGGGTGTTAATTAATTAAATACCACCCACAATTAAAATCCAGGTAGATAAATGAATAATATACATTAAAAAATATATATAACTAGCTGTACCCGGCCACGCGTTGCTGTGGCTCAGTTTGTTAAAATGGAACACATGTGAAAGTAGAGAAATAGTACAAATTATTTATTTTTTTATAAACAGAAAAATACTTCCATCATTAATTATGCAAAAAAATAAATAAAATGTTGATTTAGTGTTTCAATATGCTTATAAATTACGATAAAACTTGCTGAGTATGCACTGTTTTACGGTTGTTGTAAAAATGGAACGGAAACTTAAATTTCGCTTCATTTTAATCTTTCTTAATATTTTAATTGTCCCACCCCAACGAATATAATCAAAACAGTAACATTCAACAATTGTACTTTATGTATATAAAACACAAAATGGGTGTTTGTATTACTGTACACATAGATTCGAAAAAGTTGTCGAAAAAAAACAAATATATAACAAATAAATGTTATCAAAGGCAAGATAAGTTACTTTTCTGCCAAACTGGATATATATTTTTTTCGTGTTTTTATTCAATGTAACATATTTATTCAGCTCGAAAACCATACAGTGTTTACCGATGTATGCGGAAATTCAAGATGGTGTCTCACACCCTCTTTAACACCGTAAGTATAGAAAAAAGTGTTATAAATAAAAAAACTATACAAAATACTATTAAAAACCCGCCGAATATATGTGAACCTATGTCACGGTAACATATATTGAGCGAGTTTTTAACAGTGTTTTATCCGGTTTTTTATTTATAACATCTTTTCCCACACTTACCGTGTTAAAGAGAGAATCAGACGCCATCTTGAATGTTCCAATACATCGGTAAACATAGTATGGTTTTCGAGCTGGATAAACATGTTACATTGACTAAAAACACGAAAAATATATCCAGTTTAGTAGAAAAGTAACTTATCTTGCCTTTGATAACATTTATTTGTTATATATTTCTTTTTGGACAACTTTTTCGAATCTATGTGTAGAGTAATACAAACCCCACAAAATATTTATTAAACAAAGAAATGAAAAAAAAAAGTTTGTAACGAAAGGGAAATAATCGCTAGATTTTTAACTAATCGTCTGAAATTTTGCAAAATCGCTAATTTTCCCCCCAAAAAAAGTCCATAATGTTGCGTGTTTTCTCAGTATTGGTTTGTATTACTGTACACATAGATTCGAAAAAGTTGTCAAAAAACGAATATATAACAAATAAATGTTATAGAGCTGAATAAATATGTTACATTGAATAAAAACACGAAAAATATATCCAGGTTGGCAGAAAAGTAACTTATGTTGGCTTTGATAACATTTATTTGTTATATATTTGTTTTGTTTTTTTTTCGACAACTTTTTCGAATCCATGTGTACAGTAATACAAACCCCCTTTGGAGGTTGGAATGTCCTCCCCCCGCTACCTAAAATGTACTTGTAAAAATGGATTTTATAGTGAGATTTAAGAATGGTTAGTCGAAAAAAAGGTAAGAAACCAAACAAATAAGCAATAAATAATTATTAGCAAAGGCAATAAATGCTACTTTTTTTTACTTACATGAATCAGTTTACTTTATGTTTGAAAGTATTTTCAATCGTTTTTTTTTAATTTTTTAATAAAAGTATAAAAAAAAGAAGTCGTATTATCGTGACGTCTGTCAGCGATCGCCCGATCCATGGCTAACGTGTAATAACGTAAAGCGGCCCCCAAGAAAAAGAACAAAAAGAAAAGTCCATGTACGTGAATATCGCCGCATATAAATGTAACTGAATGTCGTCTGGTAAGTGGTACGGTGAAAAAGTAAAGGAACGTGGCACAAATAGAGTTGGATACACAAGTAAGAGTCGTAGAGTGATACTGATAGAGTGTAAGTAAAACCTGGAATATCAGGTTATTTCGTTTCGTTTCGTTGACAATGGTAAACATGCCGTAGCGTAAATCGCAGTATAGCGTTTAGTTTGTGTTTATGTTTATGGAAAGAAAGAGAAACATAGGGAAGTACCCCCACCACCAGCACCCATAAAGCAAAAAGACCACGAAAGGTAAGAAAGAAAGAAAGAAAGAAAGAAAGAACAAAAAGAAAAAAAAGCACGTAAGAAAAGAGCAAAACGGAAGTTGTGTTTGTGTAAGTAAGTTTGGTGCGTTTCACGTAAATGTCAATTCAGGTTTTCATTAAATTCTAACCACGCGGGTTATAACGAAATCGAAGTAATGTAATTGTGAATTCAATTCCAGGTAACGGATTGTGTTCTGTTTGAATCTAATTTTATTATAATAAATGGTTTATAAAGTGTGTGTATGTTTTATGCTAACCAATGGCAAAGTAAGCGTGGTTCGTTTCAGCGTAGGTCCAGTCCAGTTTTTAGATAAATTCTAACCGGATGTCGGTTCTAAATGTCTCCTGTGAACGGTCTGGAACGGTGTAAGTGAGTGGCGGTGGTAGGATGAATGTGTTAGAGAGATTTTACTTTACTACTTCCATTAAATGTAACCGAGTTTTACAGTGGACTCTCACCAGACAGAATATAGGAAACTCTAATCAGCGAGGTACTGGATATTTAATAACCCTATAACATACGGCAGATGTCGTTATTCAGTTTGTGAATGATACGGCTGCACCAAATGTATACAGGTGCATTCCTATAAAGGTCAAAGTCGGAGGGGAAAAATGAGTTCATTTTATTTATATAGAAGATAGATAGATAGATAGAAGAAGAAGAAGAAGATAGAAGAGAAGATAAAGAAAAAAGAAAAAAAAATTATTATTCATATATTGATTTATTTATCTTCACACAACGACTGTACATTCCTGCATTGTTCTAGCCTTCTAAAATTACCTTTTTATTCTCTAACAATGCTCCAAGCAAACTACGCCATACTTCTTACATAAATATATATATATATATATATATATATATATATATATATATATATATATATATATATATATATATGTGTATTAAGTGTTAAGTGTTAAGTCATTATGTTGAACACATATGGCGGTAGTAAATCAAATATGTGAAGAATCAATGCAGTCACGATCTCGAATATTGAGTCATCCTCTAGAATAAAGATGTAGGCATTAGATCGGCGTAGAATCAATATAGACCGGATCAGCAGTCGTTCAGGCTTGTCAGGCCGGAGATTGATAGCGAACTGGCTAGAATCCCAAATTCGATATTTTTATAACGAGGACGGAGTCCTCTCATTGGTTGATTGTCCTTACGTGTTGTTATAAATAAGATTGTCCAGATTCTGCAAATCGTATCCTCCATTGACACTGGGTAGAAAGTACTGGTTCTTGACACCCAATCCGGCAGATGCGGGCCGGAAACCTGCCCAGTACCTGTCGGACTTAGATACGCCGTCTAGGTATCACCCAAGAGGTCAACTCTCTCAGGCCTTGCCACCCGGCTTTTTGGTGAGACAAGTTTATTTCTTGTCATATGAGGCGCCCCGACCGAGGAATGTCGACTTGGATACTCAGGAAATTTTTGTCGAGGCAGAAGTACTTCTTTAAGGGGAGATTGTTTGTAACCTACTTGTCGACCTTCTGCTACATATTTTTGTGGTGGGCGGCAATTAGTGTTCTATCCTCCATTATTAGCAATAACATTTTAACTATATATATATATATATATATATATATATATATATATATATATATATATATTCTAGGTTGAACATTATTTAAGAGATTAGAATCAACAAGAGTCGTTGATAGTTCTAAATCAAAGAAACCAAACTCATAATTTATATTTTCCTTATGACTATATTTACATAATATAATAAAAATTATATAATAATATATATATACATATATATGTATACATATATATATATATTGAGAGAGAGAGACAGAGAGAGAGAAAATGGGGAGAAGCAGTAAAAGCAGTGATTAAGTAATCTGTTTTGCGTAAAGATGTTGTTGCTCGCTAATTGGACAAGAGATCAGTATTATTCCTCGATCGATTCATACTAAATACTTAAAAATGGTATCTTTAACGTCAACCACACAACATTATAAGGTAAAGATCAAGAGCCAGTTGAGCAGTTGTTGCAAAAGTGTAGTACCATTCTCTACACGTCTGTGTAGTATGTAATGAAAAAGGAGATTTTGGTTTCCCTTGAGTATTTTCGTCCACTTTATTTACATATAAATATCAATATAACTTGGATTAATTTTCTAAAATTGTTTTCTCAGACACATAAATAGCTTAGTTTTATATAAGAACAACTTTGGAAAATTATTGATTGCGGATTTTACGTTCTAGCTGCACTTGGTGTTTTCAACAGTATTATTAGTAAACATTGCTTAAACAGAAATGAGTGCATCGCTTTTACCCACATGCCTGACTAGATTCTATCATACTTCTTGTAATTGTACAAGTTCGAGGTCGCCATAAATACTGACATTGTGAAGCTTCATCCCTCATATCCGACAGTTCCCCCAACACACACACTCACATTAGCCCACGAGTGTTTGCCTGTGGACTATAGCTATATAAACGAAATAAAACGAAAACTACAAAATATTGGTTTCATTCGGTTCCTTATAAATCTATTATTTGTCGTTGCTACATCGGTCGAAACTTTATTAAAATACCGGATTACTTAGAAACATTGAAAGATAGAGGAACGACCAGCATCGACCAAATCGAATAACGTAAATGTTAACAGCATTAAGTTTATATTGTTCAAATTTTTTATAAGTTCTCAGGATTGCTTGTTTCCATATTGAATATTTTCGATACTGGGATGAAGGCTTAATAATGTAAATACTTACGAGGGAAAGTACATGAAGTAGAGGTTGTCTAGTTGCAGGGAATCACATTGAGAGACTAGTTAGTAGGATCGTACGATCAGACAATAACATAAAGAAAGTACGTAAGTAACGCAGAACAGAACGAAAATATTATCACTATTTAAGGAAAATATTATCACTATTTAAGGAAAATATTATCACTATTTAAGGAAAATATTATCACTATTTAAGGAAATGAGATAAGGGATTGCGTAAATACAAAAATATGAGATGAAGGTGGCAGCCACGTAAGAGTAGAAGAATGTGAAAGCTGAAAAATATAAGAGAATATTTTCAAACGATAATAAAATTAATAATACCTATATTGTAAGAATTGAAATTGATTTGACTTACCGGGAGGGAGCCGGAGGGAAGAAAAGACACTGAACTGTTGTTTGCCGTTACTGAGAAATTGGGTGTCTATTTCGTACTGAGTTAAATAGGCATACTAATCTTGTTGGAAATCACGTTGGAATTCTCGCCACTAACAGTTAGTATGTATAAAAGGGTTAGTGATTAGTTAAGAACCTAGTTACCTAGCTTGCTAGTCGGTTGGCGTCTCTTAGACTGATTACCTCGTTACTGTTGTTCGGCAAACGTTACCTGTTAATTGTTACCTTTACAAGGAAAGAAAAGACTGCTTGTAAGCAACGTCACCATTTCGTTGCAAGCCCTTACTGCCTTTTCTTACCCCCCCCCACGTCTTCTTGTTGGTGAAATAATCCCGACAATATTTCTACAGTTTTCATTTGAGAATAGATGGATTTGATTATTTAAATAATTTGGACTATTCTTCTCATCATTAGTATTATTCGCACGACGTGTCCATAGTGTAGGATTCGACTTTTCGCGCGTATCTTGCCGAACTCTGAAATCTTCCTCTCGATATCAGGAGGCTGAAGATAATTTCAACTGCAACTCATTATCTCATTCACGGAAGCATAATATTCTCGTCCTATCAGCAATAATTTAGTATAAACCTAAAGTAATTAGGAACTGTATTCTCATATATAATATTGTGTAATTATTTTCTACAATTTTCTGTCATATTCTACCATCAAAATGGTACAATAATATCTTGAAACAAATTCTAATAAAACAAAACAGATAATACACTGCAACTCCCACACATAAATAATAATCAGACTTGGAAGGATATTATTGCGACCGTATTCTATCTTCTCTTATCCTTGTTTCCATGTAAATTAAATTACTAAATATATTTCATATTTGAAACACTTAAGACGAATATATGGGTTAAAATGTAACGATAGGTTAATTAGTTTAGAAATTTAATATTTTATATACAAGTGTATATATATTTAGATACATATAAGTAAACTCTTACAAATATCTCTATGTATACAGACTTTCTATTTATGTAATATATTTAAAATATGGATCCGGGTTTTTTGAATCCGAGGGTACGTTAATTTTCAACTGGAATGAGCCCTTCAAATGAAATATAACAATGAAAATCTTATGTATAAGATTTTTGGTCACACGTTAATGAACATACATGCAATAACTTACTATTATGTGGACGAACAGACAGACAGGCATGCATATATTCAGACATTTATCTTGATTATGTAGATATATCGAGTAGTCGCCATGTTTATAAATATATTTGTCTTAGAATTAAATTACCGTTTTGGAATTAGACATCAAGTAACGCTTGGCCTCGTTTGGAGATTTTATTAAAATTTCAAGTTGGCAAAGTGTCGACGTCTTTTCATTGTCCATAGTAAGTAAGGTCTGATAAAATGGCGTTAAATCATTTTGACCAGTCGATAAGTTGCTGTTTAATAATCAGAATGTCAGGGATATCAACGGGAAATACATGATGGATTGCTTTCGATGATCGTAAATTTTAGAAATCCGAATATTTTGAAGCCAATGGCCAACTGGCAGACTCAATCGACGACGGATGATGTATGTTTCGTTTTCAACGTATGAATTTCAGTAAAATAGAACAGCGAATCATTCAAAACATTCCTCCGGATCATACTTCTTAGAGGTTAAAAGTGTGTTCATCAAAATTATACATGTATGTGTTATACATATGTATCTATGTATGGTATATAAAAGCAAGTTATACACACAACATTATGCATACATAAATTTGAATATATATGCGCGTCTGTGTGTGCGTGTGTGTCTGTAGGTGTGTACGTGTGTGGTTGCGAAATTGTAAGCTGATTATCGCAATGCAATGAAGAGAAAGTTGTCGGTGTTGAAAAGGGCGTCAAAAACGTATATATATATATATATATATATATATATATATATATATATATATATATATATATGCACTAGAAGGTTTTATAATGCCTATAGTTCCTTCGTCCTTCGAACTCGAAGATGACCATGACATCAGTGAGTGTATTATTTCTGTGTTTCCGGAGATGACTTGTATGGCCGATCCGAGGGAAGGCTTTCCCACAAGTAAGATAGTTGTTAGCAGGTGTTGTGGGGACAGAGCTTTTTGCTCTGGCTTTGCATGTTGCACGCTTCTGCTCTGCTTAGAACGTTCTTCTCTCTTCAGCTGTTTCAGCTCCTTTGTTGATGAAGTGACGCCAGCGAGTTATGTCTGATGCAAGCGATTCCCAGGACTCGTTACTGATGTTGAAGTCTTTGAGGGAGACTTTGAGGTTGTCCTTAAAGCATTTTCTTGGTGCATCGACTGAACGCTTGCCTTGCCACAGCTCGCCATACAGGAGTTGTTTTGGGATTCTTTCATCTGGCGTGCGGGAGATGTGACCTGTTCATCTCAGTTGGGTCTTACGAATGGTAGTAGTTATGCTGGGAAGATTAGCACTTATCAGGACCTCTGTATCAGCGACTTCGTCTTGCCATATGATCTGGAAGAGATTTCGGAGACATCTCACGTGGAAGTGGTTCAACGTTTTTTCGTGCCTTCTGTAGGTAGTTCAGTTTTCTGAGCCATAGAGGTGAGATGTGGTGAGGACAACTGCTCTGTAATCCTTCAGCTTCGTGTCAATGCTGATTCCTCTCCTTTCCACGACTTTGATATTGAGTCTCCCGAATGCGCTGCTTGCTTTGGAGATTCTGTTGTTGATTTCGAGATTGATTGTGGCTGTCCGAGATAGAGTGCTGCCCAGATAGGTGAAGGTCTCACCCGCTTGAAGATTCTGTCTCTTGATTGAGATACTTAGCTCATAATACAGATTTCTGGGGGCTGATTGGAACATAACTTCGTTCTTCTTGGTGCTAATTGTGAGGCCGAAGAATTTGTTCATCTGGTCTTGCATTTCTCGCTCGTTGCTGGCATTGAGGGCACAGTCATCAGCAAAAAGGAAAGTCAGGCAGCGCTGATTCCTTCACTTTTGTCACAGCCTGCAGTCTTCTTGGGTTAAACAGATATCCATCTGTTCTGAATTTAATGTTGATGCCTAGTGACTGGTCGCTGAAAGCGTCAAATAGTATTGCAGAAAATATCAAGCTGAACAGTGTAGGGGCAAGGACACAGCCCTGTTTCAATCCATTTGTTACCGGAAAAGCATCCGAGGATTCACCGTCGTCAAGGACGCGCCCCATCATGCCTTCATGGAATTGACGAACTACTGTGATGAAGGTACTTGTTCAACCGAATTTCTTCATTATTTTTCACAGACCATCCCGACTGACTGTGTGAAATGCCTTGGTTAAGTCGATAAATGTTGTGTAAAGGTCCCGGTGCTGTTCGATGCATTTCTCTTGAAGCTGACGGGCGGCAAAGATCATCTCAGTAGTCCCGCGACCGGCGCGGAAACCACATTGACTATCCGACAGGAGTCCCTGTTCCATGTGAGCAAGTAAGCGGTTGAGGAGGATGCGAGCCAAGATCTTTCCTGCTATGGACAGGAGAGAGATACCTCGGTAGTTATCGCAGGATTGGCGATTTCCTTTTCCCTTATAGATGTGAAAGATTGTGGTATCTTGACCTGGAGCTTTTCCGCTGGTTGACTGCTGAATGGCTTTGCTGACCTCTTCGAATGATGGGAGGGTCGAGCTGTTGATTGATGGGGACTTGGGGGAAACGTCCAATTGCTATATCATTGATGGCTCCAGGGCGAGTGAGCACTTTGTTGAAATGGTCAGCCCATCTCTTTCTTTCCCGTGAGTAGAGTTGAGCCGTCGGCACTGAGCAGGGGAAAGAATTCAGAAGACTGTTGTCCGTAAACTGTCCTTAGTGCATCGTAAAAATTCTTTGTATCGTGTTTGTCTGCGTAGCCTTGGATTTCCTCTGCCTTGGCACTGAGCCAGGAATCCTGCATTGAACGCAGCTTGGATTGGACTTTGTTGCGCATGTTAGAGAAGGCAGTTTTCTTCGCCACACAAACTGGGTCATTTTGATGCATTCTTAGCAGGCTGTGTTTTTTCTGCAACAAGTTGTGGATCTCAGGATCATTATCGTCAAACCAGTCCTGGTGGTGTTTGGTGGCAAGACATAGAACGTAAAGAACAGCAAAGTGAACAACATCTCTGAAGGATGGCCAGCTCTTTTCAGCGCTGTTGTAATTGAGATTGACGTTAGCAAGTTTACTATGTATGCTGCTCTGGAATTCCGCTGCTGTTTTAGGGCATTTCAATTTGGCTGTGTTGAGTATTTTTGCTGTTTTTTTTTTACCCTGAGGCATTCTCTTTGGTTGGATGAAGAAGTTGAATTTAGACATGATCAGGCGGTGGTCGGTCCAACAATCAACCCCGCACATGGCTTTGGCCAGTTTCACGTCCTGCCTGTCCTTGACTCTGGTAATGACATAGTCGATTTGATGAAAGTGCCGAGAACGTGGATGCATCCATGTGGTTTTATTGCGATTTGGGAGGCGGAGCATAGTGTTTGTAATGTTGAGATCATGTGACGCACAGGTTCTAAGGAGGAGGAATCCGTTGCTATTGTATTTGCCTACTCCATGCTTTCCAATGATGTTGTACCAGGCTTGATGATCTGTACCGACACGTGCATTGAAGTCGCCAAGAATTACAAGCTTCTCCGACTGAGACACTGAGGAAATGAGAGAGTCCAGCTCTTCATAAAACTCGTCTTTGACCTCATCAGGGTTAGTCATCGTTGGTGCATAGGCGCCGACCAGCGTAACGCTGGTGTTGCGTCCAAGAGGTAACTGCATTTTCATTAGTCTGTCGTTGATACCTTCAGAAATGCTTGCTAGTTTTGGTACATGAGTTGTTTTGATTGCAAAACCCACACCGGCTTCACACAGTTCCTCAGCACTGCGCCCACATCAGAAGAAGGTGTAGCCTCCACCAGTTTCGGTCAGTTGGCCTTTGTCTGCAAAACGAATTTCATTTAGGGCTGCAATGTCAATATTGTAGCGAGAAGCTCACGAGCTACCAGCGCTGTTCGTCTTTCAGGTCGATTTGCTTTTGCATTGCCGAGCAGGGTTCGGACATTCCACGATGCTAGAGTAAGCACCTTTGTTTTCTTCTTTTTTTTGTTTCGATCGCTTAAGAGGGATCCCCGCCAGCCGCGGTATGTAGGCTAGGGTTTGGTGAAGCAGGCTATTTTTAGGGAACTTTTTCTATCCCCGTCTTCATTCTACGGAGGCGAGCAGAGCGATCCTGAAGAGGGCTGCTCGATCACACAGGAGGCTGCCGGACAACCACTGCCTCAGTTCAGTGAGGAACGACCACATGTCCCGAATCGCCTCCGTGTAGGTTCACAGTTACAGCTTCCGGTGTATCCACACCTACTGTTTCGCCGTTCCCCGTTCGCCGCAGGACTTTAGGTTAACAAAATCGATGTCATGACTTGCGCTTGACTTGGATTAAAGTGAGGGAGACTTGCGCAGGATCAGCCTCACTCTCTCTTCCTGATGCGCCGGTTTCAGCGACAGGGCTGTGTCAAGACGGCTGAGAACGAATCAGGATGCAGGAGTTGTCGGAAGGAAAATTGTCTGCCTTCCTACCGCCCTAGGGGATCCATTCCAGATTTTCTGTTGGGGTTTACTCCCTTAGCCTTTGTCTTTCCCAAAACAGCCACAAGACAGTGGAATTTTTTGACCCATAGCTGGGGGTTGGTCCATGAGTTACCAGGGCATATCCACACGACGGTGAGTCTGCATGGCACATGTATGGCGGCCAACCTCCTCCGAGTCCTTGTAATTTAGTCTGAGGCCGCATGGTTCTCAGTTTCCATGTTTCGGTGCGTGGAACCACTACATAGGGTTTGCAGATGGAGAGGCTGTATACTGGCAGAGAGTGACTTCCGGATCCTTTTTCACGTAAATGCTAGCCAGTGGTGTTAGCTGAGAGCAAGAGATGATAAG
The DNA here is from genome assembly GCF_053919585.1 of Euprymna scolopes. Taxonomy (NCBI): domain Eukaryota; kingdom Metazoa; phylum Mollusca; class Cephalopoda; order Sepiida; family Sepiolidae; genus Euprymna; species Euprymna scolopes. The sequence goes on from NC_136490.1 coordinate 106,432,294, forward strand.
CACATCCACCACTACAACTACACAGTAGTCGAACCACACCGCCATTTGAAACATTGAAATGTCTATAGTAAATAAATATAAATTAGCACAGTCTACATTTGATGCATGGAAAAGTAATATACTTGAATGCGTAAATGAAAAGTTTAAGCGTATATAACAATTTAAACACCCTAAACAAACTTATCCTTTTCTTAAAAATAAATAAATAATTGGAGGAAATTAAAATACTTCAAGATAAGTTTGTAATAGTTCCTATTGATAAAGCGGCAAACAATATAGCTTTTATATGTAAAAAATATATACAACGAGGTAGATATTATATATATCGTTTCAGATACCTATAAAGTAAGTAATATTCATTTAGATAGCATTATTCTGAGTCATATTATTATTAGTGAAAAAGTAGGATTAAAGTAAGGAGAAAAAAATAAAACACTTCCATGTATGTACTGGAAAACTAAAATGCATAAGATCCGGTTAGGACTTGGTTTATTGTAGGTTCAAAGACGTGCATTACTAAACCTTTAAGTAAAGCTATATCTAAAATATTTAAATAAATTATAAATCAAATAAATAATTTCCGCCAGAAAAGAAATTTCTATATTAATATTAATCTATTTTGGGTGGTAAATGATTCACAACCAGGAAAAGCAAAATTAGATAAAATAAACTCCAGAATAAAAGCGAAATCTATAACGACTTATGATTTTAGTACGCTGTATACTACAATTCCTCGTGAAAAACTTATAAAAGATGTAAATTATACTGTAGATTTAGCTTTTGAAGGTAGCAAAGGTAAATATATAGAGACTTTTCAAACTCTAAAGCTTTCTGGTGTAAAAAAAATAAATAGCAAAACTAGTGTTTCTAAAGGTATTTAAAAATACATCGTCTTATTAAAGAAGTTTATTTTCAAATAGGAAATCAAATATTACACCAAACGATAGGTATCCCAACGGGATTGGATCCTACACCATTTTGGGCAAATCTGTATTTACATAGACTCGAGTATATATATATATATATATATATATATATATATATATATATATATATATATATATATATGTGTGTGTGTGTGTGTGTGTGTGTGTGTGTGTGTGTGTGTGTGTGTGTGATCAAAAATAAAAAAATGATATCTCTAAAACATATAATTTGCATGGGTGTAGGAGATATATAGCTGATCTTATATGTAAAAACGATAACAATGAATTCGAACCAAAAACATATCATATGTCCAAAGGAATTAGAATTGAATTGTGAACATAAAGCAAAAAAGGGGCAACATTTATGGATTTAGATATAAAAATTGTGGATGGTATTTTTCGTTATAAAATATTAGATAAAAAAACACTTTCTCCTTTCAAATAGTTCGTATGCCGCATAAAGATAGTACCTGCCCTGTTTATATGTTTTATTGAATCATTATGTTAGAGTTTTTGAGAATAGCTCGCGTTACATTAAAATCAATAGATATTATACCACCAGTTTCTTGCTTACTAATACAGATGACAAAACAAGGTGGGGATTAAACTGAAATATTTAAACAGTTAAATTAAGCATTTTTTCGTTATCCTGATGCTTTTGAATCGTATAAAATTAACCAGAATATATCCAAAAATATATTATTAATGTATAAAATGTATTTTTAAATATATATATATATATATATATATATACATATATATATATATTTATAAATATTTTAACCTTTATATGTATTTAATTTTCAATGAATAAGCATGTAAATATATAAAATACTAATCATAGTGGGTGTGATAAGTAGTCAAATGGATTAATCGTAATCTTATAAATATAATATTGGTAAATCAAAAAAAGATATATCAATTTGAATTTGGAAACAGATGAATCTCACAGGAAGGAAATTCATTTTTTTCCTATCTTAACATCATCAACGCTCTGATCCCCATCTGCCATCAATTGAAATGGATGGCTCTCGTTAGGGAGGCTTCATGTTTTGATAAGCTTCTGGGTTTTACGTTTACTCCTGATCTGAAATAGAACACGTACATCATATCAGTTGCCAAGGCCGCTGGGAAAATGGTGGGATCCTTCTACTGCTCCAGTAGATATCTCACTACTGATACAATTCTCTATCTATATAAAAGCCAAGTACGTTAAAGGATGGAATAATGCTGACGCATCTGGGTAAGAGCTGCTAAAAACAGTCTATCCTGCCTTGACAGAGGACAAAATAGACTTCGTGGTTTAGTAAGGGATGCTCTTTTCTCTTCCCTGCAACCTCTCTTCCACAGAAGAAACGTTGCGAGCCTATCTTTGTTTTATTGTTATTTCCATGGCAAGTGCTCGTCTGAGCTTCAATCTGTGGTCCTCCCTCTCTAATTTTTCACGATAAACACTATCAATAATTTTCCCCACTCTTTATGTGTGTCTAAATCAAAACGTAGATTCCATGAACAAAGCTTCCTTCTTAGAAGCTCACACCTGTAGAACTCTCCACCGCTTGACTGTTTCCAACCTGACTTCAACTTGGATGTCTTCGATTCCAACATAAACAAATTCCCAATGAACCGCCCCTTAAGTAATGACACTTTATCAAACCTCCAATACTAACGAATACTACAACACTATCCCATTGATTACTGTACACGCAATAACCCTTATCCCCGAGTGGTTTCTGGGTCTTTATAAGTGGTGACCTCATGTAAAAAAATGAATAGGTTAGCTTAACTAAGTAAGAATAGGAAACTAGATCTAATATTTGTAACATGTCTTCTTTTTAAGATTACGGAAGATGGTGTTTGATCAACACTGCTGGCGAGCCATGATGCAATATACTGATTTTTTTAATCCTTGAAACAGTGATTCATGGTAAACAACTGATGATCCCTTGAATTACATTAGTACTATAGTGAATTCGAGAGAGTAAGTTGATGCAGTGATTACAGGTTATTAAATGACTTACGGACTAAATAGTTTTCTAACGAATGATGAAAAATAAAAAATATTTTTTGTATGGTTATAAAGGTTAAAAAACTTCCAAGACTATATATACATATATAATTATTTTTATTGATGTATTATTTTTCTTGATAAGAATCGTCATTCATAAGTCAAACTTCTACACAGTTATATACTGTGTGTTATAGTGTTCCATAATCTATTTCGATAACGTCTTCCTTTTCAAATAGCGGATGTTTCAAATCTCTTGAAACCGTGTCAATTGGGAATTCTGAATTAGTGTTAGGTCTCAGTGAATATCATAAATTTATTTATTCATAATTGACTGTAGATTGGCATGTCAGGATTTGCTTATTATTTCATTTTATTTTACTTTTATGATAAATAACTTATATTTATTATTTTCTATACAATTATGCTAATTGCATAATGCTTATTTATTTTCGCTTATTAAGTACAATATTAGAACAATGGAGCCTTGCAAAACTAGATGAATTTAATAATGAATTAATTCAATATATATGCAAGTATATTTTTATTTTTAAATATTTAATAATATTTTATAGTGGTTTTACATCGATATTCCATCTTAATTATTTGGCGTTTTTATCTAGAAGCAAAATCACTATAAGCAAAGTAGAAAATGGAAATAGTAGAACAGCGAGTAGAAGTTTGATCTTTTAAACAACATTTATAATTTTAAAAATAATAATTAAATTAATACGTATGTGTGTATATGTATATATGTATATATATATATATATAGAGAGAGAGAGAGACAGACAGACAGACAGACAGACAGAGAGAGGGCAATTTATATAATGTTACAAGTTGTGTCTTCCTTCTTCAAAACAGTTAACTAGTTTCCATTTCTTGAGTTTTGATAGTCTTCTAAAGTTTACCTTAATACATATCTCACAGAACGCGGAGGACAAACTACGTTATATATATATATATATATATATATATATATATATATATATATATATATATATATATATATATATATATATATATAGAATAGGTTAAGAGATTCCAACGAGAGAAAGATGTATATTTATAAATTATGTTATTATTCCGGGTCTGTATAATCCTGACAAATTCTCACGATAATGAAACGCGGAATATTCTGTGTAGCGTAATCGTCATATATATTTACATAACTTACTACCTAGTTCTGCGTATGTATTGAGCAGTATTGAAGTAAATACTGAAAAGTTTACGCATAAAATTATACATTCGTATACTTATTTATGTAATTAAATGAAGTAATATATATATATATATATATATATATAACAAATATACATATACAAATATATATATATGTATATATATATAACAAATACTGACTTAACGACAACGTAGTGCTCCATTACTAAATAAATTGTAAGCGTTGTGATGTTTGTTTTTTTTAAATGAACATGAAGAAAAAAGAACTGTGTGCGACATGTAATTTAATCGGTGTCGCTCAATTGTATTTGACATTTCTCTTTTATGTTTCCCTATTTCATTCCCGTTTTAAAGAGATGTGTCGAATAAATCAAATACTACAAGAATTATTGGCGAAACGATTGGATTATGATGAAGAAAAACAGATTCTCATCTCGATTTCAACGTTTAGGCAAAAAGTAAAAGCAACACCTGTAGAACATTTTTTGAAGTGGAAACCGACCTGTCAGAACGTGAAAAATGAAAAAGTTGAAATGGTAGATTAATTTATCATATGTTTCTTTGCATATATATTTGTTTGCATGAATATCCATTGCGTACGTATATTCCAATACACACACACACACACACAAACACACGCACACACACACACACACATATATATATATATATATATATATATATATATATATATATATATATATATATATATATAATGTGTGTATGTTACTGAAGATCAGAAAATATCGGTACCGTTGGTTTCAAATCCAATGAAACGTGACCAGTATCTAGTTGCCCTATTTTTCAGACGCCATTAATACAGGGTGACCCAAAAAGAAAAAACGGGTCCCATCTCCAATTAGGCCCCGTTTCTTAGTGTTCTGTCGGAATGAAGTGAAACGTTGGTCATAACTAGTTTATTATATTCACAACATCACCTTAAAACACTAGGATCTTTGGCCTTTTTTTCTCCGTTCTCCAGCATATGTTCTAGATGGCCTCCATTTAGCTTTTTCTTGGGGGGGGAGGGGGTCACCTGTATATGTCTCCTTGGAAATAGCGTCTATGAAACTCAATGATATTCCAATGCCGATTTTTTTTTTCATATTTTGCAATCTCAATTATTTTATTATTTGTTCTCAGATTAAATTAGCAGTTTTGCCGGTACATGAATACGTAAGTAAGAAAAAAATGTGTTCATTATTTTTTAATTGATAATTTAAAGTGGCATGGCTTCCGGTCTAGCATCTTCTCACATCCGGTTTCGGGGAAGATAATAACTTGGAACGAAAACAAATAAATAGAATGGAATATTTTGACGAATCAACCTAAAGAAAATCTAAATCAAATATTATATGGCAATACGTTACTTTGATGAGAAAATATTTTAAATTTTTTTTAACACTTAAATAAGCTAATACCGTGTATATGAAATGAGATTATGTTTACAAAATATCCATGTAAACACGACGCGCAATGAATAACGATGTTTAGAAACAATCAACAATAACTCGTAATGTTTTGTAGTTGTAAATCACAATCTTTACAAAAGACAATACTACAATTATCATATGTGTAAATGACTGATGTAACGAGAAATATAAACGTCGGTGATTAAATAAAACATCCATTTCAAAGTTCGTAGACAAATACCGCCTGATAAAGCATTTAAAAAAATAAATATGTAGATAAAATGCAATATTGCACTATGTATGATATAATATCCGTGCAATTATAAACTATCGAAAACAAAATTAGTTTTAAATAATTGATCCTATCGACACGAAGCTTAACAGATAAACAATTGGTACAAAGTGGAAATATGTTGAATGTTGAAGGTCTCATCTATACTAAAAAAATGCTAACAATAATGCTCCGCATAAGGTGACTATATTACTGGTTTCGCATTTCCCGAGCAGCAGCAGTTTTCACTTCACACACTGATAATTGCGTAAGCAAAAAACACCAGTGCCTGTTTGTATGAAAACAAGAGAATATTCTTATAAATTTATCTTCAAAAATAAAAGTTAAAGACATATTAGGAAATCTAAAAGCGACCATTTTTTACCGGAAATGCTACATTCCAACTTCCGGTAGTTAAAGCCTATTTGACTGTTTACTCTTACACCTCGCACACATGGCATTCATGCATTTGTTTTATTATTATTATTGGCTCAAATGAAGCTTTCACACAAGTCAACAATCTGATTGGAAACCTGTGGTATTCTCTGGAAGCTGAGTGACAACAAGTCTCCCCAGACGTCCAGACCTCACCACCTCCTTCGATAGCATTTGCAAATGAATTTGCATAATCACAACAGTCGCTTAACATTGATTTCTTGCTGGTAGTGACCATTGGTTTATACTGGAATTTGAGTGGCACTCAGCCTCCCCAAGGTCCCAGTTCTCTTTGCGCTTGTCCAGCCGAGGTCTGGTTGGCGCTCGCTCCTCAGTCTTTCAGTCCTTATTGACCCTTCTTGGGCCTTTGGTATCATTTTTGTTGGGGGGGGGGGGCGTTCGGTGATGAAACAATGGGGGGAATGCGTGATGGGGGGTGTAGAACTTGTAAATATGCAGTTTCGGTGTTCTTCATTCCCTGTAACGCTTATTCGTTATATTGTCTTGTATAATTCTCCGCATTCAAGGGTTTTCCTTAATATTTCAGTCGTTTTCATTATCGTTAGTCGTTGTACTTTTGCAGTTATTCCTCTGATTCCAATTTCTGACATTCTTTTTTCGAAGTTTTTCGGGAATGATTCCTAGTGTTCCTACTATTATCGGTACTATTTGGACTTTCTTCATCATCCAAATCCCTTTTATCTCTCTGGCTAGCTCTGTGTATTTGTTTCGTTTCTCCTTTTCTTTCATACTCACCCTGTGATCAGCTGGAACTGCAAAGTCCACGATTAGACAGGATTTTTCTTTCTTGTTAATTATTACGACATCTGGTCTTCTTGCTTGGATGGGTTTGCCCGTCTGTATGTCCATGTCCCATAGGATTTTGTGGTTCTCGTTTTCGAGTGCTGTTGCAGGTTTATGCTTTCACCATTTGTCTGTACGCTCAAAATGCAGTCGTTTACACAATTCCCAGAGTACCACCGTTCATTTTTTCCTCTGTATTGGAGAACTTGTATCCGGCTTGGCACTTTCTCAGAATACTGTTCAAGGGCATCATGACTATGATTAACAGCAGTGGCGATAGCGAGTCTCTTTGGAAGATGCCTCTTTGTATGTTAATTTCTGTTATGTGTTGTCCATCAGCTGTCAATTCCAGTCTCCATGTTTTCATTGCATTTTCTATTACGTTGGTGATCCTGCTTGGTATTTTATACATTTTTTGGCAGTCTATTGTCCATGCTTGGGGGATCCTGTCGTACGCTTTTTTGTAGTCGATCCATGCATGGCTAAATTCTTTCTCCTCCTTTTTACCTCCTTTAGGATCTTTTGATCTATATATAACAGGTCATGTGTTCCTCTTTTCCCTTTTTGGCATCCTTTCTGCTCCTCAGGGATGAGTCCACGGTTTATTAGGGAGTGGTAGATTTGTTCCCTCAGTTGTGCTGTCAGTATCTTCCACATAGTTGGTAAGCACGTGATTGGTCTATAATTGCTAGAGACGGTTCCTTTCTCCGTGTCTTTCTGTAGCAGTGTGGTTCTACCTTTTGTCAACCAGTCTGGTACGCTTGCTTCCTGTATACATGTTCTCAGGTTTTGGGCTAGCCTTTCGTGTAGGGTTGTGAATTTTTTGAACCAGTATGCATGTATCCCGTCGTGCCCTGATGCTCTCCAGTTTGCCATTTTTCCTATGGTTTTCTTTATTGTTTTCTTTTCTGATTTTATTCACTGTTCCTTCTTCTATTTGTTGTAACTCTTCTTTCATGTCTTTCAGCCACTGGGAATTTCTATTGTGGTCTCGCCGCTCTTCCCATATTTTACTCCAGTAGAGTTTTGTTTCTGTCGGATTTGGTTGTTCTGTTTTTGTTTTTCCTCCGTTCACATTTTGGTAGAATTAGCTTTCATTAGTTTCAAATGTTCTGTTTTGTTTGCATTGTTCAGATTTATATCTATATTGTCTCAATCTCGCTTCTTTTGCTTTTATTTTTTGGTCCAGTTCTTCATGTTTCTTGTTTAACCTCTCCCTGTCAGTTACATTTCCAATATTCCGTTTTCTCCACATTGCTTTCTTCCTGTTGATCATTTTGGCCTCTTTTTTATGTTTGTGTATTTGGGTTTTTAGTCTTATTTTCCATCGTGGTTTTGATTGGTCCACTTGTACCCGGTTGTTTTTTTCTGATTTAAGTTTCATACTTACCATTTTGGTGCCTGCGTAAATCAGGTTGTTTAAGTCTGTGATTGTGTTTGTTGGAATATGTGGGAGGAGTTTGTTAACATTCTCTCTTTCAGTTTTTAATTTCTTCTGCTCTTGGTTCTTTAACGATGGGAGCTTTGTTTTTTCTTCGTTCATCAGCTGTATTATTTTGTTTATTTCATTTGCTTCATTCTCTGTTAGTTCTGTTTCATTGTTCTCGGTTTCCACGTTTGTAGACTTCGTTCTTTGTTGGTCCTCGGCCTTTGGTGTGTTTACTTGTGAGGCTTCAACTTGTGGGGTTGCTCTACGTGTGGTTCCGTTGGGGGATGCTTCTTGTTCAGTTATTATTATTATTATTATTATTATTATTATTATTATTATTATTATTATTATTATTGTTGTTGTTATCATGGTTATTATTAATCTTATTATTATGTGAAAATATCTCTGTGAAATTAAAGTAACTTATTTATTATCTCAGCTCATTATTGTATTCACGTAGGTCCGTGTGTATATAATTGTACAAGTATCGTATTGAATGTGGGTGTTTTCTTCTTTCATACATTTAAATGTGATCGCCTTGGTTTTAACATGTCACAAAACCTTTTCTGCGGTATGTTCACATATAACGGCGAATAAGGAAAGAATAATCCCTTGCATGAATAAGGAATTATTATCTTGTCCCTGCTGAGTGCTATCCCGTTCTTTTACCGTCTTTCCCAGCTGTCTGTTACTAACTGCATAATAACAAACCTTCTAAGTTTCTCTAAACTCGATACGTCATCTATCTAAAGATCCTTGCCTTGTTATTTGTCACGAAATTTTCTTTATTAAAATCAAACATATCAATATTATTTTTATTAAACATCCTTCTAATCATTTAATTTTTTTATAAATTTCTGGTTTGATTATTTATACATTAAATTCCATTCGTATATTAAAACAGTCTTCCGTTCTTAAAACACTTTAGTATTTTCATAGCATTGTCACCAGTTCAAATAGCGGTCATCCGACATTGACGGGCCATAATATAATATCACAGTGTTGTTGATTGTAAAATATATGATTAAAGCGAAAAATGCAGAATTAGGGGTAATTCAAATAATATTTTTATAAAATATCGAATGTTTTCACTATTATTTCGTAAATGTTTTTGTCACTAAATTTTTTTTCGTATAAGTAAAGGATAAGACAAATAACATACTTCGTAACTTTCGATGGAATTTTACAATTACGAACAAGAATTCAACTCTATAACAAAAAAAAAAACAATACAGAAATAATGTGATTATTTTTTAAATATAAACTGGATATTATCAGGTTTCGAAAATTAAAATATAGTACAGCCGCTATAGTTATTGCTTTCCTGTGGAAAATATTTTTTCATAATAGCAAAATGTACGCACAATACACACACACACACACACACACACACACATATATATATATATATAGTAAGTTTTGAAAATATATATGGTAATTATCTACATAGAATTGTCACGTGTAGCGCATGGAATTGATGCTGCTTCGTGTTTTTATTAGGTTGATAAGAAATTTCTTGCGGAATTTTCAAGTTGTATTTTCACATAAGTTTTCGTTATAATACCTTCAATTCATATATCATTTAAAAGAGCGTTTCTCGCTCTGTCTGATCCTTACAATTGCAAACGTTTTAAAACAGTTATGTTTACTTTTCAGAACGCCGAATACAAGATTGAAAGAAGAACATTCACACAATTTTCTCATTTTAATCCAAGCTAGGCCGAAAAGCTGCTGAAACAGCTTGCTGTGTTATTGAAGCGTTTTGCTCAGTAAACATTACTGAACGCAAAGTGCAATGGTGGTTTCAGAAATTTCGTACTAGCGAGGACAGTCTTTGAGATAAAGAGAGCTGTGGTCGGCCATCGGATATTGATAACGATTAATTAAGAGCCTTAGTTGAAACCAATCAACGCACTACTGTTCGATAACTTGCTCTTGAATTAAACGTCATATATATGACGTGTTCCAAACATATGAGGTGATTTGGAATTACAAAAATCATGATAAATGGGTGCTTCACGAATTTGAGAACAAAACATTGCTGTTAGTAAGTGTAATCTTCCCTTCTTTTAAGCAACAAGAACGACTCGTTTCTTGACCAGATTCTGACTTGCGATCAAGAGTGGATTGCTTACGACTACCGGCGACGCTCAGCTCAGTGATTTGACGCCGAGAAAGCGCCACTTCACTTCTCCAAGCCAGAGTTGCATAAAAAAGGGTCACGCTGAGAGTTTGATGGTCTGCGACCGATTTATCGATTACAGTTTTTTGAATACAGGAGAAAATATTACCGCAGAGAAGTACTATCAAATGGATGAAATGCATCCGAAACTTCGACAACAACAATAAGCATTAGTAAACGAAAAAGGGAAAATTCTCTTCCAAGATAATGCCCGCCCACCTGCTGCTAAAATGATGATGCAGAAGTCGAACGATTTGTGTTACGAAACTCTGCCTCATCCGCCATACTTTCCATACCTCTCACTTACAGACTAGCACTTTTTCAAATCTATCATCAACTTTCTGCGTGAGAAATACTTAAAAACCGAAAAGGTATCAAAACATCTTCAGCGTCTTTATCGCCGGCAAACGCAAAATTTTTACGTTACTGACATAAATACCATCGTTTTGCGTTGGCAAACGTGTGTTGATTCTGATGGTACTTATGTCAATCAGTATAATGTTACTTGAGCTGAGATATGTTCATCTGAATTTAAAAGTTCAAAGCCGCAATAACTTTCTTGTCAATCCGATATATATTAACGTGCTACTGTCAGTAAATCAGATTCCTAGTTAATTTACTTCAAAATTATTAATAAAAAAGCAATATAAATTAAAAATAATGTAATTTGGCTGGTCAATCTAACCGTTAAATCTTAAATCATCATCAGGTGTTTTAAACAATGAATTCTTTTTTATTACACACGCCAAAAAACTGTAATCGGATATGGAAGAAACATTATAGTGACTTAACTCTAAACATTTCAAGTTAAGCCATGGTATATAAGAGCAAGAAAAATTTTAAAAAAAGGAAAGAGATAATTTCCGGAAGATGAATGTTTTATTATTAAAAAATTTGAAAGGCAAGACGTTTGTGAAATAGGTTTTCATAAATATTGCTATTTTTTATTTATATTTTATTTTTAATAAAAAGCAATATTTATTAAACTCTATTTAACAACAGACTGGTCTTTCTAAACGGTAAGTGTTAAATTATTACAGTGTGTTTCAAACAGTGAATTCCGTTATATATATATATATATATATATATATATATATAGAGAGAGAGAGAGAGAGTAAGAATAAATGATATTCCAAAAATTCATGATGTTGACCATCTTATAATTTATTGCTTGAATTCAGTTGACTTATACAAGTTGACTTCTTTTAATTACGATATAAAGGAGTTTTCAGATTATATTTAAACTAAACAAAACGTAAGTATAGTTTTTGAGTTTTATGATTTAAAAAATTATAAATGTAATGATTAATAAGCTTAATTACAATAGCTAACAGAATTGAATTATGCATGGTGTTCAGTTCAAATTAATTGATTAGTTAAGATAACGGAATGATTAATCGTTTGGAGTTTTTTTTTTTGTTGTTTTTGCTTAGTTTAGTTTCGTATATACAAACATGTATATTAGTTTATAATTCGTTGATATTATTTTCATAAGTATATATACACAAATAAGAATTAATAAATTTACTAATTATTAAATAGAATATTTTGGTAGAAGATTCAGTAATTAATTAAAATTGTAAGTACGAATAGTTGGACTTTGTTTAATAAAAATTCAATATGGCGCAACGGAAAAATAAAAAGGTATTTGCAGCTTCTCTTCCAATTTTCGGATTTTAATCATGGCAAGTCACACTTACATTCCTTTGGATGGATTGATTGAGTTAAGGGCGTAATAGATTCACTGATTGATATAATAATTAAGTGATTAATTTTGCGCTACGATACAGATACTGTCAAGACTGGTATAATTCAATGAATTAAATGAATAAATTATAAGATGGTCAATATCGTGAACTTTGGAATACAACTTTTTGTTATTTATTCTCTGTATTACTCTGTGATAACATTGACCTTCTTAAATAAGGATTGATATATATATTATAAGACAATATATCCCTACAGAAATGTATATATATATATATAAAGCTGAACGTCTTAGTGTGTGTGAGTGTGTGTGTGTATGTGTGTCTGGTCACGAAAAGGCTCCTATATGGTTGACTATTTTTAAAAAAACTGATTACATATAATGATAGAAGATGTATCGAGGATAAAGAATTGGCATGTTTGATCTAGCAGAACGGTGGTTCATTAAAATTGTGGGGTCTGTGTTCGCGCCAGGCCGCCAATGTATGAAAATAAAATGTGAAAAAAAGTTTACAAGGGTTTTCAATATAGATGTACATAAGAATACGTTGATAAGTATGTTTCAACTTTAATATAAAATTGTGGGGTTTGCATTCGCGCCTGTACTCCATGGAAATATGGCACAAACTTTAATAAAGATTTTCATATCTATTTGCGTAAGTATACTTTCATAATTATGTTTTAGTTTGAAGAAATATGGTATAATAAAATTATTGGGAGTTCGTTCGGGCCTGACCTCCATAGAATGTAAATATGTCACAAAGTTTAACAAGGTTTTTTTTAAAATGAGTGAGGGTCCACAATAACACCTTAACTTTAATCTTAATTCACGTTAGTTTTTTTTTTAGTTTTTTTAGTTGAATCATATTGTGTCGAATAAATTTACCTCATAAATTCACGTTCTTATTAAAGTGAAAGCCCCCCAAAAAGTCAGAACTTAAGACAATTCTCGACACAAATTTTGCATAAATCTGTTTTTCCTTCTCCACTTGCACGTGCCAGTCTTTCGAAAATAGATAAATAGATAAATAGATAAATAATAAAAAAATAAGAACGTTACTTATTATCGTGTGAAAAGAAGGAAAAAATCCTGCTCACATGATTACGTGTCTTTTTAATAACATTTACACAACCTTTTTATTTTTATTTATATTTTTGTTTAAGCAATTTGTCAGCGTACTAGAAGAAATTCAGTTGAGCACAACCCTTTCGGTGTGCTGTTTACATTACAATAGTACACCCCTGAAACCGACGGCGCAATACTACATCGTTTAATAATGTAAAACTAAAACGAAGCTGTTCTGTTTGAAAAGGGCGGCATTTTCTTCTTATTCATATTTATATCGATTCTTTGCTTTAAAAAACTAAAGTAATTACGTGTTTACTTTTTTAATATCCCATTTTGCTGTTTCGGATTATTTTACTAAAGTAAGTAAAGCTTCAATATTTTTCAAAACTGTTTTTGTTTCTTTGTTTTTCGATATTTCGTCGATATTATCTTGTAAGAGTGTTTAGCAGAAAAGCCAACAAACGACTACCCGAAAAATAAATATTCTAGAAATAAATGTTATCATAGTCAATAAAAGTTCCGTTCATGCTTTTTTTGTTTTGAAATAGTTTTTACTGGTTTTTACTTGAAATAATTTCAGCGGACACAAATTAAAACGAAATTTAAGGCGATAACTACTTAAATAACTGTTTATATAATCTACACATGTCATAATCGAATATTCCTCAAGCACAAAATAACGAAAAACATTACAATATGTCTATAAATATTCCTTACGTTGACGGAACTCTCTAAAATCGTTTACACAGAATGTTCAGGTGCCCCTCCTTCAAATTAGAAAACGGGGATTTCCATTTCAAAGTCGCTGCCATTTTAATTTTTTTTAAACCGGTTCGTGAATTTTAAAAAAATTGTTTACAAACTACTTAAAAATACAAACCAATGAACTTGTCTTCCATAAAAGTTGCTTTTATTGACTATTGTAACATTAATTTCTTGTATATTTATATTATTATATACATAACATTTTCTCAATGTAATGTATGTATAATTTTCTCTCTGTAAAGAAACATAATTTTGTTGGTCACTCTTGGCTATGAATGGAAACCAAGTTGATATAACAAATATTTATTTCGCAAAAATTATCTTTACTTTCATCATATTTTACTTACGGTAAAATTTTGGAGTATCAAAACCTATCTCTTTACAACCCCCTCATTTTCGTAACCTATCATACTTTCATCAATCACAGCCCATTTTACGTAGGCTGTTTTTTAACCCAGTCAAGTAATTACTATAATTAGTATAATACTATTTCTATACATAATTATTATAATTATATATATATGTATAATCATATACATTTAATTATATATATATATATATGTATATCACACACACATACACACACGAACACGAACACACACACATATATTACAATATAAAAATGCGAGTATGAAAAGTAATATGTTTTAGCTTAAACATGTAAAGTATAGGACTAGTTGTTAAAACTGGAAAAGAAAAGGATGAGATATTCTATTAAAAATATAAAAAAATTATAACTTAAAATAGTGCAGTATTAAAAATTGAGTATAATGTTTAATTCAATTTAAAAAAAAATAATTCTGCAATATGGACAGTTATAATTTTATTATAATTTTATTGTAATCCATGATTTTTTCCAGGCTTCCAATGAATTCACGTTTTTTTTATTTAATTTCAGTTTTTTTTTTGCCCCTCATAAACATAGCATACGCATATGTAATAACAATGCACGGCACTCGTCTGCTTTCTATAACATCCCCCAATTATCTCCTCTTCATTCTTTCATTCTGTCTGTTTCACTTATTACTTCTATTTTTTTTCGACAGCAGTGAATTAGCAGCACCACTAGTTCATGAAACGACGTGGTTGCTATGGAAATCAGTCATAAATACGTTGCTCACCTCCTTACGTTTTTACGATTTTTAACCCCACTAAATTCATGTATATATATATATATATATATATATATATATATATATATATATACGTATATATGTGTGTGTGTGTGTGCGTGTGTGCGTGTGTGTGTGTGTGCATCTTCTGTGCCTTCTTCTTGTATCCTTAATTATTGATAATATTTTGACGCTTGCATGTACCTTTGCCCTTTATATTCTTAAGTCATTCTATTGATTGGTCCTCCTCACCTTTTTTTTTCATCTAGATAGGGTAATATTTCCTTCGAATATCTATATGTAATTCTTATTACGTATATGTATGTGTGTATGTATGTATTATGTATGTATGCATGTATGTATGTATCCATGAATAATTATTATAGTAAAAAAAAATAATTATATATATATATATATATATATATATATATATATATATATATATATATATAAATTGGAAATTGTAAACAGGATTGCACGCTGGGAAAATTAGATTACACACCTAGAATTTTCTGTGTTTACCTTATTTTCTATAGAAAAAAAAAACATCCTATCCCCGTAACGGTGAAAATGTAATTTTTTTATTGAACCATATTTTCTTATTTCATCTTAAGACTTATGTATCTTAGGTTAACGGTTCACTGAAAAGCTCGTAAATTAGGGTTTCAATGTGTGTGCGATATAACGTTATTCTAGTCATTCTTGTAAATATGTAATCCCTTTTTTTTGCCAAGGCCATATTTTACTCATTTGTCTCGGGATAAATACGTCTATCGTAACCACCAATCCTGAGAATATAATTGTTTACATCGTTTTAAGAGAGAAAGCAGACATCCAACACCTGATTACAATATCCAATTTGCAAACACCAAATAAAAAAAATATCGCTAAAAGATTTATAGCTATAATTATAATAACATCTACTGTAATAATAATAATAATAATAATAATAATAATAATAATAATAATAATAATAATAACTAGCGGGACCTATGGAAATTCGACGGGGACTCATTCATATGTAATATATATATAGATATTGACATTCTGTAAATGTAAAGTGTAAATTGAGACTCTAATATTATTGTAGCTTTTTTTTGTTAAAACTCCAAAAGTATTTACCTACGCTTGCACGAAAGGTCGGTAAAGCTGGGTAAAGCCGGGTCATTAATTACGCTTAAATATGATATCTTAATTCTTGCATATTTCGTATATATTATTATAATATTAATGTTCTATAGATTTTTATATGTCATAAATTTGCGATATAATATATATATATATTTGAATATATATATATATATGAATATATATATATGAATATATATATATATATATATTTATATACTAACAAAAGTACCCATCGTTGACTGTGTTCAAAAACAGCCTACAGAATATGGAATCTGATTTATTAAAGTATGATAGGTTATGAACAGGAAGGGTTGTGAAGGGATAGCTTTGAATTTGGAGATATCAAAACCAAAGCAAAATATTATGAAGTAAAAATAAAATAAATAAACCCCATAATTTATTATATCATACCTGTTCATACTGAAACACTTATCACAGTATTCTGTGGATCTATATATAAAAAAAAACCTTGTTACACTTTGTGACATATTTCCATTCTATAGAGGTCAGAACGAACACCCAATAATTTTATTATACCATATTTCTTCAAACTGAAATATAATTATCAAAGTATACTTACGCAGATAGATATGAAAAGTCTTTATTAAAGTGTGTGCCTATTTCCATTCTATGGAGGCCAGGCGCGAACGCAGACCCCACAATTTTTTATACCATCTCTATTTAAGTTAAAGCATACTTATCAAAGTATTATTATGTACATCTATATCAAACACACTTGTAAGCTTTTTTTTTATTTTTTTATTTCCATAAATTGTGGAGCAGGCGCGTACGCAGACCCCACAATTTTAATGAATCATCATTATGCCAGATCAAACATACCCAATCCTGTGTCTCGATACATTTTCCATCATTATATGTGATCGGTGTTCTATAGTAGTAAACCATATTGGAACCTATTCGTGACCAGACACACACAGACGTTCAGCTTTATGATATATATATATATATATATATATATATATATATATATATATATATATATATAAACATACATATATACAGATATATATATATATATATTATTATTATTATTATTATTATTATTATTAATATTATTATTATTATTACAAGGTAGTTACCACATATCAAAGCCCGGAAGCCATTCGGGGATAAGGGTTATTGCGTGTACAGTAATCAAGAGCATAGTATTGTAGTAATCATTAGTGTTGGAGATTTTATAAAGTGTCTTACTTAAGGGGGCGGTCTATCAGAAATTTGTTTATGTTGGACTTGAAGACATCCAGGTTGTAGTACGGTGGGAAACAAGAAAATGGAAGAGAGTTCCACAGGCGTGCACTTTTAAGAAAAAGAAGATTTGTTCCTGGAATCTACGTTTTGGTTTTGACACGGGTAATGAGTGGGGACCATTTTTGACTGTGGTGTCAGCTAGACGTGTGTTTATTGTCAAAGATTGGAGAGAAGGGACACGAGATTGGAGCTCAGACGAGCATTTTCCATGGAAGGAACGATAAAACAAAGACAGGCTCGCAACGTATCTCCAGTGGGGGGGGGTTGCAGGGAAGAGAACAGAGCATCTTTCACTAAGCCACGAAGCCTATTTTGTACTCTGTCAAACCAGGATACCAAGTTTTAGCAGCTCCTGCCCACATGTGGCAGCAATATTCTATCCTTGGACGTACTTGGATTTTATATAGATAGAGAATTGCATCAGCAATGAGATATCTTCTGGAGCAGTAGAAGGATCCTACCATTTTTCCAGCGACCTTGGCAACTGACATGATGTACTTGTTCCATTTCAGGTCAGGTGCAAAGTCAAGCCCAGAAGCTTATCAAAAAATAGAACTTCCTCCAGACGAGAGCCATCAATTTGAATTGATGCTAGATGGAGATCAGAGCGTTGATGATGTAAAGTTAGGAGCTTGGTTTTAGATGCATTAAAAGTAACCAGCTACCTATTCCCTCACCGTACCACGCGCTCTAGAACAGAGGAGAGAGAGCATCAGAGAGAACTCTGTCATTCACGGCCTCAGATGTGTTGCCATAGATGGTCGTGTCATCAGCATAAATGTCAATGAATGATTAAAGTTGGGAGATCGTTGATATAGATCAGGAAGAGAGTTGGCCCTGTATGGCCCCCTCAGAGACACCAGCATTAATACTGTGGGCCTCTGATTTCGGCCCATCAACCACTACTTTTATGAGTCTATCAGAGAGAAATAATTTAATGACTGAGAAAGCATTTGCAGTTATACCGTACCTGGAAATCTTATGAAGTAGGCCTTTATGCTATACCTTATCGAAGGCCTTTGATATGTCAAGAGCAATTGCCTTAGAAAAGGGTCTCTGTCGAGAGATTCACTAATCCTATGAGATATAACTGTTAGCACATCTGCTGTAGATTTGGCAGAACGAAACCATATTGCATTTCACTAAAAAGGTTATTTCTGCTAGGGTGGTTGTCTACTTCTCTATTTAATATAGATTCCACCAACTTACTCATGAACCATAGGAGACTTATTAGTCTGTACTGAGAGGGAGATGGCTTATCACCTGCATTCTTAAATACAGGGTATACTGATGAGGTTTTCCAGGGTGTTGGGAAGTACTTCTCTTTAAGGCAAGTTCAGACAGTTTTGTAAGTATGGGGGGCAAGTTCTGTTTAGAGCTTTATCAGCACTATAACTGAAATGCCGTCAGGGCCTGTTGCTTTACTGGAATCAAGGTTTATATACATAAATATACATATATACGTATATATATATATATATGCATATGCATACATATATAAATATATATATATATACATATATATACATATATATATACATATATATACATATGTATATACTTACATATATTTATATATATATACATATACATATATATGCATATACATATATATTAGCATATATACTTAAATATATATATATATATGCATATATATGTGTGTGTGTGTATGTGTGTGTGTGTGTGCGTGTGTGTGTGTGTGTGTGTGTGCGTGTGTGTGTGTAGAAAGAGAGAGAGACAGAGAGAGAGAGAGAGAGAGATAGAGAATTTTTCCTGCATAATCTCCACCCAGCTTTAAAATTCACTATGGATTAGGAACATAATGACGCTTTTCCCTTCTGTATGTTTCTGTAGAAGGACACGTTACACTTTACCTACCACAATATAAATTAAACCGACTTTCACAGGCCTGCATATCAGTTTGGACTCTTTGTTTGGTTAAAACGTTGGTTCACCGTGCGCTTTTGATTGTCACGGCCAGCAACTTAGAAGCTGAACAGAAAAAAAGATAACAGGTATACTAATTAACAATGGTTTTCCCAAGTGTATTCTTGCCAAGTTTATTCAGAACAAAACTTGCGCAATCAAACACTGACATTTTATTCGGGCCACCTAAATGTCCGGTATATTTAAAGCGCCTTTTCCTTGTCGTTATCAGTATTTTTTTTTTCTGATCGGATCAGATTTGTGGTGTTGCGCTGTTACTATGCGGTGCCACTCCGTATGACATTTGGCACCAAGAAGGCTTTCCTGGGTTTTCTGAAAGATCTTCCACCCACGCAGGATAAAAGTTTAATAATTTATGAATTCAAATGAAAGTGCTGTGCTGACTATGTTGGTCGAACTCTTCAAAGCCTGGGGGTAAGACTGGCGCAGCATATACCTGCACGATTTCGAAAGCCGTGTATATCTAATAAGAACGTATCTACGAGCACATGCGGGCGTTTAAGGAATACGCCCGGACGCTTACTTAGCACATTCGGGCACTCACCGATTCATGAGTCGACGATTGGGCGACATTTGTTCGATAATAAATTGTGTGGAGATGCCTATTCGGGTGGTCATTTTCGCATCGTGCACAGGGCTCGCTCTAAACATTTACTGAATATTTGGGAGACTTTGGGTGTAACGATGCGTACACCTTCGCTCTGTAGGCAGAAAGTGCTTTCACACAAGTTGGAATTATTTAAGGATCTCTAATATATATATATATATATATATATATATATATATATATATATATATATATATATAGCCCCCCCTCTTCGGGTTGAGAACTTTGTAAATATATTTTCATCCGACGCGTATTTAAGCAATTACGCTAAGCCCACCATTTATTTATTTGTTTGTAAACAAATAATGGTTTGAGCACTTTCTGCGACGGGCAAGCGTGGATTTAATACACACTCGAGGAGAAGTATTTACAGCACAGATTCGTAGCCCGATAGTTAGAGCTGTCGACTCTCCACGCGATGGTTGTAGGTTCGATTCCCGGCTGGGGAAATATGTTTCTTTAACCGCGCTGATGAGTTGTGATACAGTACTGTATGTGGATGACTATATATAGGATTATTGTTTTTCTTATACACTTATTGTGTATATGAATGTGTATATTGAATTATCTGCCTATATACTGTCGATATCTGTTTGTGTGTAATTTTTTTTTACCCTGATTTTCTTTTTCTTTTCTGATTTCCCATTTACCCACCCCACGTAAGAGAAAAACATAACAACTATTTTTTTTAAAACGACATTTACTTTTTTTTTTTCTTAATCGTAACCGCCGATGTTTTCACTTGACAATATATCGGTTGAAAGACGTCTCGAGGTTTATTTTAGGTTCTTTTATTTATATTCATTAATTTATGAATATATAAATTTACTCCTAAACTGTTTTTATTAACGGATTGTCGCTTTCCCCCTTAATTAATTGTTTGTTTCCCAACTCGGCGTGTATTTATTATTTTTTAAATCACCGAATAAGCCTTTTTGCTCTGCGCGGTTAGAATCGACTTTATACAAAAAATAAACATAGTTCCGTTCCGTATCGAGGCATTGATTGAGGCCGAGGGCGTCAACTTTGAATAAATGTCAGCCCTACTAAATAATCATGTTACTTTAATTGATTGTTTCAATAAAACTTTTAAAATAAAGCTGAAGTTTTGTTTTCTTTAAAGTGACAACTTTATCGTTCCACTCTGAATTGATATTTCAAATTTAAATAAAGAAAAGTGTTGTTATGTCGTAACGTTGATACATGAACGTCTACTTGTTTACCGTACATGGAAGGCGATTACACATACTGAGCTCTTTTTTATTTACAAGGCATTGAATTACAGATTGTGTTGACGCTGATAATAGGTTTTTGGAATTTCTATTCCTTAATTGTCTAATATCAGCTGTGTGGTCCCTGTTTCTGGTTTATTTTATACCACGGAGAAAAGACTTCGTTTATATTTACTTTACTTTCGATAATAGAATTGAGATAACAAAAACAAAACAAAAAAAACACGCGAGTAAACGATAATCTAAAATCCTTAACTTAAAGTGAAAAACAAATAATCGAAAGGAAAGAGAATCAGAAAGAAAAGCGAAACACACAAAAAAGAATAGACACGTATTTTACTGCTAAAACGTTTGGTTGGTTGGTGCTTTTTGTTAATTTGTGAGGACACCCACCAATGAGGTAACCAGAGTTCTACTCTAGCCCGCCTAAAGCGAATCTAAATAATCTCGCCAGATACCAACAATGAAACGACATTTATGTAACGCCCACAATAGACAAGACTATTAATTACGGAGACAATAGCCATTATCTACTCAATGTAACAATGAGAATTTGTATGCGAACACACTTCTAAAACTTTATACTCAACGAATTTCTTTTAAACTAAAACTTGAAATTTCCTATATAGTATATTCAGATACGTAGAACATTTTTTATCCGTTTTCATACGGAGAAAAGAGCTGCTAAGGGGTCAAAATTAAAAAAATTGGTACGTGGAGATCATCTGGTTTTTATGTTTCACGAGTGCGCATGCGCTACTCGTTCACATTATGTTAAAAATAAGAAGGTTTGAAAAAAATCTTTTAGCGGTTGTGTTCAGTTGGTTATCCTACTTGAAACTGTTTTGGTTTTGTATTGTTTTTGTTTTTTGTTTTTTTGTTTTTTTCGATCTCATCTGTAGTGTCTTCTTTTTTTTGCTAACTAGAAAAAAAAAACATAATACTCGCATGCACATGCTCCATTTTCCCCCTTTTACGTCATTTTTTTAAAGGAATGTCGCGTTGCATTTAATACCGGGCAGCGCCGCGTAATTCTTCTAGTATATAATAAACAAGGAAATGTATTTTTAGGGTACCTTTTGTCAATACTTCCGGGGAATAAGTAAGCTTTTTTTTAAGATTATATACACAGATGGTCCTTTTAGTAAATACAAACTTTCAAATTATTTGGATTAAGACATAGTTTGTCTGTGTCATGCCATATTATCCGTTTAATATTTCTATGTGTATTATTAATAGGTTTGTGCTTGTGTATGTTTCTTTTAATGCCTGTTTTTACTTTGACAATAATAGATCGACGATAGGCGAAAGGGATCCGATAGCTCTAGTTTTATTGGCTACTACAAAACGACGCAAGGAAGAATACCACATTTTTCACAAGTATTGCTCCAATTATGCTAGATATTTACCTTGTATTTAAAGGTAAAGGGTTTAACAAATAGGGAAGATTTAATTAACATTTTCTTTAAAGCTAATATGCTATTATACCAAACGAAACTACCTAATTGTTTATGCGTACAATTATCCATATTAAAATAAATAAAAAAGAAATATTAATTCACATATTTTTACAATACTTAAATATATTTTATGCATTTCATTAGCATAATATTGTGAAATGGAAGATTTAACAAACACTAACAAAGCCTCTTCACTGGCATTTACGTTTGTGATGAATTTCTCAGATTATACGTATCTTAGGGACTTAAGACAGTGGAAGCTGCTTGATGGGAACTCCGGGAAATATGGCGAGAGTAACAGCATTTCATAGTCTAATGTGTTAACCTTTCGAGCTAGTTCATTTTAGACGGATCCAAGGCAAGCTGTGTGTATCTAATTCGCAGATGTCCTCCACAAATTAACTAAAACATAACCAATCATTTTCACAGTAAAATATGCGTCTCTACCCTTTCTAGTGTTTTTTTTTCTGTTTTATTTATTTATTTTATTTGGATTCTTTATTTGTTTCCTACTTTACCGTACTATCAGAGATGGATTGACGCCCATTGTGTTATAGCAAGAATTATATATTATTTTAAAGTACAGGACATACTAGCTGCACTTTTGTGTGAATCGAGTTAAATTATTGATACTTTTATCTTATGATTATATCGAATATCAAAATTGCTTTGATATTTAATCAAACTGATAATATTATTCACCATTGACTAGATTAGCATTTTGTGCATTACATTTTTTACCTCTGATTTGAGATTTCGAGCAATACTTCGGTTCTTCTCTTTTTTTTTATAAATACTGAGTTATACATAATAATAATATAAGTTATACATAAAATGTTTTGTTTAAAACAAAGAAATAATGGTACTCTTCGAACAAGGAATATAATTTGGTATTTTATTTCAATGTGTAATATACACATTTCCCCTAACTCTAACCATTTCCAATCTTTAATCTAATTAATTACACATAACTTCAGTAATCCTAATTTGGTCTTAAAAACATGACCCAAACCATAACCTTATTAACTGTTTATGATTAGGATTAATGAATAGATTTTGTAAACCACATTGTTTTTACATTTTCACCCCAAACAATGATGAAGGGGGCTACTAATAGGGGCATAAGGTAAGAGGATATTATGTAGGGAGTTGAGCAACAAGTTTCTGTTCACATTACACTTTCACTTTGCATGTGAGTACAGTTGGGGAAGCAGGAACCCGAAAGGGAATTCTAAAGTCTAGCAGTTCTAGGGAATAAACTATTGGAGTAGACGGTTTTCTTACATCTAAGAATTTCTACTGTGTAGGCGTAGGACTTTGCTACTTGGCGGGTTTGTCGGTGGTATGTATATTGAGGGTGTACAATGGCTTGTAGTTCGCGAGAGCATCCCCCATTAAAATACTTGTAAAACAAGCAGAGGAAGCAGAGGAGTGCAACATTTCGTTGAGGAGACAGGGGTTGAAGCTTAAATGACAGTTCAGGACGTATTAGGTTGGTGACTCTATTCCGAACCCTTTCAAGAAGTGAGAGACTATTAGCAGATGGGCCAGCACAAATTTGGCAATAATGTTCTATAGATGGACGAATGGTGGCCTTTTAGCGGTGCAGGATACTTTCAGGCGTAAATACATTTCTAGCACATTAGAGAGAGAGACCATATTTAAAAAGTCCCAGAACACTGATGACCTATCAAACGTGCGGGCTATCTTTTTGCCCCCTGTGTATACAGGGTTACCCCCCAAAAAAACAGAGGGCAACCAATTGTTTGTTTTTTGAGCATTTTACAGTCAACGGAGGAAAAAAGGCCAAAGATCCTAGTTTTTGATTTGATGTTTTGAATATAATAAACTAGTTGTGACCAAAGTTTCATTTCATTCAGACAAAACACTAAAAAACGAGGCCTAATTAGAGTTGGGGCACGTTTTTGTTTTGGTCACCATGTACATATCCTTGATGAGTGATTGATTTTTACGTCAACTGCCCAAACAGTTTTTTATTAGTAAAAACTTCTTTGAAACTATTGATTAAACTAGTTATTATTAACAGTGTTCTTGGCCCTATGACTTATTTATCTCTTTATTGCTCAGTCACTTTTGATGAGATAATTTTGGAGAACACTACTATATCTAACCCTTTGTTTAGTTCACGGCTCAATTTGTCGCTACAAGGGCAAGTCCCTTTTTGGCGAGATTATTTTGGCCTATTGACGAGATTATTCAAGACAATTACGGTTGACACCTGACCCAACGAGCTATATGCATTATGCTTGCAAACGACTTAATCGGATATCAACATTATACAACAATTATTGCATTTCTCCTTTCTTGTCACAATACCGTTAAACATTATCAGTAAGAATCTGCAGATCTATCTAATGCGAGTAATTTTTATTCACTTATCACTCTCTAATTTTCACTACCTCTAAGCTTCTTGGTTCGTAAATCCTCCCAGCGAAGTCCAGTTACTAACTTTCAGTGTCTAAGTTACGTGCATAACCTGGAATTTTGATTCCTTGTCCGAATTCTGTTGACAAATTTCGGACTATCTACAGAAAAAAAAATCGTTACTCTTTATACCCTCCATTTTATAACCGGAGACAGTGATCACCCGAAATATTTAATATGCATTTCTCGTCCTACCAGAGCGGCATAGCAATCTGTTGCGGTTTATCGCCATAATGAGTTTCTTTTACAAAGAATAATATTTACATGTCCATCTCTACCTGACCGTCCCGTATTCTTGCTATTATTTAAAAATTAAAACTACTTAACATTCTAATATTTCAGTCTTCCGTATTTTTCTAAATACATGTAGCAAAATATCGACAAACAAAGGTACAAAACACGGTGAAAAAAACTCGCAAAAAAATAATAATTTATAAGTTGGCAGCATAGCCCGTGCTGAAAATTGTCGTGTTGTTTTTATTTTCAGAACTAAATAAAAATACAATATCTTCACATTTAATAATCATTTCAGAATGACTCATAAGCTTAGAAACAAAATTACTAATGTTTATAATAATAAAGTTAGACTTATATTTTAGTACTTATATTAACTTTATACGCATTATAATTACTTAAACGTTTATCCTAGTTTTACAAAACTTCCAAGCAGATATTTTCTTTAAATTTAAAAATATTAGTAATTCATAACAATAAAACTGCAGATACCACGTAAACACTCCAAAACACGAGCTTATAAGATATATTCCAGTTAAAATCGTCTGTTCCAATTTTCGCTCTGAAACAAAATAAGCTATTTGGTTCGATAACATGGGTATGAAACAATATAACTTATAATTAAGTATAACCGATCCGTAAGACTAAGACATTCGTATTTAAGACTAAATCACCCAGGGTCATTACAAAACAAGAAGTTATGAATGACAAGGGAGAGGAAAATTCGAAAGTGGACAGACAAGAACAAAAGAGGCAAAAAATGTACTGACAGAATGGAACAACAGTCTATTTTATGTTCGTTTCTATCGGATGTTTTATGCCCCTCTTTTTTCAACACTCTTGGTTGCTTTGTGATGTTCATTTTTTTTTCTTCATATTGACCTTTTTATGATAAAAGGCCCGTCACACACACACACACACACACACACACAAACACACACACACACACACACACACACACACACACACATATATATATATATATATATATATATATATATATATATACGTTTTCGTTAAATTTATTTTAGTAATTCATAAAAATTACAACAACTTACTTATTATTACTATTCATAAAAATGTAAACTGGAAGGAAAGAAATAAAAATATAGATAGGCATATATTTCCTTTACAACATTTTTTTATTACCGTTACTCTCCGGTCTCAACAAAATTTAAAAACTCTCTCGCTGCCACATGTCAATAATAGCTTAGTTGTTTCTCCTTCTTCCGACCGCCTTCTTGCCACAGTCTGCCCATTCTCGTCCTCCAATTCACACGTAAATTTTCTTCGACGAGCACTTTGCTTCTCTCGACCACGTGGTGGTTTTTCTCTTTTCATTTTCTTTTTCTCGCGCACAATTCCTTATTCCCATATACGTATTATTTGGGCGTCCACTGCTACTATTCTCTTCGAAAGCCAGCCATCTTTCTCCGCTGCTGATCATTCCCCACATACACTATGTTTATACACACACACACACATGTATATATATATATATATATATATATATATATATATATATAGTCATTCACATACAATACTATTTCGCTGTTTCACAGCTCATCAGTGCCTCTAGATAAGCAACTACCTCAAGCCAGGTTCGCGATCGCCCAAACGACCATCAAACCCAATCGCCCAAACGACAGTCGGAGCTTCTAACTGTTGCGCTATATAGTTGCTGCTATGCGGTAGTAAAATAACAATGTTTTTACATTGTCCAAAATACCTAAGCTCAATTTGTTTACACAAAGAGCATCACTTCATACGCTGTATCTCTAAAAAATGAATTATTTTATGAACAAGAGCATACGCATTCTCTAAAAGGAGAAATGCAATTATATATGTGTGTATATATATGTGTGTGTGTGTGTGTGTGTGTGTTCTTAAATGTATTGATTATTTAAGAGATACACAAAGAAAAGACAATATTATCCTTGTCATGCAATAAAAATCTTAAATTAACTACTTAATTTCGAATATGGTAATGTTATTATTATTATTATATTTATAACATCAACAATAAACCGATCAAATTATGAACTATCATATAGTTTTAATTAGATTCACCAAACGAGATTTTATAATTTGACAGGCATTGACGAGATTGTAGCGAGTATTGCTACTTGTTTCATACTGACGAGACTATTTTTTCTGTAATGTACCTTTATCTACATAGAAGTTTGCTTACAGCTGCAATCTATTATGCATACTTGGCTATATTTACGACGAGAAATGTGTTGCTACACAAAGTTCAAATAACTTTTCTGTTCACAGGCCTTTGCTTTACATCTAGAAAAATCCTCGAGAATAGTGTTTTTTTTTTTTAACAAATTTCTCATCAATAGAGATGTTGTTACATGATTGCTTTCATGAATTTTGCAATTCGATTATTCTACATTAACAATCGTCATGAGTAATAAAATTATCGCTCTTATTATTTCATTAAAAATTATCCGCGGATGGCTTTAAGCTTGATTAGTAGCAACCCATCACTGATAAACACACAAGCAAAGTGTTCAAGTTTAATAGATATCTGGGAAATATTAGGAAAGGATACACATTTTTAATTGACTATCTTATAAAGTATTTCTTTAATGTTACTTTGAAGATGAGATTTATTCCCATGTGTTCCTTATTTCCTTTATAAAGCCCGGCGTGTTTATTAACAACAATTACATCTGTCTTGTCGTATATTTTACAGATTTCTTTCCGTTCCACGTTTTAATTTGTTTTAAAATTTATATCCCAGACGTCTATTTCTGTGCAAAGTAAAAAGGAAAAAAAAAACTAATAACGAATAAAATTTTAAAGAAAACACTGTCTATATTATCGCTTCTTTTTTTATCATGCTAATGATACTCACGCTGACAGACACGACTTCCGTTAGCTGTTGGCCTATCCTTCTTTTTTTCTTTTCATGTCCATAACACTGTCCTTGTTTCAATGTTCCAGTAGTTGCATAATTCTACGAATTCATAAAAGGAAATTAACCAACAAACAAAACTATATACAGGAATGGTATTCACTCTGTGGACGTTCTCCTTAAATGCCGCTTTTTTTTCTAAAACAGTGCTATTTATATCGTTTTCCTTTTGAAACATGTAAATAAAAATCTATAAATAAATACGTGAGTGATTAACAAAACAAATACTTTTTTTAAACAGCTATATTCATAATAACACATGCTTAATGTTTCAGGCATAGAGTAAGTCCATTAGCTTCTTCTTGTGTCTGTCGTGGTTTCTTCTCCATCCTTTTCTATTCTCTTCATTTCTCGTTCTGGTCGTGTCGTCAGCTCTCACACATTGGCGTCTGTCGAGAGTGAAGACTTATTCACAAGTAAAAAAAAATAAAACAACCTAAAACACAAAAACGCAAACTCCAACAACTTCCGTATATATAAATTGAACTCCATAGACCGACTAAACCATAACGTGTGTCGTCTGTCGATGACACGTTCGCCAGTAAGTTGATCAATTAATCCCTATCTGCTCAGAGGTACAATTTGCCTTCATCTATTCCCAAATGTAATTGTCGTAAATGATCGAAAAGTCAAAACTACCCGTTAATTGCAAGCCGTCGTAAACTGTCACAGAACTCACTACTATACCTAAAGCTGTTCGTAAATTACTTCTAAATATACTTACACCTATCCTTGATCTTTGTCCTAGTCAGGGCCACATCTTGATTAACAACCCTATTTTTTAACGCTTTTCTCTTCCTTTGTGAATCAGTTCCCATATTGTTTTCTACTAAATTTATTTCCTATGCTCTGGTACTGCTAATCCACTTTTTGTTATACGTTTTCTCTTTATTCTTCATAACCAATATCGCTCTGGCAGTGGGTCGTCGATAGCTGTAACATTCAATACAAGTTAATTTCTTTATTCTAATCACAACAAAACAAAATTAAAACACTCATAGATTCATCTAGAGGAGTTTTATAAATAATCACAAACGATTAAGTATTTTATAAGATTTCTTTCAGCAATGGTCATTAATCCCCTCCCTTCAATTGTTACATAATATATTGGAATACATGCACAAACAGGCATTTAAACGTTTACCGGTATATTCTTATATTTTTAGTATATTAAAAGAAGTATTTTCCTAATTTCCCTATCAAGTTGTTTAAGCTAGGTCATAAGGCATCTTACCGGATGTTAGACATTCATTCGCTATCTTATACATTCCAGCTGGGAGGATTTTAAAAAATAATTACTCTTACTTTAAGTGAACTTTTTAAATCTAATTTTGCACTTGGTTCCCTGGGGATATATTTCGTGTAGTTTATATAATGTTTTTTTCTTAAGTTCGGTTGATCCTTTGATTAAAAGAATAGTAAAGATACTCCTAAGATTCTAGTTGCTTTTCCGTCATCTTTTATCTCGCAGCTCTACTCAAGTCAGCATCATTCTATTAAGATTGCTTCTATTTCCTACGTGTTCTATATCACTATGTCAGGGTTAATAAATTCGTTTTCATTTTAGTATGTATTTCTAGGAATTGCATAATACAAGTTGATTGTGCGTTTTCAACTCTTCTCTTAATATGCGTTTTTAGGACTTGTTGCTACATTCGACATTTAAGATGAGGTAGATGTTCCAATTGAAATTGTTACGTATTCTGTTGTGTAACGTCGTGTAAAGTAACCGTTACACTCGAACTGTGTTGTTACAGTTCAAACCTTCCGGACCTACACCTTGTCTAGTACCGTAGTAATATAGCAAACAAATAAACAAAGGGGAAAGAAATATCAAGCTTACTCGTTTTTTTTTCTGTTTCTTTTTACAAAATACATTTATTACGGTCACTTTCCAAACAATGCCTTCTTCTTGTTTGTTTTTTATTTACTATTCATTTCGTCCACCATGAGTTTCGACACTACCTTAAAAGTCTCTTGCCGCCACCAAGCAGCCACACGTCTATCTCTACAGATCGTGTTCTCTTACTCGTCCTCTCACGTGGTACATTTTCCTCTCGCCGGGCGTGGGTCAAAATGCGTTCGGGCGTGTCTTTTATTTGACCACGTATTATATTTTCTCTCATTTTCCTGTGATTCAAGATCACGCACATTTTCTGATTCGCTTGCGTGTTTTAACGACTGCTGCTGCTAACAGCCCCGTCACTCAGCCATAGGCCGCTGCTGATTTTCTCACACACGTCTATACGCACGCTGTTACAAGTCTGTAATGGCCGCACTCCAATAGAACAGGATCTAAAAATACAGACACTACATTGTCCTGTGTGGCAGAAACCTGCACTCATCTTTTTACAGAATTGATCTTGAGCATCTATTATTATTCTTTCCTGGTCACAATCGATCGATTCACATTCCAACAAGTCAATAGACGCTTTCTCATTTATATAGGTTTGGATGAATTCATACGGAAAATTCTCGGATGTTTGTTGTTAAGTACATTGTAGAAAATGTGAAATATTTTCGTGAATTAAAGTGCATTTTATGTAAATATAATAGCCAAATTGGCAATACATTCGGCGCGTGCATGCACGTTTATAAACATACTAATAATCAATCATTGACTAATATTACGGGAGGGAGGCCTCTTCAGTCTTGGATGACAACCTTCCTAGAGCTGGCGACTCAAACAAATTCACCGGTTCGCAAACCTAAACTCTTTCTTTGCCTATTAGTCAAGCGCAGAGACACTATCTCAGTGATTCGACAGAAACACCCAGCGGTAGATCTTGTTTCCTGGCTAGGGCAACGAACGCTGTTTTTCCCCATTCCCAGCACACCCCACCCTTAAAACTGGACATTTGGGAGTGCTTGAGTGTGATATATGCCTGAGCAATTAGATTGGGTTGACCTTCTTCTAATGGGTTGAGGGTACCGGATTGACAGTTCCTGGCTGCTGTTCCAGACTGGTAGTACAGGAGCCCTAACTCTTTGGTAGTGCTTAGAGCGGCTGCTCATTCAACAGTTGAATAATATTAGTTGTTTGTAGTGCCATGACGAGCATGAAAAGGGACCCTGCACTCATCCCAGGTGGGCTTTCCTGAGGCCACAATCCTAATTGGTGAAAGGTCAGCTGATGGTCTACTTGTGATGCATGTCTGATGCTCTGCATAACCTGTTGTTTAGCCCCGCGTTACCTAAACCGAAACTCTTTAAAAAAAATATGACGACAGTACAATCTAAAAATAAGCTTAAACCAGGCTTAGACAAACAAATTCAACTTGCCTCCTCCCTTGAGGCTTGCATTCACAAATATCCGTGGGCTTAGAACTAATTTAGCTGATGTTGAAGCATTTCTCTTAACAAATACCCCGGATATCTTAGCACTAAGTGAGACTAACCTACACTCCTCCATGCCCTCTAACCACTTTAACATGCCTGGATGTCTCCCACTCTGCCGTAAGGGCTCTGACAGACACATGTACGGACTTGGAGTTTACATTCGAAATACCCTCCCCCTGACTAGAGAAACAAACCTAGAAACAGATGATCAAGCCTTTATGTGCTTTAGACTAAACATGCAACACAATATAAGCTACTATTATTTTCTCTACCGCTCTCCCTCGACTAAGGACTGCGCCATAATAAACAAAGTCGCTGACAGCATAGACACGGCACTGTCCCTCGACACTAGCGCACAAATACATGTATTTGGTGACTTTAATGTCCACCACAAAAACTGGCTTAATTTTTCTACTTACAGCACAACACATAGCTTCACTATATCTCACTCCTTATCACAAATTGTTACGTTTCCAACCCGTTTCCCTTACCAGGAAGAACAACACGCATCACTTCTAGATCTGTTTTTGACCACAGTTCCCGATGACTGCATAACGAAGGCCCACAACCCACTCGGGAGCGCTGATCAGCAGTGATAATGGTTGAAATCGCCCTAAACTCTAGAGCCAAAACTGAGGAGCCAGTGCTCAAAACAACGAGATATTATAAAAAGGCTGACTGGGAAGCCATCAGGGAACTAATCAGAGATGCCCCATGGAGAAATATTGTTTCTCTCCCTACTGACCAGAGTCCAAACGAGACCACTGACTGGTTCAAAACTGCAATCGAAGCGCATGTTCCCATGCGGAAATTTTATAGTAAGCGCCACTGTCCCCAATGGTTTACGTCGACTTTCGCAACTGCCATTGCTCAAAAGCAGCATGCATACCGTAGGTTTAACCGACATAAGTCCAGTTAAAACAGACTGAAGTATATAGAAGCTAGAAATAACGTTAAGAAATAAATAGCGACAGCTAAGAGAGAATTTACGAAAACCATTAAAAACCGCATCGAAGCACAAAAACTAGAAACTCGAGACTTCTGGAAAATCTACAACAGTGTAGTAAATAATTGGCAATCAACAATTCCCCCACTAACCAACAATCACGAGGTTGTCTCCTCAGCAACCGAGAAGGCTAACATGCTTACCAGTCGGTTTGCCTCAAACTCCACACTGGACCCTTCCAACCACCCCCTACCTGACTTTCCTATGCGGACAGACGCCACGCTAGACGATCTGAAAATCACCCCTGCTCAGGTGCATGCTATCATAAAAAACCTTGACACTTCAAAAGCATGGGGACCCGATCTCATCCCAGCTGTGCTATTAAAAAGGTGCTCAGCCGTAGCTCCAGTTCACTCCAAACTCTACAACAAATGCCTTAATGAAGCTTGCTTTTCGGGCTGTAGGAAAACTGCTTCTGTTGTACCAGTATTCTCGCTCCTTGACAAGGTTCAAAAGAGTGTCGCAAACCTGATAGGCCCTGAACTGGCATCTAAGCTTCAGCCTCTGCCCCATCGACGAAATGTTGCATCTAATCTGCCTTTTCTACAAGTATTTAAGTGGTGAAATGCTCTGACGAACTGCAATCATTTATGCCCCCACGACGTGAGCACCCTCGATAAACCCGGCAGACTGCTAAATCCCACCCCCACACACTGTAGAGACCCCTAGATGTAAAATATCTTTTTACTCCAATAGTTTCCTCCTCCGGAACCGCTAGACTCTGGAATTCCATTCTAGGTCCCTGCTTCCCTAACAGTACTGACGTGCAGAAGTGCATGTGTAACGTGAACCGACATCTTGCTGCCCAAAGCCCTACATAGTTCCCCAGTAGTTGTTGCCCCTGATAGTAGCCCCCTAAACCAAAGTGGCAATTTGCCTTGTTTGGGGTGAAAATGTAATTAAAAAATGATGAAAGTAAAAACAAAATAGATAAACGCCATAATTTATTATACCATATCTGTTCACACTGAAACACTTATCACAATATTTTGTGGATCTATATTAAAAAACCTTGTTGAAACACATTTCCATTCTATGGAGGTCAGGCGCGAATGAACACCCCATAATTTTATTATACAATATTTCTTCAAACTGAAACATAATTATCAAAGTAAACTTACGCAGAAACATATGAAAAGTCTTTAGTATAGTGTGTGCCTATTTCCATTCTATGCAGGTCAGGCGCGCACGCAGACCACACAATTTTATTATACCGTCCTTATTTACGTTAAAACATACTTATCAAGTACTCTTATGTACATCTATATCAAAAACAATTGCAAACGTTTTTTTTTAAATTCTTTTTTTTTCCATACTGTGTGGGCCATGCGCGAACGCAGACCCCACAATTTTAATGAACCACTGTTTGCCAGATCAAACACACCCATTTCTGTGTCTCGATACATCTTCTATCATTATATGTAATCAGTTTTTTTTTTAAATAATCAACTATATAGGAGCCTATTCGTGACCACCAACACACACACACACACACGTTCAGATTTGTATATAATATATATATATATATATATATATATATATATATATATATATATATATATATATATATGGCTTGTCCGTAGTGACCGCAAATGTAAATGTTTCTCACATGCTTTGATTTATTACAATGTAAATTGATACGTTCATAATTATGTTATAATCACGCGTCTGGACGTAAGTTAGCTAACAAAGTGTGCTATATTATACTAATCTAAGAACCATGCCATCATCTTTTATGAATATTTTACAAATATTTTGAATTTTGCATTGAAATATATATAAATTATATGTATGTATATATATATATATATGTATATATGTATATACATGCATATATATATATATATATATATATATATATATATATATATATATATATATATATACTAAAATAAAAATTACAATTAACTTTACCAAAATGATCCAATATGGTAAAATTAAAGTATATTATAAATATTAAAGTATTAATATTTACAAAGTTATCTCAGCCAGTTGTAAAAACTCGATGAAACCAAATAGGAGAAAGAGCTTATAATGCGAGCAAACAGTTAATAAAACATGTTAAAAAACACTTTGAAAAAGAGTTAAAAACATATTTAATCTGAAAAAGAAACACTTGATAAGTGGATAGTCCTTACTCCGCGGAGTTTCGAAGAAATACTTTCCTTCTCATCAGAGAGTAGGAATTAGCAAAATGCGTGATCGGATTTTGCATGCAAAAGTATTTGATGAAACAAAAAGTAA
Organism: Euprymna scolopes; assembly: GCF_053919585.1. Lineage (NCBI taxonomy): Eukaryota > Metazoa > Mollusca > Cephalopoda > Sepiida > Sepiolidae > Euprymna > Euprymna scolopes. The sequence goes on from NC_136490.1 coordinate 106,467,436, forward strand.
GCCAAAGATCTTACTTGATAACAAAAAGTGAAGCAGAGGAAGAAAAAGGTGATTACACGTGAATGGATAGGCTGCTGGAAGATATATAATTCAGTGACGGTAAAATCCAAATATATAACTTCAAGAAAGTTAATTGAATTTCCATTTGCACAAGTAAAATCCAAGGAAATCTTGTAATTGGAAGATGGTCCAAAATAATCTAAATGAAGAAATCCATGGAAAAATTCACAAAAATGTGTACAAGGGAAAAAAGGAACAAAATCCAATAATATTAATAAAAGAAAAATAAGATATGCTTTTCACTCTACTGCCGAGACAAAAATATAAATATGAAAGACCAGGGAAGAAGAAGAGGAGAAAACAATTTAATGGTCATAGAATTAAATATAAAATAGAAAAACAAATGTCAAAATGACCCAGACAGGAAATGTTAAAAAGCGCAATATATATATATATGTATATATATATATATATATATATATATATATATGTATATATATATATATATATATATATATATATATATAGGGCAAAATAATATAGGTCAACTGAAATGTACAGGTCATCACTTAAAAAAGGTCAGCAAGACTTGTTAGAAGATACTAAATGGAAAATAAATAAATAAATTAATAAATAAATGGGAAATAAATAATAAATAAACAATAAATAAAAAATAAAATATTAAATAATAAAATAACATTTATATATATACACACATATATATACACATATATATATATATATATATATATATATATATATATATATATATAAACGCATCCATGGTCTATTACCGACACTAAGTCGCGCGTAGTTTGTTCAGTAGTATACTAGTGACAATTTGTTAAAAAGTTGTTATTGTCTATTCATGTTATTTTATATTTTTTCGTTTTTAATTTTTTATTGCAGTGAAGCATTAGTTAAAAGAATTTTAAGCTATTTGTGTGTAATGAATCTGCTCATTTTTTTTGGGTTGTTTATTACAAAGAATGATTTACAATGACATTAAAGGTAGCAATTTTTTATGTAGTTTGCTGAGAAAATGCATTTTTTTAATGTTCTCCCGAAATTCCTATTACTAAATTAATGCTATTTCAAGGATGGCATTGTTTTGCTCATAATTAATTATTTTTTTATTATATATTTAATTTTTTATTTCTTTTAGAAAACTTTGTTTTACTTTCTGGATTTTCTTTCTAAGTAAGCTTACAATTTGCTGCTTTAAAATTAGACTGTAAAATACATCACCAAACTAATAAGCATAAAATTAGTTTTAAAATCTGTAGAAGATTTATTTTCAGAAAAAAACAAACTGATGAAAACAGTTCAAAGACAATGTTAATTTAGCAGGATGGTGATTTGTAGATCTGGTTTAGTATTCATCGCGGATATTTCATAGTTTTTCGCGCTGCTTAATTTGACAAGAGTTTATTATTGCTACATTTTTCAAACTTCACGAGGGTACCCAAGACATGTTATTTTTAACACTATATATATATATATATATATATATGTATATATATATATACATAATGTTGCATAGGGGTGCATATTGGGGGCACATAGTACAGAGGCTTTTAATACACGAATAACGATGGTGATGACAATTCTGAGGGGATACATTTATATCTAGCGTGTGTGATGATAAATACGGAGGGAGACATTTCTAGCAGACTGGGATGATTCTTGGTGACTGGACTGGAAGTTATTGATGCAACAGTTCTTTACACATATGAAGAGGAGGAGATACATCACTTATGCTGGAGGGGGCACATTTCCTGTAAGGGGCTATACAAGAGTTCATTCCTAGATCAATATACACACCACATTTACCATTTCGGTTGGAAAGACGTCACCAAGACCATGCTTATAAAATATAGATGGTTTCTTTATTCTTCAATCACGATTGGCGATGTCAGGAATTCCAGCCTTTTCGATTACATAGTCTACTCTTCTCCCTTCGCCTCTAAGGGGACTCCACTCTTCAACTTTATCACCGTGTGTGATCTACTCTGAATATCTGATCCTCATCTCACTCATCAACTTCTTAACTTGGAGCCCACAGATTCAATATCTTGAGAAATCTCCTTCGTTTATGACGTCAGAAGTGATGTTCCCAACGTGACTACTTTCACGAGGATTTAAATATGTCTGTCCAAACACACTTTTGAAAAACAAAGAATCCTCACTTCTAATTGTTTCATATCTAACCTACTATTAAACAATATTTTTAACTCGCATGTCTATTCTTTTAACTGACATATTTAATATCCAGTTATTCTAAAAAACTAGACAATCGCGTTATATATATGTATATATATATATGTGTGTGTGTATATATATAGGCTTATATGTAATATACTGAGTTCGTGTAATTCAGTAATGTTTAATATACCAATGGGTTTTGAGCCAAAAAAGGTTGACTTTAGGATTAAGCTACAAAATTATCACATTTCATAATTGAGTATTAATATAGTGTGGGTGCAATATCAATACCTCAAGACAAGGTGTTGATGGCAACGAAAAGTGTATTTCATTTTATGCTACAATTGTTTCAATATCCAGTTCGATAATTTCAAGCATTATATCGTTTGAAAATTTTCAAAAACCAGCATTTCTTCGAACTATGTATAAACACACTTTTGGCAATGTAGCATTTTTTTTTAATAAAAAAAGAAAAAAGAGGGGGATCCCTCACGGGAAAAACATGCGAGAAACATTTACCTTGGTTATGGTTATGGAAAAGTCCATATATATATATATATATATATATATATATATATATATATATATATATATATATATGCTAGATGTTATTAAGGATTAACATATGTCCCACTGTTTCATATTTTTATTTTCATCGAAAACGGTGAAATCGATGTTTTCAACAAATCGGTTGCTTGCCTGCTCTGGGTTGCGAACTGTCCCGGAGAGTACGGGAAGGAAGCTTTACATGTCTTACTTCAAAACATATTGTACTCTAAATAGCACGGGAGAGTATTTAGTCTTGATTTTATAAAACTATCTGTAAATAATGGTTGCGCTTCAAAGTTTAAGATGCAAAAAAGTTTTAAATGTGTATTATTGCTAAATTGGGCTCTGAACATAAATTCATTTCTGTCTTATAAAAGAAGCAACTGTTTATTTTATTGAATTATTTTTACCTACTCACTTGAATTAAAGTATAACATACAAAATTAAGTATCATGCTTCAATTGAGCTCTAAATAGATACATTAATTTCGAACGCGAGCATCTCTTAGGAAACAGTCTATGGTTGATTTAGAAGTTGTGCTGTGAGAAAACTTCTCAAATCCGCTTGTGATGTTAGGTAGTATAAAATTGTCCACTTTGTCATATTCGATGCTTCTAGTTTAATCAGATTTTTTTATGACTTATTTGCAATAGTTATCGGACGCATTTCGATACAGAACATACATGACGACTTCCAAACACATAAAATACATTTGAGTACTACGCTGCTTTGGAGTCCATAGGGAACTGTTTCACACACAGTCACGCACACACGAAGAAAGTTATTTTCACATGATAGTAACACACACACACATATATGCTAGCATGACACCCTGCGTTGCTCGATCATAAAATGCGCATAAATACTACATTTAACTTCATGCAGATTGTTTATTTCAAATTATGCAGCCAATTCCTGACTTATTATTATCGAATATACACTAATGATTTCCACACGTCTAACAAAGCTATAACTTCGTTACAATTCGCTAAAATCGAAAAGCGTTTCGCATTATTGAATTTGTAATTTATCTATCCAGCATCTTACCGTCTGAGCTACCGACAAATGGATACGAAAGGTTAAAAATAAAACGCTTTTGAGCTATGAATGTGTTATTTTTTGGGAGAATATGAGAAACTTTAAAAAAATAATTTTTAAATAGAAAAAGTAGATTTTTAATATCAATATCAGGGCGCGAAAAAAATAAATTATATATGTATATATATATATATATATATATATATGTATATATATATATATATACATATATATACATATATATATACGCGGTAGCAAGCGTACATACAGTCGTAATAACTATAATTGTCGTCTATACACACACAAACACACACACACACACACACATATATATATATATATATATAAATACATACACACACATCTGCGTTTCTGTGTGGATATATATATATTGATAAAATGTGTGGAAATGAAGGTGGACGCAAACAAATTATTCCGGTGGTGTGCACGTTTGTACGTTGCATATATATATATATATATATATATATATATATATATATATATATATATATATATATATATATATATACACGCAAACAAATTATTACGGTGGTGTGCACGTTTGTACGTTGCATATATATATATATATATATATATATATATATATATATTACGTTGCATATATATATATATGTATATATATATATTACGTTGCATATATATATATATATATATATATATATATATATATATATATATATATATATATGCAACGTACAAACGTGCACACCACCGTAATAATTTGTTTGCGTCCACCTTCATTTCCACACATTTTATCAATATATACATCCACACAGAGAAGCAGATGCACACACCCACATATATATTGGTGTGTATTTCTCTGTGAGTGCCAGTAAAATGTATACTTATATATATATACATATATACATATATATATATGTATAGTAATTTATAAAATATATATGGCAATTAAGCTACACTGAATATTCGGCGTTTCATCCACTCTAGGATTCGTCAGGTTTATGCGCGAATTTGTGTTTGTTTATTGTTTTTATATGCTCCTCTTCTGTTGAGGGTTTTGGTTATTCAATCGGCTTTCTAGTATCCACTGAACCCCTTCCTATTAGCCAATGGGCATGCATTTTATCGAACAAAGGATCTGTTTTAGAACTAGTTCAGTGGTTAAAGGCAGACATTGCTTTCTTTTATATATATATATATATATATATATATATATATATATATATATATATATATATATACTTTAAAGAATCCCAAAATCTATTAAACTGTAGAAGAGAAATAGCAAATACCTGTGTTCACAAAATAAAATTTACTCTAGGATAGCGATACAAAATAGTTTTAAAACTAACAAAAACAATAGAAAATAAACAAATAAATAAATTAAATAAACATGAATATACATAAACGATCACACATATATGTATGTATATATATATGTATATATATGTGCATATATGTATGTACACATATGTATATTTATATATATAAAAAAAGAAAGAAATGTCGTCCTTAAACCACTAAACTAGTTTTAAAACAGATTCTTTGTTCGATAAAATGCATGCCCATCAACAGAAGAGGAACATATAAAAACAATAAACAACCACAGAATTCGCCATATATATTTTATTAATTACTATCTAGCTCTACCTACGTATTGAGCAATTTTGAAGTAAATACTTAAAGTTTACGCATAAATCTATACTTTCATATATTAATTTTATGTGAGTAAATGAAATAGTTATATATATATATATATATATATATATATATATATGCGTGTGTGTGTGCGTGCGTGTGTGTTTGTGTGTATGTGTGACAAATCATATATATATATATATATATATATATATATATATATATAATATATATATGATTGTGTGCGTGTGTGCGTGAATATTTGTGTGTATATGTGTGAATGCGATTTTCTTTCTTACAAAAGGGATGTTTATTTATTGATATTACTTTCTAACCTTTGCAAGTATGTTATTGTGCAAATAGTTTTTCATTGACCGGCAATATATTTACTTCCATTTACTAGTAGACTTCAAATATTTTTGATTGTTTTATGGTCCCATAAATACCGACACCCCGGATACAGTTGACAGACAGATACTAATATATTTATGTGTCTTGTTGAAGAATCCTGCCAAGAAAATATGCTATTTCTTCATAGGAATTGATAAGTGTAACATGGGAAACAATTGATATTATTAAGCACTCGTCCGTATAAAGTTGATAATTTGTGTAATGTTCCTGTGCTTATTTCATTGCAGGCCGTCTATTTACTGACTAAAAGGTTTCAAAAGCAGATTCGAAATCTAGTAGGTAATTTTATTTTATTTTCTTTGCATGCTCTTTCTCGAAGAAGAGAGGTTGTTTGTTTATCTTTATTACGTTGTAATACACATTGAAATTGCCTAATTGATCTTTAATCGGCAGTCCCTATTGCAAAGCCTCAACAACAAACACTCGTCTATATATACACGTATATAATATCGACAATATCGTACCTGTCACTTTTGCTAGGAGCAAAGTGTAGTATCTGTTCCGGCAGATACTGCAAGCAAAGACCATATGTGGGGGCAACCCCACATACCTGACCTTTAACCAGGTCCCATTTCCCACCTCTCGGAAGCTGGTCCCCTTTCTCCCTTCCCCCTCCCTTCACTCCTCACATTAAAAATTGGTCTTGTGCCTAATTTGCTCGGTGGGGGAGCAAATAAATACCATTTGTTCCGGCAGATGCTGCACTTAAGATAATTTGTACCAGTCAATGGAGGGGACACCCTCTATACTGGGACAATTATTATTTTTGGTAACCAGAGTGCCCCCTTGTTGCCTACTTTTAGGGGAGCTGGTTTTTACCTCACATTAAAAACGGCCTTGTGCCTAATTTGCTCAGTGGGGGAGCAAATAAACACCATCTGTTCCGGCAGATGCTGCACTTAAGATAATTTGTACCAGTCAATGGAGGGGACACCCTCTATACTGGGACAATTATTATTTTTGGTAACCAGAGTGCCCCCTTTTTGCCTACTTTTAGGGGAGCTGGTTTTTACCTCACATTAAAAATCGGCCTTGTGCCTAATTTGCTCAGTGGGGGAGCAAATAAATACCATCTGTTCCGGCAGATGCTGCAAGCTATGACTAGCTAAGACCAGATGTGGGGGGCAACCCCACATGCCTGACCTTTAACCAGCTCCCATTTCCCACCTCTCGGGAGCTGGTCCCCATTTTCCCTTCCCCCTCCCTTCACTCCTCACATTAAAAATCGGCCTTGTGCCTAATTTGCTCGGTGGGGGAGCAAATAAATACCATCTGTTCCGGCAGATACTGCAAGCTATGACTAGCTATGACTAGCAAAGACCAGATGTGGGGGCGGCCCCGCATGCCTGACCTTTAACCAGCTCCCATTTCCCACCTCTCGGGAGCTGGTCCCCTTTTTCCCTTCCCCCTCCCTTCACTCCTCACATTAAAAATTGGCGTTGTGCCTAATTTGCTCGGTGGGGGAGCAAATAAATATCATCTGTTCCGGCAGATGCTGCAAGCTATGACTAGCAAAGACCAGATGTGGGGGCAACCCCACATGCCTGACCTTTAACCAGCTCCTACTTCCCACCTCTCGGGAGCTGGTCCCCTTTTTCCCTTCCCCCTCCCTTCACTCCTCACATAAAAAATCGGCCTTGTGCCTAATTTGCTCGGTGGGGGAGCAAATAAATACCATCTGTTCCGGCAGATGCTGCAGGCTATGACTAGCTATGACTAGCTATGACTAGCAAAGACCAGATGTGGGGGCAACCCCACACGCCTGACCATTAACCAGCTCCCATTTCCCACCTCTCGGGAGCTGTTACCCTTTTCCCCTTCCCCCTCCCTTCACTCCTCACATTAAAAATCGGCCTTGTGCCTAATTTGCTCGGTGGGGGAGCAAATAAATACCATCTGTTCCGGCAGATGCTGCAAGCTATGACTAGCAAAGACCAGATGTGGGGGCAACCCCACATGTCTGACCTTTAACCAGCTCCCATTTCCCACCTCTCGGGAGCTGGTCCCCTTTTCCCCTTTCCCCCTCCCTTCACTCCTCACATTAAAAATTGGCCTTGTGCCTTATTTGCTCGGTGGGGGAGCAAATAAATACCATCTGTTCCGGCAGATACTGCAAGCTATGACTAGCTATGACTAGCTATGACTAGCAAAGACCAGATGTGGGGGCAACCCCACATGCCTGACCTTTAACCAGCTCCCATTTCCCACCTCTCGGGAGCTGGTCCCCTTTTCCCCTTCCCCCTCCCTTCACTCCTCACATTAAAAAATTGGCCTTGTGCCTAATTTGGTCGGTGGGGGAGCAAATAAAACCATCTGTTCCAGCAGATACTGCAAGCGAAGACCATATGTGGGGGAAACCCCACATATAAAACCTTGGTCAATGTAGGGGCAACCCTTCATACCAATTGTCACTATCCAGCTCCCCTACTCCCCGGGGAGTTGGTCCCCCTTTCCCCTTAACTCCTCACATTAAAAATTTGCCTTGTGCCTAATTTGCTCGGTGGGGGAGCAAATAAATACCATCTGTTCCGGCAGATACTGCAAGCTTTGACTAGCAAAGACCAGATGTGGGGGCAACCCCATATGCCTGACCTTTAACCAGCTCCCATTTCCCACCTCTCGGGAGCTGGTCTTCTTTTTCCCTTCCCCTCCCTTCACTCCTCACATTAAAAAATGGCCTTGTGCCTAATTTGCTCGGTGGGGGAGCAAATAAATACCATCTGTTCCGGCAGATACTGCTAGCAAAAACCAGATGTGGGGGCAACCCCACATACCTGACCTGTAACCAGCTCCCATTTCCCCCTCTCGGGAGCTGGTCCCCTTTTTCCCTTCCCCCTCCCTTCATTCCTCACATTAAAAATTGGCCGTGTTCCTAATTTGCTCGGTGGGGGAGCAAATAAATACCATCTGTTCCGGCAGATGTTGCAAACTATGACTAGCAAAGACCAGATGTGGGGGCAACCCCACATGTCTGACCTTTAACCAGCTCCCATTTCCCACCTCTCGGGAGCTGGTCCCCTTTTCCCCTTTCCCCCTCCCTTCACTCCTCACATTAAAAATTGGCCTTGTGCCTTATTTGCTCGGTGGGGGAGCAAATAAATACCATCTGTTCCGGCAGATACTGCAAGCTATGACTAGCTATGACTAGCTATGACTAGCAAAGACCAGATGTGGGGGCAACCCCACATGCCTGACCTTTAACCAGCTCCCATTTCCCACCTCTCGGGAGCTGGTCCCCTTTTCCCCTTCCCCCTCCCTTCACTCCTCACATTAAAAAATTGGCCTTGTGCCTAATTTGGTCGGTGGGGGAGCAAATAAAACCATCTGTTCCAGCAGATACTGCAAGCGAAGACCATATGTGGGGGAAACCCCACATATAAAACCTTGGTCAATGTAGGGGCAACCCTTCATACCAATTGTCACTATCCAGCTCCCCTACTCCCCGGGGAGTTGGTCCCCCTTTCCCCTTAACTCCTCACATTAAAAATTTGCCTTGTGCCTAATTTGCTCGGTGGGGGAGCAAATAAATACCATCTGTTCCGGCAGATACTGCAAGCTTTGACTAGCAAAGACCAGATGTGGGGGCAACCCCATATGCCTGACCTTTAACCAGCTCCCATTTCCCACCTCTCGGGAGCTGGTCTTCTTTTTCCCTTCCCCTCCCTTCACTCCTCACATTAAAAAATGGCCTTGTGCCTAATTTGCTCGGTGGGGGAGCAAATAAATACCATCTGTTCCGGCAGATACTGCTAGCAAAAACCAGATGTGGGGGCAACCCCACATACCTACCTGTAACCAGCTCCCATTTCCCCCTCTGGGGAGCTGGTCCCCTTTTTCCCTTCCCCCTCCCTTCATTCCTCACATTAAAAATTGGCCGTGTTCCTAATTTGCTCGGTGGGGGAGCAAATAAATACCATCTGTTCCGGCAGATGTTGCACTTTGTGACCGTTGCCCTTGTGGCAATTGGTTATTGGAACATGTAGGGGTAACCCTATAGGTACTATCCCCTTCCCCTCCCACCCCCTTCACCTCACATAAAGCCGACCTTGTGTCACATTTTGCTTACGTGGGGAAGCAAATAAATACCTACTCCCTATTTGTTCGAAAATATAAACACTAAGTTTATTACCTAGAATTATCCGTCTGTTGAATTCCATAGTGCGAGAGTGCTTTCCCTTAACTATAACTTGGTCGTTTCTTACTCAAATATAAATAATTCTTGTTCAACTGACTTTTGAAATCATATAATTCTACTCAATTTCCTGTACGACCGATCATTACGCTGCCTTCTCCCCGAGGAGTTTATACTGAATGACCCTTTCTTGGGCGGTCTTTAGGACTTGATAAATAGTGACTCCCGTTTAAAAAACAAAAAGATCATCCACGCTTGGACCATGTTAAAATATTGTATTTTATTTTCTGTTAAATCAATGTGTTCTTAGTAGTTGATTGCGTCATACGTTACACATATATCTATCCGTTTATTCACTTTACTGGTTGGTCGTGAGAGAAAGCGTATCACATTAATTGAATAATATTAAATGTTACAAATTATGGGCCCTGCAACAGTAACGATAAAGTTAGCTAGTGTGAAGTTGTACGTAGTCACATTTAGTACATGTCAGGATAACCTAATTTGTAAATAGAATTCTTCCAGGGGCGACTGCGTTACTATGAATCTGGAATTAAAGGTTAAACGCCGTAGATAAAGCATGAGTCGAGCGATTACGAATGACGAATGACATCACTTTTTTCGAGCACAAGAAAACTAAGGTTTTCAGATTCGTCCCCAGTGGAAGACATGCGATGGAGATACGGTCCGTAATGTAGAAAACTGATAATGCTAGCCATTGTTACTTCGAAGTCATTATGCCCGCGTCATTTATTTTGTAATGTTAGCAAGTTCTGTTAAGAAGTAAATAATTATAAATATAATAAAAGTCCACCTCTTCTAAGTCTATTCTCTACAAGTAAACCCATAGGGTTACACTGGAGTGGAACAAAATCGCCTTTGTTTTAGATGAGTTTCAAATAATTAACCGAGGGCAGATGAATAAAAACTAGTATCAGAGCATATACTACAGTTTGTTCTTAGCGAAAGGAATTAGTCACGGCGTAATTTCTAAGAGTGAAACTCTTCTAGATCACAAACAGTGTTAGATCTCTTCACGCTAAAGCAGAATGTGATAGTAAAATGCCGATAATAAAATTAACCTCATCTGAGTCGCAAAGTTCAGATTTTCGGGTTTTACCGATAGGGATATGAAAAATATTCATATTAGTTGTTAGGAAAACTTTCTTTATTTTTACCTGTGAAAAAACTTGCTCATGTAAATCTAATACGAATTGACATTTCTCGGCTATATTAAGATTAGTTTCGTTTAGTTTAAGGCTGTACGTTACAAGAGAGCCACGAATATAACATGGCTTACTTAATTGGTTGAGAAATACCCGAATTAAATATCCTGATTTCTCCATTCTTGAACGTTTTAACTTAATTACAACCAAGAGTGATTGTCTGCATTTAGGTCTTCCACTTAGCATTACTCGCGCACAGAATAACTTACCGGCATATTATGTGTTGTGGTATAAAGCGTTGCTTGTTTCTCGGTCGACGAAGAAAATATTTATTACTGCCAAGTATGGCTGCCACATGTGTACATTGAGCCAGTGACTTAATTTAATAACAATCAAATACCTGAAGTGCATGTTAATTATTTTCTTAACATTGGAGCGGCGATAAAATGTAAAATAATTGTTGTAAAAGCAAATGGCTTTGTTAGACTAGAGTATCCGCCAGATATTCGAGGTTGAACTAATATATTATTTCTTGTTAGTTTGGCAGTCTTTGTTCTTATTCTTGAGAAAAGTGAGCGTGTACAAATAAACGGTCATATATATGTGACCTCCCTAAATCTTGTAGAGTCCGTATGGCAAGAAGTGATGAGAATCGTCAGAGATTAGCAGAGAGTGTGGCCGAGGATCCATTCACATCAATAAGAAGGAGATCAAGTCAGATTTGGGTCTCTTGATCAATGTGGTTCCAGCAGGACGGTGCAACGGCGCATATGGCACGAGAAACATTAAATCTGCTCCAGGATATAGTCGGCAACCGAATAATTTCTCCTGGCTGTGAGATAAATTTTCCACCCCGTTCGCCAGATCTCACGTGTTTAGATTTCTTCCTTTGGGGTTACCTCAGATAGCGGGTATACGCAAACAGACCAGCCACAATAAATGACCTTAAAAACAATATAGATGAGAAAATTCTAGCCATAAGCCCTCCAACATTAAGTGGTGTGCTGGGCAATGCACTGCAGAAAGCACAAGAATGTGAAAATAAAAATGATGGCCATTTGAGTAACATAATTTTTCATAACTAAAATTATACATTGCGAAAAATGTACCCTAGATTAAGTTGTGTAAATAAAATTAAAATCAGAATATTATATGTTCTATATCTCAGAAAATTACGGAGAGGCTCATCTATCTACGTATGAAAATTAATAAGCATAACTTAAATATTAAGGAAGTTTAAAGTCAGTCAGCTTCTTTTGGGACACCGTAATATATATATATATATATATATATATATATATATATATATATATATATATATATATATATATATATATATACGTTGTCTACATGTATATGCACAGACGTGTCTAAAGAGTTGAAGCTTGACATATGGGATATTTCGATAAGGAAAGAATCCGATTTTTTTAGCTCCAAAAATAGTAGCTAAGGTGTCAAAACTTAAGAAAATGGAACTTGGCATGCAGAAGTCCAACAAATGTTACCCTTCACACATGTGTTAATATGCATTTGTAAGGAAAACTCCATTAATGTGCCAAGTGATAAAAGGTATGTTTGGTTACCTCAGATATTAACAAATACTACTAAAGAGCTGAATGTTTTAGTTTAAATTATAGCTGATGGATGGCACGCAAGTCATATTTTTAAAAAGCTTTGGAAATCACTACGATACGTTCGGACCAATATAATAATGAATAAAAATACTTGTTCTATAATAATAGACGCATATTTTCTGACCGGGCGATATGTTTATATATATATATATATATATATATATATATATATATATATATATATATATATATATATAAACATGTTTATATATATATATATATATTTGTATATGTGTTTCTATGGCTGCGTCCCTTTGTGATATATATATATATATATATATATATATATATATATGAGTCTGTGTTTGTGTGGGTATGTGGGGGTGTCTATGTTTGTGTCTGCGTCTGTGTATGTGTGTGGCTGTGTGACTGTGTCTATATATATCTGCATGTCTGTATATGTGTCCCTGTGTATATATATATATATGTGTGTGTGTGTGTGTGTGTATATATATATGTAAATATATATATATATATATATAATATAAAGCTGAACGTATGTGTGTATCTTGTCACGAATAGGCTCCTATATGGTTCACTATTATAGAAAACTGATCACATATAATGATAGAAGATGTATTGAGACACAGGAATGGGTATGTTTGATCTGGCATAATGATGATTCATTAAAATTGTGGGGTATGCGTACGCGCCTGGTCAACAAAGTATGGAAATAAAAAATTAAAAATTAAAAAATTGTTTACAAGTGTTTTTGATATAAATGTACATAATAATATTTTGATAAGTATGTTTTAACTTAAATAGGGATGGTATAATAAAATTGTGGGGTCTGGGTTCGCGCCTGGCCTCAATAGAATTGAAATAGGCACAAACTTTAATAAAGATTTTTCATATCTATCTGCGTAAGTATACTTTGATAATTATGTTTCAGTTTGAAGAAATATGGTATAATAAAATTATTGGGTGTTCATTTGCGCCTGACCTCCATAGAATGGTAATATGTCACAAAGTTTAACAAGTTTTTTTTTTTAATATAGATCCAAAGAATATTGTGATAAGTGTTTCAGTGTGACCAGGTATGGTATAATAATTTATGGGGTTTATCTATTTTATTTTTACTTTCATCATATTTTGCTTTGGGTATGATACCCTCAAATTCGAAGCTATCTTTTTACAACCTTTCCTTTTCATAACCTATCATACTTTCATAAATCAGAATCCATTTTCTGTATGCTGTTTTTGGACCCAGTCAACCCGGGTACTTTTGCTAGTATATATATATATATATATATATATATATATATATATATATATATATATATATATATATATATATAAGATAGAGAGAGATTGCGAGAGGGTAAGAGAGAGTTAGGTATGTGAGTATATATACTATTTACTAAATCTCTTAATGATTCGACATTATCTAGAAACTCAAGTAAAATACCCATGATTATATTCGAGTCTTTCAGGCTTGCTTCATAGCGGGGTCTACCAACTAGAAAATACAATTCCATACAGACATGGTTATTCCGTTGGTTTTCAGAAATGAAGTAAATAGTGAATAGGATAAGGTCAGCGTCACATTGAAAACACGAAGCGTTAGTAAAAACTAAATGAACTCATTGACCAGCAATGCAGAATTGATATAATACATGCTACGGGCAAAAATGCAGGCAAATGCCCTAAATATTCACCGAACGATAGGGGTAATTATGAATAACAAATCTATCGTAAAAAGACCCAGACAAATGAACGTATAAGTTAAACAACATGCAGAATTTCCATGCATCTGTGGAAAGAAATTCAACCCCTAAAACGAAATGGGATATGCTATTCAGCTAATGACTCATAAGCAGTGATGTATTATCACAGATAATACGTCGGAAAATGAACGTCAAGTCGCAAATCATAGTGTCGATCACATTCAAGTAATTCGGCCAGTGGATGCGATCAATCTACTCAGAATCAACTATTTACCGCCAAGTGTTTCACACTGTCAATGCTTTTATTCTCATCGAAATTTGTAAAATCGCTCATTTTTTTCAATCTGCTCTAGTCGGGAATCCACCGAAGTGACATAAGAAGAAGCTTAACATGCTTTTTCGCATTGACTTAGTACACAATACATAATAGTCTGCATTGCACTGTAGAAGGCACAACTAAACCATGATATGTGTCATTATATCAACCTAATTTTATAAAATTAAAATTTAAAGTTAATTTTATAAATTTAGGTATATATAATGGCTTGAATTAAAGTTAAAAATTCAAAAGGCATATATCATGATTTAGGTGTGCCTTAAACAGAAAAAAAATAATTCGATTGCGCCCCTGTTTTATCGGTGATAAAACTACTCCAACATGATGTTAAGCTTTATAAGAGTGTCAACTTTGGTTAAAATCGGGCTGCTCCTTTTTTAATCAAATTTTCTGGATTATCGATACTTATCTCACCATTCTGATACACAACTTATCTCAAAACACTCTAAGACACATAAAGTACATTTCTGGGATATTAAAAAAAAATTGGCCCAGTCGTTTCGGAGTTTATAGGGAACAAACTTACAAACAGACAGCACACAGAAAAATACCTATTTTATATTAATAGCGACTGACTTATTCTATTTTTGTATTCATCCATTTTTGTACATTTTCGTTTTGTTTATTATTTATTATGTGTCTATCTTTCTCTCTTTCACCTCTCTCTCCCTCTCTCTCTCTCTCTCTCTCTCTCTCTCTCTATATATATATATATATATATATATATATATATTATTTGTTTACATTCCCCGAATATGTCAGATGCTCAGCTGTTATACGATACGTTATACGATAATGTCTGAAAGGCGCGTGTTAACGCTAAGTAGTTATAAACATTCAGATTTGCTTATGTTGAATTCATTTGATTTGAATTTATTTCACATAATGTGGCCTCACATTAGTGTGGCGAAATCAAGCCATAGGTTCACAAACGGTGGGTCTGTCTCCCAATTACCCCACATTATCTTGAGACAAGAATGATTATCTTACAAGTAACTACAGCCGATAAACACAATTATATACAGTATAAATACGCTCTTTTTTCCGAACAAGAATATCTCCTATTCGTCGCTCACGTCATAGCGAGTTTCTGTTACTGTTCTTATGTATGCGAACACTTTAACTTCATGCAAGCATATCTGTTAGACCTTACGTTTCTTTATTTTAAGATTATATAAAGCTAATGATTTATTGCATTATATTAATATGATTATTAGCATAAAAGGCCAGTGTTACATTCTCCCTTAAAGTCCTATTCCTAAATATTCCAGGAAAACAGAAATAATCCGTGTGTTTAGAGGATCACCTATAGGAGCATGAGATAGACAACATTTCGACTTCCCTCGCCGTTCAAATTTTAATAGCATTTAATTTATCACGATTTTAACTTAGAAATACTACCTATAAGCTTCGGAGGGGTTACGCCAATTATCGCTGCATTTAAGCAGAGTTTGCATGACAATGTCTTACTAGAGAAAGGTAAAGATGACACCTTTGGTAACACAAAAAGCGTAAAAACAATACTTCTTTTGTTTCGAAAGCTCATAATATATATATATACAATTTAAATTCCAAAGTCAAGCAATAGAAAAAATGAAGCAGTGTACAGTCTCTTTCAATATGGTTCACGTAATATAAAGGTATGAGCATATTAAAGCCGATTCATTCCAAGAATTTCGAAATGTATCTTCTTTTTCGTACGTTATCACTTGCTTGTTGATAACGGAGTCCAAAAATCATGTGTGGATTGGACGGGGTTTTAACAGTGATTGACGGACTCTTGCCCAAATAATGGCTGCTTTTATCTTTAGCGCTAGAGTTGGTTAGGTTTTTTTTTTATCCCACCTGATTGACCACTGACCTTCCTTCATTAGAATAGTCTGCTGTTACCTTTTTTGGGTGATACGATCTTGGATCGTCACATTAGTTATTAAATTACAATAGAAGCTTTTTCCCGTAAAAAAAAAACATTTTGCATGCATGACGCCTAAATATTTGTATATACAAAATGCATTATATATATACATATACATAATGTACTAATTTTTATCATTATTAGAAACCCTTAAAGGAAGTATCATTAATAGTAATATATATATATATATATATATATATATATATATATATATATACACACATATATACATTTAACATTGTATTATTATTTTTATTATTTAACTTATTTTTCTTCTCTTGGCAGTAGTTATTATAAATGACCCCTTCAATAGGCTTCCTATCACTATTCACCCATTCCGCTAATCTTTTCAAATCAATTTTCATCATCGCTGAGAAGAGTGGTTGTTTTTTTTTCTGGAAAATACGTAGTAATGTTTTATTTCAAGTACATCTTGAGGCCTTTTTCTTGATATGTAGTCATTATCTAGTCTTTTCATCAATTTATACTTCCCATACCAGTTTACCTTGCAACCTAACGACGTCTGTTATTATTTACTCATAGAAGTTTGCACAGAGGTCATTGACAATCAATGTCCGTTTAAAATACCCACTGGTTCCGATTGGTTTCTGAATGGCAACAACATTTCCACTACATTTCGCCTTTTTCTTTAGAGATTTCAAGAATTATACCGTATTGAAACGACCGTTTTTACGAAAATCGCTCGGGAAAAGGCAACAAGACACTTGATGTAAGGAGCTAACAAGAACGAAAACTTGAAAAGACGAACGCTCTAGGTAAAAAGAAAACGCTGAGCAGAAAAATGCCACATACAATTTTTTTATGTCTAGCGTATAAACCATTACATTATGTAACTTTTTAAAGACTTTTTTGCCACATACCTGTGGTCAAATAAAATCTTACATTCCATCTGAGGAGCCATACCTGCACTATCGCATTAATCTACCTACTGTGGTTACACCCTTCGTAACTTATTCATAAACTAATAGCCCACACGTTAAATTCCCGTCCCTCGATTCGAAAAAATAATAAATCCCCCCTCACAACCTTCCTGCCTCTCTCATTGGCTTAGATCAGACCGATCCCTTAGTCCAGATTACAATTCTATAAACAAACGGACGCGCAAAAGCCGTTATCCAATAGGACGTCTACTGGTAGAGGATGTCAGCGTCTTACATTAAATAAACCGATTACTGAGACGCAACGAAGTTATTTGTTGCTCACTCTTCCTCACCGTCGCTCTCTCTATCCCTCTCTCTTTCTGTATCTCTCTACATATGTTTAGAGTGAGAGAGAGTGAGATAGAGAGAGAGAGATAGACAAAAAGATCAAGAGACAGAGCGAGAGTTATATATGTTTACATTCGAACACTGTACAGAAAGGAGAGACAGACGTAGTGAGAGAGAGGAAGATAGAGAGACAGATAGACAGAGACAGACAGATAGAGTGAGATTTAATCATAGTAACGGCACAGAGAGAGAAAGAGCAGCAGACAAGGCTAACATGCTTGCCAGTCGGTTAGCCTCAAACTCCACACTGTACCCTTCCAACCATCCCCTACCTGACTTTCCTATGCGGACAGACGCCACGCTAGACGATCTGAAAATCACCCCTGCTCAGGTGCATGCTATCATAAAAAACCTTGACACTTCAAAAGCATGGGGACCCGATCTCATCCCAGCTGTGCTATTAAAAAAGTGCTCAGCCGAAGTAGCTCCAGTTCTCTCCAAACTCTACAACAAATGCCTTAATGAAGCTTGCTTTCCGGGCTGTAGGAAAACAGATTATGTGGTACCAGTATTCAAGAATTCTGGCGAAATGACTAACCCATCAAATTATCGCCCCATTAACCTCCTCCCACTTTTTGCCAAAATATTTGAGACCTTAATTAACCATGCTCTTGTCCATCACCTTACAGATGCTGAACTTCTGACTGACAAACAATATGGATTTAGACAAGCCCGTTCCACAGCAGACATCCTAACTGTAATCTCTGAACGTATATACCATTCACTGGACAAAGCGGGGGAGGGCAGAGCGGTAGCTCTAGATATATCTAAGGCTTTTGACAAGGTATGGCATGAGGGTCTCCTCAGGAAAATTAGATCATACGGTATCACTGGTAGAATACTTTAATCTTTCTTAGATAACAGAAAAATCCAGGTTGTCCTCGACGGTCGTACATCTAAACAATATGATATAAATGCGGGGGTTCCCCAGGGTTCTATCCTTGGACCTCTATTGTTCCTGATATTCATAAATGACCTCCCCGACAAAATTGCCTCTTAGATGGGTATATATGCTACTGACACAACACTCTATGGGAGGCACGACAGGAAGACGAATGAACACATTTCGAAAGAAATGGCAGAAACACTAGAGGAAGACCTCCAATCTGTGGTGGAATGGGGACAAAAGTGGTTGGTCGCGTTCAATGCCGCCAAGACTATACTAGTTTCATTCAATAATTACAAGAAACCCTCTCTACCACCTATAGACATGGCCAACGACTCTTTATCTGAGAGTACATCTTTCAAACTCCTTGACCTAACGTTCACAGGAAACATGAGTTGGAACAATTACATTGAAGGCATTGACAGGGCAGCTGCAACAAAGGTGGGCTCTCTCTACCGTGCTAGAAAACTACTAACACCCGAAAGTATCCTGTACCTCTATAAGGCCACCATTCGCCCATGTACGGAGTATTGCTGTCACATCCGGGCTGGTGCATCTTCTACTAGTCTCTCTCTCCTTGACAAGGTTCAAAAGAGAGTCCCAAACCTGATAGGCACTCAACTGGCATCTAAGCTTCAGCCTCTGTCCCATCGACGAAATGTTGCATCCCTCTGCCTGTTCTACAAGTATTTTAGTGGTGAATGCTCTGACGAACTGCAATCACTCGTGCCCCCCACGACGTGAGCACCCTCAACAAACCCGACAGGCTGCTAAATCCCACTCCCACACTGTAGAGATCCCTAGATGTAAAAAATATTTTTACTCCAATAGTTTCTTCCCCAGAACCGCTAGACTCTGGAATTCCATTCCAGGTCCCTGCTTCCCTAACAGTACTGACGTGCAGAAGTTCAAGTGTAACGTGAACCGACATCTTGCTGCCCAAATCCATACATAGTACCCCACTAGTTTTTGCCCCTGATAGTAGCCCCCTACACCAAAGTGAAAATTTGCCTTGTTTAGGGTGAAAATGTACAAAAAAAAAAAAAACCGGCAGAGGTTAAAACATCGTAACGGATTGACCTCATTTCATTACCGCGTCCCGTTATTTTGCTGATGGTTTCTCAATAATACATCACCTCTCTCCACTCGTTCTTGACATTCCAGTAGCCGTTCTTACCATGACAAGTTGTAGCAGGAGGAGGTTGGGGTTGGCAGTAGCAACAGCAGCAGCAACAACAACAACAACAACAACAACAACGGTACTTTAATTTTTTTCGAGGAGAGCATGCTTCCACCGGGCAACGCCGTTTCCTTTCAATTCAAGGTGATGCTCATAATTCATATATATATATATATATATATATATATATATATATATATATATATATATATATATATATATATTAAATCACAACTTTATAATATATAAGAATCGATAGAAAATTAACTCTATAATAATATATACAAACTCTGCATGAATTATATATCACAATTAAGCGTATTTTACAACTGAGCTATACAAGGCGTTCCTGATAGATGAGATAAATATTTTTGCGGCTTTAACAAAAGAGCTACAATAATTTCAGGGCAACTTTATTTACGCTGAACCTCCACAGAATGCCCGTCTTAATATATTACATATTAAAGAAGCCGCTGTTGAATTTCCACAGATCCCGCTAGTAATTATTATTATTATTATTATTATTATTATTATTATTATTATTATTATTATTATTATTATTATTATTATTTGTAGTTGTTGTTGTTGTTGTTGTTGTTGTTGTTATATTTGTGTGTAAGTATATGAATTGCTGCTTCGGGAGAACCAAATCCGCGAGTGGTTTGAAATTGTGGCATCTGAATGCTGTTTTTATCGATAAGCCTCCCATCGGTCGTAAATCAAGTGATTGGCCAATGACTAATCGATAGGCAATACACCTCAATCACCCAACAGCGAATTGCCTACATAACCTTATTTGTTTCGGTCATGTCGAACCATTAATCACGCCCGTTGCAAAGAAGAAGGAGACGGTTTTATGGAGGCCGACAGACGCTGGCAAAACGAAGCGAATACACAAGATGTTACATGCGTTGTTGTGTTTATATTACGAAAGGACAAATCAAATCGAAGATGGAGTTGGGAGAAAAAATCACAGAGGTCGATCAGTGAACTGTGAGGTCGTTGAATTAGGATGCTGGGTCGTGAGCTTAAATGGAAAGTCGGCTTTGATTCTCAGATACCATGTTGCAATAGAGAATTTCTTTGCAGGAAAGACAGGTGTTTTGTTTGATTTAAATACGTGTAGAAATCATACAAATATGTGCGTCGTGTGTATGTATACTTATGTGCACTAACTGTTTATGCGTTTTATATAAATATATTTGTGCGTGTGCATGTTATAATAATAATAATAATAATAATAATAATAATAATATGTTCATAAAGACATGTACAAGATACGGTACACTGGCATGGCAATGTTTCGATCTATAGTTATAAACACCGTATATTTCGGCGTATACGATGACCGTCAGATAAGACGAGGTACAAAATTGGAGCAAATTTTAATGAATTTACAATATATCAGTTTTATAAGACGACTGCTAAATCACGAAACTATGTTTGTTTAGTCTAAGTAAGAGATTGCAACACTCAGTAACTTATGAAATATCGTTTTTAAAGATGATTTTTTTAACTTTAAGGGTCGTCTTATACGCCGAAATATACGGCAACTAAAATATGTCCATTTATATTGGAAAAGCAAAACAATAAAGGAAAATCAAAAAATTAACGGTCACATTATCCGATTTATTGATAATATTAAAGAAACGTTTACATGTTTTTATCTTAGACTTGAAAAGTGATCTATTTTAGCATTCGTACCGTCTAATTTCTTGAGTATTGAGAAGAAAAAATGTGTCACCTATGTTAAATATTGTCCGAGAAAGGAAAATAAAGGGAATGTTTATTTAACGCAGGAGAAAGCGGTGATACCTACGTATATCTTGACAAACAGACTTCTCCTTATCCAAATTTAAAACATGACCAGCAGAAAGAAGCGAAAAATAAAAGAAAGAAAACACCATGCTGAGGAGGGAGTTTGGCTCCGAAATATATTTAAATTATAAATTTCAAACAAGTAAAATATTCATGTATTTTCCTAATATTGCGTGGTGATTTGGCTTTCAAGCGCACTTTATGCGTATTTTATTTTATTCAAATTAAATCAACGTTTCAATAATGGAACTCATACTCTTGACACACACATATACACACACACACACATATATATATATATATATATATATATATATATATATAGAGAGAGAGAGAGAGAGAGAGAGAGAGAGAGAGAAAGAGAGAGAGATGGGAGGAAGATAGAGATTTTAAAACTTGTAATTAAAAAAATCACTTCAGGTTACTTGATTATGATTCTACAATATATCCAGATTCAGCCTCAATCACTGCCTCGTTACGGGCCCGAAACTTAGAGCATGCCTTTTCCACAAGCGGCGGCGGGATATCAGTGAATACTCGGCGGATGGTGGAAGTCATGTTGATGATGCTCTTAACGGATGACCAAAGTAGTCAAGCGAGTTCAGCTCGAGGGAGAAGAGATGGTATGGGGGGGGTGTCAGTGAGAGAAGGGCACAAAGTCGTAGCACTCCTTTTGAAGTCAAGCCTGAATCTCTTTGGACTTGTAGGCCGGCCCCAATCCGCGGAGCCACATCCAGGGTCTACCAGCGGCCAACTAATTGCATCAGGGAATCACTACACTCTTAAGAAGCTCTAGGTACACTTTGGTGTTGATTTTCAAGCGGACTTCCTAGATGTGACGTGGCATAATGTGGCCCTCGCTTAAAACCCCATCAAAGACCATAACTCTGTCTGTAAACTTTGTTTTCATCACTCAGAACACGTATTTTGTAATTCGAGGCAATCATGCGATGTATTTTGAGAGTACTGCCAATTTTGCTTTTGTCATAACTTGGAAAGAAAGCGTAAGTTTTAAAGTGGCAAAACTCCGATGTCGGTCTTCGAACATTGTGTCACTTTCAGACATCATATAATGTTCCTCTCAGTCTTAGGATTTGTAGAATACTGTTTAACTAGAACAAAAAACGGTTTCCTTCAAACGGAAGTGGAATCATCTCGTTTTGCGAGGGCTACAATTTTATCGTTCTACCAAATATATATATATATATATATATATATATATATATATATATATATAAATGTAAATGTTGGTTCGTTCGGAGTTAATTGTCTAAAAAAGAACACTGAACGGATGGCTTCCACGTTTTGGTATAATATGTTTACTATATCCATGTGTGTTTTTATATATTCCTTTTTAATTATAACATTATACTTAATTTTTCTATGATAAATAGGTGGATTTCTTTGTACCGAGAGGCCATTTTTTATTTAGGGACAATTATTTATTACCGCTTCCTGTCACGTGACCAGTGTTACAATTTAGCGGTTTTCCTGCTAGATCTGGAGATTTCGTTTACAATCTAGTGGGAAATTCTAGAAAATCTGGAGGTATTTGGCACCCAGACACCCGCATTAGATTGCTTGAAAATACTTAAAAACATCAAATAAACTCATTCATGTAAGTAAAAAAAAGTAGCATTTATTGCCTTTGGTAACAATTATTTATTGATTATTTGTTTTGTTGTTTACCTTTTTTTCGACTAACCATTCTTAAATCCCACTATGAAATCGATTTTTCCAAGTACATTTTAGGTGGGGTTGCATTCCAATCTCCCGAAGGGGTTTGTATTACTGTACACGGGTTTGTATTACTGTACACATAGATTCGAAAAAGTTGTCAAAAAACAAATATATAACAAATAAATGTTATCAAAGGCAAGATAAGTTACTTTTCTGCCAAACTGGCTAGCGATCTTCTGGACATTTCTTTCTCCTGCTCTCGCGGGGCTTTTTTTTTAAATCTCAGTTGACAACATTGCATCACTAAAAAACACCACAGGCTTAATGTAAACAGAATGTGTTTACAATATCGGTAAATTTTCAATGGGTTTATTGATAATGTAACCATGTGATTGAACTTTAATTTAAATTAACCACACGTGGTCGCAAAATGAATGACGATGCTCAAAGTGTATACACATTTTGATTCCTCCCTTTACTTAAAAATTCACAAAAAATCAGGAAATTAACGAATTTTAATGAAAATTGCAGTATTTTTCAAATAATGATCGCAGAATATAATGAACTGATTATTTTTACTTAACTCTTGGTGAAAATGTTTTATTTTGTTTAAACAAAAAATTCCTTTACTAAAGTTATGGTTTACAGTAGTAAATAAAAAAGGCAAGAATTTATTTTTGCTTTTTTTAAAGCATCGTAATTTGTAACAATAAAAAATAATTTTACAGTAACATTATGAAAAAAAGCCCCTAAAGTCCGTATTAATGTATTCGATATAACTCGAAGAAAAATGAATTATCGGATACTATTCAGGAAATTAAAGATTCAATTAGATTCCTATTTCAGTCACCTAAATTATTTAGGGTGAAATGAGTTTAGGAATTTATAGCCAAACCTAAACATTTTTTTTTGGTAAATATCCAGATACGCTACTACAGAACACAGACCACTCTAATTTGTTTGGGGGGGGGTCTTGGGGCGCTGGCGCGCCAACATCACATCCGCTCCCCCCCCGCTCGCGCCCCACAATGTACAAAGTAAAATTTTCGGAAAATGTTAAATGGTGTTCTAATTGGTAAATGTCGGTGCGTTACTTACGGAAAATTTGAAAATTCGATGTTCCAGTTAAAAAAAAAAAAAGATAAATTACCCAACTTGGTGTGCTTTCCTTTACTTATTTTATTTATTTTTTAGCTAATTTTAAATTTTCCATCCAAAAAGCGCTATAATGTATTTTTGAAAATTAGAAAATTCTATGTCCTGGAAAAAAAATCCCCTCCCCCAACATAGTTTGCTTGGTGAAGCCGTCGTTTATGCTACAGCGTGCATGCGCGTAGCATAAACGGATGCTGCAAAATGGTGGAAAGAAGTTCGTGGGTTCAGGGGTAAATACCATGCAAACTGTAAATTTGCCCCAAGTTTGACTATCAGATTCGTTGTCAGCGACCTCAATTACCTATAAAAAAACAAATTAGAGTGGTCGGTGTTCTGTAGTAGCGTATCTGGATATTTACCTTAAAAAAATTATTTTGGTTTGGCTATAAATTCCTAAACTCATTTCACCCTAAATAATTTAGGTGACTGTAATAGGAATCTAATTGAATCTTTAATTTCCTGAATAGTATACCTTTTTTATTGCTTAAAAAAATAGAATTAATACAGTAAGTAAGGTAAACTGACTTTTTCGTTTAAAAATGAAATTATTTCCCTTTCGTTATTAACTTTTTAAAAAAAAAAATTTTTGATAAATATTTTGTGTTTTATATACATAAAATACAATTGTTGAGTGTTACTGTTTTGATTATATTCGTTTTGGGGGGCACAATTAAAAAATTAAGAAAGATTAAAATGAAGCAAAATTTAAGTTTCCGTTCCATTTTTACAACAACCGTAAAACAGTGCATACTCAGCAAGTTTTATCGTAATTTATAAGCATATTGAAACACTAAATAAACATTTTATTTATTTTTTTGCATAATTAATGATGGAAGTATTTTCCTGTTTATTTTCTTAACATCTGTAAAAAAATAATTTGTACAGTCTCTTGAAAAAAAGAATCACACTTTTCTCTACTTTCACATGTGTTCCATTTTAACAAATTGAGCCACAGCAACGCGTGGCCGGGTACAGCTAATATATATATATATATATATATATATATATATATATATATATATATATATACTTCATACAGCAAATCATATACAGCATATATATATATATATATATATATATATATATATATATATATATGCGTATACATTTGTTTTAAATGTTTGTCTCACAAAACTGCTCTATCAGTTGTTGGTCCTCATACACGAAAGATGATATATAGGATAGTCGGAACGACGCGAAACTTTATATTTGGGTTTTAGCCTGAGATAATTGGTGCAAAAAAGTGTAAATTTAAATGAATTTTTTCATTTTAAGGTCGTACGACGGCATTACGCAACGTAATAGCTGTACGTTCATGTTTTAGTTTTTAGCCTTGCAGCAAGCATGTCTTCATAGCTCAGGCATTTACGTTAAAAGAAAAAGTAAATCGTAAGTTAATTGTTTTATATATATGTATATATGGTAAAGCTGGTAATTCGTAAAAACCTGAAGAGAGTGTTCAATACAATTGCAGAGCAAATTTGTGTTTTCTTTTTATTTTATATATATTAGTAAATATATATATATATATATATATATTAAGTAATGTGATTTATAATTTAAAATTTAAAAATCAAATTTTAATTAAATTAAAAATCCGTTTCATAAGAAGGAACAACAACAAAATCAATTATCTGTACGATCGTTTCGGAAAACCATTCTTTTTTATTGTGGTATACATCAAGTTATGTAGAATAATTATATATAGTTTTTTGGTAAGCAAGGTCTCCTCATCAGCAAATTTTGGAGGGTTTTTATTGAATTTAAAAGACACCATAAATAAACCTAGCATTAAAAGTAAGGCAGATGAATCTGAAAAATTGAAATAAAAGGTCTGGATTTATATATATATATATATATATATATATATATATATATATATATATATATATATATATATATATATATATATATATTATACAAAGAAAACTGTAAACTGAAATGGACAAGTCGACTTATAGCGACTAACTTAATCTGCTACCCCCCACACACAATACAATCTAACCCTCAAAACTGAAATATTGTCAATACCCGTCTCCCACCCCCTTATCTCCTACCTCATCCCCCCTTTTTTTCGTATTTCTTCTAAAACACTTTTTTCCTAATACTAACAACCACTTCTGTAGGGTTTGACGAGGCTGTTAGATCGTAAACGTGGTAAAACATCTGAAACATATTTAACCAAACAGATAAAACGGTAATAAAAGATATATAAAAAACATATAAAACATATACGTATATATATATATATATATATATATATATATATATATATATATATATATATATATATATATATATATATATATATTCAGCCGAACGTTTGTCAGAATGGCTGTCATTAAAACAAGAAATATTGATTCATGAGCAGAAATAGCAATGAATTAGATTTGTTAGCTTGCCAGGCTAAACATCACGTATATATATATATATATATATATATATATATATATATATATATATATATATATATATATATATATATTTATATATATATATATATATATATATATATATATATTATTTAGTATAAAATAAGTCCGAAGTCAGGTTCCAATTCCTTTCCCTGTCGCGCAGTCTGCTTACCAACGCATAAAAGCTGGCAAGCCACCTCTCTCTCTCTCTCCATCTCTCTCTCTCCATCTCTCTCTCTCTATATATATATATATTTATATATATATATATATATATATATGTATATATATATATATATATATATATATATATATATATAATCGAGCCAGAGATGTCTCGTGTCGCGGGGTTCGAATCGTTCGACTGGTAGTAATCGTGACACCCTGCACTGAAGAATCCCGAAAGGATGCAACACTAGTGTCTATAGGTATTTAATTATTATAGTAAAAAAATAATTATGACAGCCCCTTTAAGAAATTCGTTTCTTATCGTTGAGCACTTTCCGTTGAATTAAAAAGTCGGTCAATTTAGCTCTTATGCGTAGATCATCGTATAACGATTTGATCACTGTCTGTCTGACGTAATGAACATTTAAATTAAAATGTTTAAAATTCAACGCTATTTCACACGGTTAATAGTAGCCGAATGGATACGGCCTCCGCTTATCGAGCCAGAGATGTCTCGTGTCGCGGGGTTCGAATCGTTCGACTGGTAGTAATCGTGACACCCTGCACTGAAGAATCCCGAAAGGATGAAACACTAGTGTCTGTAGGTATTTGATTATTATAGTAAAAAAATAATTATGACAGCCCCTTTAAGAAATTCGTTTCTTATCGTTGAGCACTTTCCGTTGAATTAAAAAGTCGGTCAATTTAGCTCTTATGCGTAGATCATCGTATAACGATTTGATCACTGTCTGTCTGACCTAATGAACATTTAAATTAAAATGTTTAAAATTCAACGCTATTTCACACGGTTAATAGTAGCCGAATGGATACGGCATCCGCTAATCGAGCCAGAGATGTCTCGTGTCGCGGGGTTCGAATCGTTCGACTGGTAGTAATCATGACACCCTGCACTGAAGAATCCCGAAAGGATGAAACACTAGTGTCTGTAGGTATTTAATTATTATAGTAAAAACATAATTGTATATATATATATATATATATATATATATATATATACATTGAGTCGAGATATCTAAAAAAAAAGTCAAGAATTGTAGAAAAATTGATAGATAGGCAAGGTATATCGAAGTTTAATATGTATATTCCTGATTATAACAACTATGCCTCATGTTTAAAAAAATAAAAGGTTGTACGTCTTTTTTAACACCTTTTTTATTTTTTTAAGAAGCTAAAAAAATTTTAATGTGCACATTTTCTGTAGGTTATTTAGGAAAATGTCAGTTGAGATTTATATCAGCCTCCTCATCTTTGTCCTCTATCCTTATCCAACGCATAAAAAACTGAAAGTTATATATAATGTGTCCAGATATCTACGAATCGAGCACGGACAATGTGTACTCTATGAAAGAATGCATACCTTAAAAATGAAAGCAATTTTATTCACATTGTTACTAGTATTCGCCATGTCTGTAAAATATCAAAAGAAATAAATGTTTTTAATGAAGGTAGGCTGGTAAATCTCTTAGCTAAGCTATCCAAATTTATCTCCCTTTCTTAGCTATTTTTTTAGGACCTGCGACAAAATAGTTGCTATGAATTTATACTTAGTTTTCAAATAATGAATAGTAGAGGAGGCATTTCGGATGCATTTTCGGTAGCCTAGGCACAATTGCTTCCCCATATTATCTTCCTCAGTCATCATCCTATTACTAAAGAGTCTTCCTATTCTATTCTTGTTTTCATGTCACTAATAACAGTGCTGGTGCTAAACGTCTTCCTGGTCTGATGTTATTTGCCTGATAGTCTGGGGCGCGAACCTTGTAGTAATTCCCAAGGATGCCACCTTATCACCAGTTGCGAAATAACGGAAACCGTAATAGTCGTTTCGTAAATGACTTGGGTGTATTAGCTTGAAATGAATCTGAAATAAAACCATTATGAATATATATATATATATATATATATATATATAGATATAGATATAGATAGATAGATAGATAGATAGATAGATAGATAATATATATATATATATATATATATATATATATATATATATATATATATATATATATAATTTGAGTTTCTTCAGCCATAATCGAAACCGAAACAATAACATATGAAGATTTCTTGATAAAATTATTTTAAAAAAAATAGATTACTGGAGTGTCATTTGTTATACTCGAAACCAAAACTTATGAGGAATTTTTGATAAAATTACTCATGACAAGAAGTGGAAGTACATAATAATTAAACGAACCGGATATAAGCGTGGCACAGAAAATAACACACACGCTATCGTAGTTATGTATAGATTCGTTCATGCTATATACAAGTCTCAAATTTAGCAGTTTATAATATGTTTATGTATATGTAAAAATTCATTTATTATATAAATAGGATGTGTTTATAATATGTTGATGCATATGTAAAAATTCATTTATTATATGAATAGGATATGTTATAATATGTTTACATCCGAGACCAAGTTATGTCTTTCACCCTCTGAGAATTCTCGCTCCTCTTGGTCATTGAAGTTTTAGAGGTGCATTTTGGGCGTGGGCGTGTTGAATCGCAACAGGGAAATCAAATATCAGGCGAATAATTTATAAGGTATTTGGTTTCGCCATTTGGTAATTAGAAATTAATGCCGACAACGACGTTTGCATTGCTGCGCTGAGTCAGAAATGGCCGCCACCGGACTCTCTGGGCCTGATCTAAAAACAGTTGACAAATGGGGTTCAACAACTATCAAGTAGACACTAACTCAATCACGCACATAGGCTGGCATATTTGATACTATTGGTTTAAATGTACACTTGCGTTTATTGTATAACAATATATAAAAGCGTATCCATGTCTGAATTCCCTTTATGTAAAATTTCAAATATTTAGACCCAAAGTTGTCTGAATAGTTTGGTAGAGACCGCAAAGGTACACATCTCTTAAACTTTGACCCCATAGCAGAAAAATTGTCGGCCAAAAAACGATGAAAAAGCTTTGACTGAGTAATTCGGTAGAGACCGCAGAGATTTTGTTTTTTAATTTGATAGATACTGCAGACGTCATTTTTTAATTTTACCCCAATTTTTACATATATTGTTTTGGGCTCAAGTCATATTAAAATGTTCCATCCAATCTTCATCTAAAATGTTAAGCGTTTAGATTCAAAATTGACGGAAGGGTGTAATATAGTTTTCAAAAGTCTAATCGTTGAACTTTGACCTCATGACACCCAAATTTCTGGCCGAAACCCGATTAAAAAGATTTTCCCAAATCTCAATAGCTCTCAGGTCATATCTGTAGTCTGTAGACTGAAAATTGACAGAGTAGTTTCGTAGGGAAATGTGCACAGACACACAGAGACAATTTCACTTTTATAGATATATAGATATATTTTATCATAAAATTCTACCAGGTAATAACTTAACCAATAATACACACATGCATTCACATGTCGGTCAGTAATTTCAGTAGTAGTGAGTTCATGGCATATCAGCCCTGTTTAGGATTATCTCCTTACATCAGTTAGACACTAATATTATCGCACTCATAAACCTGCAAGTATTTGGCAGTATTTCTTTGGGGGGAGGAGGGGGTGATGATTTTACAACATATTTAATTCCGACAAGGATTTATTTCAAACGATTCATTTGTAGCATAAGGCTAAATTTATCTCGCAACCGATTTCAGTTATATTATGCATAGTTTCATTTGGTTTTAATGTTATATGGCATAGGATTTGAGTGAGGTTTATCTTTCTATGATAAATGATTAATTGTATATATAATGTTTATATAACAGAAACATTTATGCAGATTCGTTTATGTTTTTAATTCCCAGTGCAGTAAAATATTTAAAAAGCCGAAGAGTTGAGAAACTCTAACTCTTTTCGAGAAGCCATTCAAATCCCATGCATTGGTTCCAGTTATATTATCGCAGTATGTAATGTGCAGCCTGGCAAATGTGTGAAATATACTAATACCACGCGCTGTATGTATGAGCATGTCGATATTTCCCTGCAAGAACTGTCAAAATCTAGTGCCGTAATATTTTTTTAGGATCAAGATATACGTGCGAATAAAGACCGCTTGTGCATTTTATATTCCTAGGAGACTTCTTAATCTTTATAATAGTAGGCCTAATAACTGAGAAATGACGTTTGGATTAGATGCTAGCAAGTAGAATATGTGAAGCAGTCAGATTGTCGACAGTGAGAGCTTTTTATTAAAAAAAACATTAGAAAATTTACAGACTTACATTGAAATACAGAAAACAGGCGATTTATACTGCAGCTTAATTTTTTCAATATTAATAGAAAATAAAAATTTAGAATTAAATCGAAAATGAAAAAAAATGTACGTTTATGTGAAACAATAACTGCAAACAAACATTTGCCGTTTCAAATATTTCAAAGACTAATAGTGTGTTATTTAATTAAAAATTTAATTCAAACATAAATTTAAAGGGCCACAATTCAATGTATACTTAAATTGAATTGTATTTCAATTAAATAAAATGTTACAAATGAAGAAATATATATATAAAACAAAATTACAGAAATAAATGTTATGATTGGACAAATCAGTTAAAAAAATGATTTATATATTTATGTACTCGATCATTTGTTTTAAATAAAAAATCAAATTGCTTAACAACCGGAAGTAAAGAGTCCAGAATCGCAATGTCTGATAACATTAAAGTGTGGGCAACTTAATTCAACTACCTATTCTTTTTGTTTGTTTGTTTGTTTATATTCAAAATATTTGCAAATTTTGTTCCGCTAAAATTTTAAAGCATGATTTTCTGGACATAAAACACGACAAAACTACTTAATAATTTAGAGGGCTTCTAGAATGTAACAGATTAATACCGTGATTAGTACATGTAATATAAACAGTTTTCTGTGTTTTTTAATTAAGTGAATCGCTGAGCGAATTGATCATACTCTGTATGGTAATTTCTCAGTTTACATTCACATCTGTGGAGATTTCACTGTTCACAATGTTAAATGGCTTGTCCACTCAAACAAAACAAATGATTAAGGGAGGTTTAGTCATGATTTATCCTTTGCATATGACCTAACACAGATTGTTCACGAATCTACTCGGTTACTTGATGAAGACGGAGAATTTGCACGTCTTCTCAATTTTTTTCTAAACACCAGTTATGAACTGTGCTCCTTCTTAGTTCTGTCCTGATCACTCGGTTGTCTTCATAAAGACAAGGACAACGTATGATAAAACCACATATATCCTTCCCCATCGAACAGTATTTCGATACTCGATAGTTGACTGAGACAGTATCCGAACGTTTATATCTGAACTACGCTTATGCGCTTTGTTTATAAACAACGCGTTTTTATAGCATCCGATTTAACTGATTAGTTAATCTTCGGCCTAGACATCTATAACCATGCAAAAGATTTTAATGGAAACCAAACAGCTAGCGCTTAATGTGTTGACACTATAGCAGATAGAAACCCCTAGTTCCCTTGCATTAAACGTAATAGATGTTTTAAAAATGTAGTCTTCTTTAGAATTGCTAATAATCTTAATGATTATAGAAAACAAGATGAGCTTATATTCTCAGTCCATCATGTTCAAAGTACACAAGAGAGGATTCGCTTTCATGAGTTTTGGCGAATAAGAAATAAGATCCTGTACAGATGCGCATTCCTTAAGCCTCACAAAACCAAATATCCATCTTCTCACCACCAACTTTCAGATCACTCATTTGACATGAAATGCTCTCGTCTCAAAAAAAAGCAACCTGATTCGACAAGCTTAAGCTTTGATCTGAAATAAAAGATTTACACGAATAATGTTGTTGCCAAGGTGGCTGGAAAAATGGATGCGAAATTATACCAATCTCAATGCCGACGCGATTCTCTAACTCCATAGGATACCTATAATGGAGTTTGTTGCCACGTGTGATAAGGAGCTACTCGGAGCACTCTATGCTGTCTGGACAACCATACTCGAAACCAAGCCAATGATGCCGTTTTTTGTCATGAATACCCTTTCCCACAAATATTGTGAGCCTCTCTCTGCACTATCATTATTTTAATGTGAAATGCATCTGTGTATATGTTTACGTGCGTGCATGTGTGTGAATTACTTACAAATAAAAAAATGGCAGGATACATATATATGATACAAATCCATGGCCATATCCAACTTTGGAAAAATTACACAAAGTGCATTATTCTAGCTACAACCTCTATTAATATTTCCCCCAATTGATATTTTAGCCTAAATCCAAACGCAATTTCCATAAACAAAACTTTTTTCCTAGAACTAATCGTATGTTCCGCTAGTCTTCTTTTCAGTTCACTACAGCATAGTCGTCTTCAAGTCTAATAAAAGCAAGTTCTTCCTGAACTTTGATAATCACATTTACCACAATATCCACTACTAACAATCACTACGTTGTTCTTTCACTGGCAAGCGTAGACACATTAAACCTTATTCCGAGTGACATTTAGGTCTTCATAATTGCTGTCAGCATTGAAAAAATCAGCGTCATGGAATGAGGAAAATGATCGTTCATACTTATGCGTAATATGCAGACGAAAACTTTATTACAAATTAAATTGTTCCCATACTAGAAAGTACTTTTCTTTGTAAGCTTACTCGACTGATGACTATGTAGTTCCAATGTTAAATTTACTAACTGTAGAAGAAGTATGTATCTGCCAGAATCGATTCAGATCGACGGTCGGCCTCTATGACTGAGATACTTGCACGCATCTAAACAAGTCCATGCCGCAGTACATTCTCATTCTGTAAAAGCAATGCAGTGATTGCCGGAAATTACCGTAACAAAGTAATAGTTCGATAATCCAGCCTTTATTTAAATGTATCACCTCATAATTCATGAGTCAGTTGCGCCTGCCTTTCATACACCCATGAATATTAATCACAAACTGTAATATAAACTTAGATTTATTGGATCAATAAAAGACAACACATCGTAATAAGGCGATAATATAATAATTAGTGACTAATATTGAATGCACTTAACGCATTTATTGTAATAATAAAAATTGATAATACATTGACTTGAATTGCTTGTTGTATTTCTATACATAATTTCTATAATTATTTACTCTAGAGAATAATTTACGCAAATGCTCTCTCTCTGTCATGCCTTCTCTCTCTCTCTCTCACTGTCTACCTGTATCTCTCTATATATATCTACATATATATATAGTAATTTATGAAAATATATATGGCAATTAAGCTATACTGAATTTTCCGCGTTTCTTTCTCTTGAGAATTCGTCAGGCATATGAATTCTCACGCGAATGAAACGCGGAATATTCTGTGTAAATTAATTGCCATATATACTTTTATAACTTACTACCTAGCGCTTTCTATGTATCGAGCACTGTTGAAGTAAATACTGAAAAATTTACGCATAAAATTATATCTTCCTATATTAATTTACATGATAAAATGATGCAATCATATATATATATATATATATATATATATATATATATATATATATATATATATATAAAAGATACTTTGCGTCTGTATATGCGAATCCGTTCCCTACGGATTCCGAAACAGCTAACGTCTTTTGAAACTGTATATAAACGTGTGTGCATTTTTAGGACGCGCTTTGGTTGTGCGCTTGTGCTGCTTATTAAATTATATGCGCTTTCATTTGTGTGCAAACTTCGTTTAAGGATTTATGCCACAAAGATAAAGCAATCACACATAATAATTAATAAATAACTTAAAAACCTTTACAAAACTCAATAGTTACTAATGTTTTATGTGATGTGTATTATAATACATTTTGAGCGGACCATGCGTTTTCTTTAAGCAAGTAATGTTGACTCATTCTATTAAATGTTTATATAAGAAAAAATATATATATACATATATTCATACATGTATATAGGTGTGCGTGTAAATGCTTATTAAACATTAATATTTCGATACAGACACACACACACACACACACACATATATATATAATTATATTGTATATATCTATCTATATATATATATATATATATACATATATACATAAATGTATATAGGTGTGCGTGTAAATGCCTATTAAACACCAATATTCCGATACAGACACGTATGTATACATACATACATACACACACACACACACACACACACACACATATATATATATATATATATATATATATATATATATATATATATATATATATATATATAACTTTGTCTGTGTGTGTAAGTTCGTTTCTTATAGATCTCGGAAACGGCTGAACAGATTTTCTTTAAAATTTACAGAACTTTAGTATATTAGGCTGCGAGTGATCGTAGTAAAGTTTGATCTCAGAATATACCCGATAATTATCGATAATCGAAACCGTTATTTTAATTTATTGATAATTGTTAATGTCATTTTTCCATGCCGTCGCTTAGCAACAATGATAGAACAATTCTACTGATAGTTGATAGCGCGTTTCTTTTTTTTTTTTTTTTTTTGCATTATGTGGTCTGAAGATTCAAACTCGGCACGTAAATGCTTAATTTTTTTAACTGCAAAAATTTCATAAGACTAAATGTTCGTGTTTTTTTTGTTTTGTTTTTTTTATTTTGTTTTGTTTTGTTTTGTTTTTGCATGACGTGGTCTGTAGGTTCAAACCCCGCATGTATATTTCTTAATGCTTGTTTTTTCGTAACTTGGAAGAAGTTTATATAGAATAATCTTATAAAATAAACAGTGGATTTTCTAGAGTGCAATGTAGAATAACATATATTATGGATTAAGCTATTGCATGGGGGCATGTAAAGTTTCCTACTTTGCCGATTTCACGAATTTCGATGACAATAAAAATATGGGGGTGTGAAATCTTATTTGGTCATAAGCGCAACGTCGGGTCTCCCTGCTAGTATATATAATAGGAAAAAATATACGATATATTACTAAATACAAAGCAGTGACAATTAACAAAAATGAATAAATCATCCAACATCATAGCTTCATCGGTAAGGTTCGGAGAGAGAAAGAATATATATATGTGTGTGTGCGTATGTGTGTGTGCATGTGCGTGTTCGTGTGTGTGTGTATTAATAAAAAAATAAACAAATGACTGGATACATATGTATGATATAAATACAATATATGAACATCAAGATTTTGTCATATATCTCAGTTTTTATATTTCACATTACGATGCCCTATCATCGTTCATTCTATCTCCCTGCGCGTATGTTTACGCAGGTGCCATGACTCCATACGTCCATGTGTGCATTATTGCCAGCAGAGAGAAAAAATAACAAGATATAAATCGTGTAATGGAGGGGTGGGAATAATAAAAAAAAGTTATCAACTAGGAACTAGTTGCTCTTTTTACATTGTTTTATTTTTTTATCTTCTTGTGGATGTTAGAAAGGGTGACATATTTAAGATTGTTCCCACTAAATTATTCGATACTTTATCACTTTCCCAGTGTTTTTGGTTATTGATGTGTTTATTACTGCAAGCAATTTATTAGAAAACGATAACATATTATGTATGAGCAGTGGTGTTAAACCTATTGATATGTTATCTTTTTATTAATATTAAATATAGCTACAGCAATACTATAAAATATACAACTTTGACATATACCCTATTGCATTTTGCAATGAATCACTGACTCAAATAGATACATACGATATGTATATATATATATATATATATATATATATATATATATATATATATATATATATATATATATATATATATATATAATATATATAATATATATATAATATATATATATATATACAAATATTACATGTAATATTTGTATATATAAAGAAAAACTAAGTCGGTGGGCCAATATACATGATAAAATGATGTAATCATATATATATATGTATGTATATATACATATTTTGCTCTTTTTTAATTTATTGAGCACGCTTAATAACATCGTTTTCATTCATGGGTATTTGCGTTTCCCTCTTCAATAACTTTAACTTGGTATATATATATATATATATATATATATATATATATATATATATATATATATATATATTTTTGTAGTCTTCGACATACAGTCCTGTTTCGTTGTATCACAACTCGTCAGTGCCGATAGACTAGCAACTCATCCAAGCCGAGGACTGAACCTAGAACCATCGCGTTGACAGTCAGCACAGCAGTTCTTCCGATCGACCGACGGGAGCGACTCTCGTAAGTAATCTCGCCAAATATATATTTAAACAAACATCCGTCCACAACTTGTACAGTGTTCTAACCGCTTTGTTTATAAACGAAGCGGTCTTATACTAGGCAAGGCTTCCTTCAGTCTTGACAGACCATGGATACCCACTGTAAGGGTACCTGCGCGTGATTTTTATTTTGTGGCAAGAGTTGCCCAGTCTCTAACCACACCTCTCCTGAGTCGGCATTGTTGAATACCAGTGGCAATCGAGGTTCAGTACAACAGGAATCAATGCCGAGATAAGCGGAGAGGACATACAACGCCTAGAATTCCCAAATGATCACCCATCTGGTACTGGACAGGCAAAATGTTGCTTAACTTCGGTGATCTGACGGGGCAATTAATCGGAAGCAATGCCTTCAGCATGTGAAAGTTTCACCTCTCTGTAACAGGTAATGACGGTGTGATACTATAACGAGGCAAGCGATGCCATGAGTGTGCTGCAGCAGCAGGTAGATGCAATTGAATTCTTTCGTGCAGAAAAAAAATCAATAGATAAAAATTAACTGGCGTCTATTAAACTTTCCGAAGCCGATGCGGTTGATGTTAGCACAGTTACGAGATGGAGTCGATATAAGAGTAGCGATAGTTAGACAACAAAGCAGGAACCGAACCTTTACGACTTAAGCATCAAAAGATGCTCGCAAAAGTGCATTGAGAATGATGGTGACTAAGTAATAATATAAATTCTGGATCACAAAAGATCACTCGTTTTAATACTAATTTTCCTGTCTTTATAAATATTCAACGTTTTATTCTAGTTTATGGGTTTAAAATAGGACACCTTAATTTTGAAACTACCTTCACACACACCCACACTCCCCCCACATATATATATATTAATTATTTTTACATAGGCATTAATATGTCGCTACACATTCATGAGCATGATTTTTCAATTTATTTTATTTTTTACTTCTATATTTACTTGTGTTTTTTCTTCTATTTTTAATAATATGTAATAGGACCTTTTGATAATAATTTCTTATGACCTTGAATACAGATTTCCGCCCCAAATCTGATTAAAACGCTTGCTGCATGTCTTAATACCCTTTATGTAAAATTTAAAATGTTTAGCCCCAAATTTGCTGAATAATTTGCTAGAGACCACAACGGTAAAATCTTTTCAACTTTGACCCCTTGGCAGCCAAGTTATCGGCCAAACTCTGATTAAAGGCTTGCTTTATGCCTGAATACGCTTTTTGTAAAATTTCAAATGTTTAGAACAAAAATTATTGGAGTCATTTGGTAGAGACCGCAGAGGTATTATTTTTGACTCCTTAACATTTATTGTTCTAGGCTACAAACAGATTTAAAAGTTGGATCCATGTCAAACTAACCTACATCTAAAATTTAAAGTGTTTAATCCTGAAATTAGTGGAGGATTTTTGTAGAGCTTTCAAAAAATAAATCATTGACCTTTGGCCCCTTGACAGGTACATTTCTGGCCAAAAACCGATTACAACGATTTTTCCAAATCTCAATAACCCTCGGGTTAAATCTAGAGTTACTAGGCTGAAAATTGACAAAGTATTTTGGTAGGGAAATATACACACACAGGAACACACACACAGAAAATTTCACATTTATAGGTATACTAGCAGTTTAGCCCGGATTTGCAGGGTCCTATGTAATGTTCATAAGTTATCCTACGTGAGAATACACTTTATGTAAGATCTCAAATATTTAGACCAAAATTTGTTTGAGTATTTTTGTAGGAACCGCAGCGGTCAATTTTTTGTACAAATTTTAGTCCAATTTTTACCCCTTAACATTTATTATTCTGGTTTCAAATAAAAAGAATGTCAAAGTTACCTACATCTAAAATTTAAGGTCTTTGAAGACAAAATTGGCGGAGTAATTTGGTATAATCTGCAAAGGACACCTCTTTCAACTTTAACCTTTTGTCAGCCAAATTCTCGCCCAAAAACTTATTAAAATGCATGTTGCATGCCTGAATACCCGTTCTGTATGAATTTAAAATATTTAGAACCAAAATTGGCCGAGTAGTTTGCTAGACAAAACAAAGGTCAATTTTTTTTTTAACTTTGATTTCTTGGCAGCTCAAATTTTCGACCCAAACCGATTAAAAAGCTTGCCCTATCTCTGAATAGTCTTTATGTAAAACTTCAAATGTTTAAACCAGAAATCTGCTGAGTAATGTGGTAGAGACGACAGAGGTCAATTTTTTTCTAACTTTGACTCCGATTTTTAGCCCTTCACATTTAATTTTTGGGGCTCAAACTGAATTAAATGTATGATGCCTGCCCAAGTAACCTACAGTAAAAACTCCAAGTGTTTCGACCCAAAATTGACGGAGGAGTTTGGTAGAGCTTTCAAACGTCACATCGTTGCACTTTGATTCTCTAACAGCAAAATTTCTCATTGCAAACTTATTAAAATGATATTCCCATATTTCAATAATTCTTATGCCAAATCTCGAGTCTCTATACCAAAAATTGACAGAATAATTTAGTATAGAAATGTACACAGACACGCACACATAGACATTTTCACTTTTATAGATATACTAGCCTGGGTTCCCGGCATTGCTCGGGTGTCAGGAGGTGTGTGTTGAGCAAGAAAACAAAAGTAGGCAGGCAGGCAGGCTCGAACCTATACTGCTATGAAGAAGAGAACGTGAAACAAAAAACACGACGTCTTTACTGTTGTGCCCATCACCAAACCGGAAGTGATGTAGGTTTAAATTAAGGCTAGTCAATCGAAAAGAGAGGATAGCTTTCGAAAATATCGGCGAAAAAAGCGACCTCTCCCTGTATAAAAGTGCCCACTTACGGTTGAAGTAATTAATGTTTTAGCCAATTCTTCGGTATTTGTCGTCCAAAGGGTCAAGCTTCAAAACGATACAGATCTCGTGAAAATCCGTCGCCTCTGTTGAAAGTTTTAGGCAGACAAACATACACACATACATTTTAACAGACAGGTGAGATATATATTTTGATTATATTGGACGCAATATATAGTAATAATTTAAAAAGTGTTTAAAAAAAAAGACTCGTGGTCCAACACCGAGAATCGAAACAAAACGTTCAGCACACGAATTATTTTTGACTTTGCCGACAATGACTGGGTTATGAAGACATGGTTAGTGCAAGGCTAAAAATTTAAACATGAACCAATAGCTACTACGTCATGCACTCATAATGCCGGCGTTCGACCTTCACCTCACAAATTTCATTTTTTTTTTAATTCTCACACTTTTGCACCGATTTTTCCTGGCTAAAACCCAAACATAAAGGTCTGCATCGATTCAAATACCTTATATATGAAGTTTCATGTCTGTAGACCAAAAACTCTAGGAGGAGTTTGGTAGGCAAAAATGTTAAAACAAAAATATATACGTATACATAAATATATATAGAAACAGTTTTGCGTTTACTATAAACTTTTTACGCAAATATTATGCAAGTATAAATCAATTGAATATAATTGAATCAAGTGAATATAATTACAAATAATAGTTAACTAAAGATGATCATCCCATAAAAAAATCGAAGAAGCTAATAGGGAATTAATTGAAAAGACTGTTTAAAAGAATATGCTAATCAGTTCGATCTTTTGCTAGTGAATGCAATTCCACGACCCACCTATGAGTAAATTGTATTTTCTTTTTTAATAAATAGAGAAAGGGAATATGAATGCACACACACAAAAAAACGAATTTATAGGAGTGATAGATAGATAGACAAAATACCATTTTGGACCTAATATATAATTATGATATTAACAGTTTTTTTTTTTTTAAATAACCTCTCATCTTTAATCAAGAATCGAAACCGAAACGTTTAGCTTACGAGTTACTTCGTTCTCTTTCGTTTATGAGTGAACTATGAAGACCTATTAGCTGTAAGGTAAAAAAATAAAACATGAACCAATAGCTACTGCGTTATTTTTTTTATATTTTTTTATTATATTTTCACCCCAAACAAGGCACAGTGCCACTTTGAAGCAGGGGGCTACTATTAGGGACTTAATTAGCGGGGTCATTATGAAGGGAGAAGAGTAGAAAGATGTTTGTTAACATTACACTTGAACTTCTGCATATCAGTGCAGTTGGGAAAGCAGAATCCCGGAAAGGAGTTCCAAAGACCCGCAGTTCTGGGGAAGAAACTATTGGAGTAAAAGGCTTTCTTGCACCTAGGGATCTCTACTGTAAAGGGATGAGACTTAGTAGCTTGTCGGGTTTGTCGGGGGTAGTTACGTCGGGGAGGTACAAGTGTTTGCAGTTCGTCAGAGCATTCACCATTAAAGTATTCGTAGAACAGGCAGAGGGATGCAACATCTCGTCGATGGGACAGAGGCTGAAGCCTAGATGACAGTTCAGGACCTATCAGGTTGGCGACTCTCTTTTGAACCCTGTCCAGGAGCGAGAGACAAGCAGCAGATGCACCAGCCCAGATGTGACAACAGTACTCCATACATGGGCGAATGGTTGCCTTATAGAGGTATAGATTACTGTCAGGCGTAAGTAGTGTTCTAGCACGGTAGAGGGAGCCATCCTTCCTTGCAGCAGCCTTGGCAATGCTCTCAATGTATCTATTCCAGTTCATATTCCCTGTAAAAGTTAGGCCGAGGCGTTTAAAAGAAGTACTTTCAGGCAATGTGTTCTTGGCCATTGCTATTGGTGGTAGAGAAGGTTTCTTGTAGTTATTGAAGGAAACAATCATAGTCTTAGCAGCATTGAATGTGACCAATCATTTTTGTCCCCATTCTACTACAGATTGGAGGTCATCCTCTAGTGTTTCTGCCATTTCCTTGGATATGTGTTCATTTGTTTTCCCCTCATATCTGTTATAGAGAGTGGTGTCATCGGCAAATATACCCATCTCCGAAAGAATTTTATCAGGGAGGTCATTTATGAATATCAGGAATAATAGAGGCCCAAGGATAGACCCCTGAGGTACTCCCGCATTTATGTCATATTGTTTGGATGTACGACCGTCGAGGACAACTTTGATTTTTCTATTACTTAAGAAGGATTTAATTACATTATGAATTCTTCCAGTGATTCCATATGCTCTAATTTTCCTTAGAAGACCATCGTGCCATACCCTGTCAAAAGTCTTAGATATATCAAGGGCCACCGCTCTACCCTCCCCTGTTTTATCCAATGAACGGTATATACGTTCAGAAACTACAGTTAAGATATCTGCTGTTGAACGGGCTTGCCTGAATCCATATTGTTTTTCAGTCAGGAGTTTAGCAGCTGTTAGGTGCTGGACTAGGGCTTGATTAACTAAGGACTCAAATATTTTGGCGAAAAGCGGGAGGAGGCTAATGGGGCGATAATTTAGTGGGTCAGTTCTTTCGCGAGAATTCTTGAAGACTGGTACCACAGAGGCGGTTTTCCAGCAGTCGGGAAAACAAGATTCGTTAAGGCATTTATTGTAAAGTTTGGACAGAACTGGAGCAACCTCGGCAGAGCATTTTGTTAATAGCACAGCCGGGATAAGATCTGGTCCACATGCTTTTGAGGTGTCTAGGTTTTTTATAATAGCATGTACCTGAGAAGGGGTGATTTTCAAATCGTCTAGTGTGGCGTCTGTTCACAGAGGAAAATCAGGGAGTGAGTGGTGTACCGAGTTCAGTGTGGAGTTTGAGGCAAACCGACTGGCAAGCTATGCTAGCATATTTGTAGTACTGTCGTTCGACCTTCACCTGACAATTTTATTTATTTAATTTTCACACTTTTGTACAGATATGCTAGTGCTAAAAGCCAAATACAAAGTTGCACATGGGTCAAATAATTTATATCTGAAGTTTCATGTTTGTAAGCAAAAACTCTAGGAGGTGTTTGATAGGCATTTTTTTTAAACAAACATATATACGAATACATAAGTATGTATGAAAATAGTGTTGTTTTTACTATGACCTTTTACGCAAATATTACGTAAGTATTAACCATGTAGAGTATCTGCATTAATATAATTACACATAAGAGTTTACTAAAGTTGATCACCCCGTAAGAAAACCAATAAAACGTAATTAAGAAGTGACTTTTCCAGGGAATTTTTAAATTAATAAGAAATAACTTTTCAAGTCACTTCTGATTAATTACAAAAATACCCTGGAAAATTCATTGTGACTTTTCTTGAGCATGTTTGTAATTAATTAAACGTAACTTTCCCAAGGCATTTTTGTAATTAATCAGTAGTTACTTTTCAAGAGAAGTTTATAATCAATCAGACGGGAAATTTCCAGCGCAGTTCATAATTAATCAGAAGGTACATTTCCAGAGTCTTTTATAATTTATCAGAAGGGCATTTCAATGGCATTCTATAATTAATCGGAAGGTACATTTCCAGGACATTTTATAATTAATCAGAAGGTACATTTCCAGAGTTTTTTATAATTTATCAGAAGGGACATTTCAAGGGCATGCTATAATTAATCGGAAGGTACATTTCCAGGGCATT
Source organism: Euprymna scolopes (assembly GCF_053919585.1). NCBI lineage: Eukaryota > Metazoa > Mollusca > Cephalopoda > Sepiida > Sepiolidae > Euprymna > Euprymna scolopes. The sequence continues at coordinate 106,511,314 of NC_136490.1, forward strand.
TTATAATTAATCAGATGGGATATTTCTTGTGCATTTTATTATTAGTCAGAAGGGATGTTTCCAGGGCATTTTGTAATTAATCCGAAGGGATATTTTCGGGCCATTTTATCATTTATCAGAAGGTGCATTTTAAGAGCATTCTATAATTAGTCGGAAGGTGCATATCCAGGGAATTTTATAATTTATAAGAAGCCACATTTCCACAGCATAATTAATCAGAAAGGAGCATTTCCAGGGCATTAATGGACACTCTCAGAGTCTTTTATAATTAATCAGAAGGGACATTTCCAGCGCATTTTATCATTAATAAGATGGGACATTTCGCGAGCATTTTATAATTAATCAGAAGTGACTTTTCCCGGGCACTTTTGTAATGTCAAAACTTTGTTACATTAAATATAGTAGCAGAAAATCAAATCATTTCTAATAAATTTGTCTTAGAAGCGACACCAAATTTTTGTTTATTATACATGGCATATTCCACTTTCCTCTTAGATTCCCAGGATGATAACGGTGGAAGCGAATTGGTGTAATTATAAATAGATGGATGCTGTTTCCTTACTTCCTTACGATTAATCATAGATCTTCTGATATGAACATATATATATATATATATATATATATATATATATATATATATATATATATATATATATATATGTGTGTGTGTGTGTGTGTTTGTCTGTGTTTACGCGTTTGTGTGATTTTTTGTTTGTGTTCGTGCTCCCTTAAGCAAACTCAGATTCATATTTGAGTTATAACGGACGCGAAACGTAATTTTCTTAAATATGACATCGTAAAAGAATTTTCCCTATTATTATTATTATTATTATTATTATTATTATTATTATTATTATTATTATTTATTTATTTATTTATTTTACGATTTGAATAGATTAATTGAAATTCCATGTCGTCGGGCAAGAAAGAGAAAGGAAAATACTAATTTGTAAAGGATAAAGACGAAAACGCATATTATCGATCTGTCGAGCAGACATTTAAAACGACATTAGCTTCAATATTTTCCGTTATGAATATGATGGGGAATAAGCGAAAAATGGCCATGCGTTATGATTCTCAAACAAAACTAAACGGTGATTAGCAAACATCGCTATGTCTTAATTTCTATCAATAAAAAAGGCAAATCAGAAGATAACCCGATTTACAATCTTCAGCAAATAGTGTTACGACAGATTTAGTTTCTGATATTAAACTTCATCTGTAATGTAAGTTCCTGTGAAAGATGATGTTTCCCGTATTTATTAATTGTTTTATGAAATTTTTAAATTCTTAAACAAAAACATGATAGTTTAAAAATGGCACTCCTCATATTAAGAATGTAATTCGTACTTATAACGTTGTTATTTTCGCACGTTCCAAATTGCAGAGTATTATTTAAAACCTATTCCTAAGTTACTATTTAAAAACTATTCCTAAGTTACTATTTTTTTGTGATTTAATCTAACAAATTAATAAATAAATTTATTTATAAACTTAATGCAAAACTGTGCAAAGTAAAAGAGAAAACGAGCCACGGTTTTAATATCAGGAACTCGTATATCTGTTTGCTGCTAACTTTGAATCGATTATTTTTTTGTTTGCCAAAAAAGTGATCTATCTCATCTGGAATAGTGATTTGACGCCAGTATTATTGTAAACCTTGAATATGATATCGATCATTTTTATTGTTGTTGTTGTTGGTTTTGTTGGTTAAGCGTCCCGTTACGTAAATATAATGTACGATTGTATTGAAGATGATGTTCTTATTAAATGATATTCTGTGTTTTGAGTAGTAGTAGTAGTAGTAGTGGTGGTATTATTAGAAAGCAGCGTAGAAGAAATAGTAATAGTAATCCACTTCGTTAGCTTGAATATATTTGCTTATTCCAGGTCTGATAACGTACACCGAAATAGAAACATCCCCGAATATAGGTGTGACCTGTTTTCAGGGATATTTACCAACAAAGCTGGTACTTAGTTATAAAGTAATATAAAATCTTTTTATGAAGCTGGCATTCCAAATAATCAAACATTAAACGGTTACAGGAAAAGGCTGTACCCTTTCCATGTAAATAAAAAGAATATTAGATAAGTGAAAATGAGATTAGGATAAGCCTACGAACCCTGTAGGCAAAGTTAAGAAATAGAATGTGAGAAATTCTATTAGAATAGTTAAACATTGTTTATTATATGGAAAAATGCGCGCATGAAAAGTAATATTCTTAAGATTTTATTAAACCTGGCAAAGTAAAGGACAAGAAATTCAACCTGGAAAAGTAAAGAACAAGATATTTTAGTAAAGTAAAAAATAAGAATTTTTTAGACTTAAAATATTGCAGCTAAAAATAAAATTTGAATATTGATAAATATTTTATTTATTATTTGCATATGTTGTTGTTTATTGTTGAGTTAGAAAGGGTGTCAGTCGCTGGATTGAACTTATTTCCCCCCTATTATTTGCATATATTTATGCAGTGAAAATTGTTTGAATAAAATTAATTCATTAGTTAGTTAGTTAGTAGATGGAATTAATAATTTTATAATTTACATAAAAATGAATTAAATGATCCTAATTATGATATAATAAAATTATTAATTTTTATGTAAACTATAAAATTATTAATTCCATCTACTAACTAACTAACTAATGAATTAATTTTATTCCATATTTTTATGTTATTGCTCTGTTTACCACATTGAGCTCTCATACCCGGATTTCCTCCTGGAATTATTCCATTATAACACTATATATATATATATATATATATATATATATATATATATATATATATATATATATATATATATATATATATATATATATATAGCCACGTGGAATTAGTCACGTTTGAAAAACACACTTCTGGCGTCATGGACAAAGGACATTTCTCCATATTATGGGTTCGAATTTTAATCAAGTTAATCAGAGAGAGAGTTGAGAGTCAGCCACTTGGCAGTCAGTGCTCAGTTAATCCCTAGGAAGCGAACATGTAGAGAATTAACCATGTAGATACTAGCTGAATTTTTGACGGTCATCGACCAGCCGATCAGATGAATGAAGAAGTCATCATTATGTTTTTTAAGTGTTGCCTCGGGTCGTCATTCAGTTACAACAGAAAAGGTAATGTGTTTATCATCTTGTAATGAACATTATAAACCCTTCCACGTTATGTGCCCCATGTTCTCTATCACGAAAAATGTCTCCCCTTCTCCAAGATATGTTATAAGAACTGATATAAATGGCTTCTCTCTTCCTCTCATCACTATCGTTATGTATGTATTACATGAGTGCCGTTGTATATGTGCCGCAATATGAACACCCGCATCATCTCTCTAATATGTACCCCCATGCAGCATTTACGTTTTCAGTGCGCCCATACAAGGGTGTGGAAAAAACGAACCTCGCGTAATGCCACGAAAAAGGTCCTTAGCTAGACGAAATACGCAGAAACACACAATGAAAAAAAGTAAAACATACACTCTCACACGAAAAAATATGTGGATAATCTGCAAAGAAAAAAAACAATAACAATAATAAAAACAGCTACACACGAATATCTATTTGGAAAGGTACGAAAAATGCTAGACCAGTTATTTCACACAATGCCAAAAGAAAAATAGAAGTAAAAGAATCATATACATACAAACGAAGAAAATGCACTTAAAAAGCGATGATATGCCGTAAAATAAAATGAGAACAGTCGTTAAAACGAAATAAAAATAAATAAACATCCACACACGGAAGAAGACAGAAACCCAAGTTCAACTTTTGGTAAAATTTATAGATAAATTCATAGATAAATGAATTGTTTTTTTTTTTTTTATATACACACACAGGTAATGTGAAAAAAAAAAGAAACAATGCATTTGAGAGACATGGAGAAATGTGGGGTCATCTATTATTGATATAAAATTTGTGTCAATGTTAAAATTGTTTTGGACGAATTGTTGAATTTAATCTGTCAATCAATCTCAAAGTCGCCTGTATTTTTAAAGCCTGTGTTATCAGAAGAGATGTGCTTTTTTTGCAAAAAGAATTTTGTGTTCATAGTTGACTTTTCAGATTTCCAGGTGTTTTTTGTTTGTTTGTTTTTTTTTAAAAAAGGGACACATTTTTAACAGATTTTGTTTTTATTATTGTTGTTGTTGCAGAAAAATCTTTTTAAGTTATAACTGTAACGTTGTGTGTTAATCATAGTTAAATGTAATAATGTATTTTTGAAAATGCTATATATGTAGAACAAATGTTGTAAATTGGTTTACATCTATGCATAATGTTATTGTATTTGTTAGTCAGGAATTCAAATCATAATTAAGTAAATAAATTAAAATAGGAATAATAAAATGAAACAATAATTGAGACAAATGGTTCCCCTAGAAATTGATTTTCACGAGATTTGTAGTCTTTTTAAAAACGACCCTTCAGACCACGAATATCGAAGAATTGGCTAAAAACATTACATCCTTCACCCTCAACTACAGGGAGAGGTCGCTTTTTACGTCCATATTTTCAAAAGTCATCCCCTTTTCGATTGACATTTCCGCTTTTGCAAAGGGAACAATAGCAAAGACGACACTTTTTTTCACATTCTTTTCGTTCTTCACAGTATGGGTCCCTGCCTGCCTTCCTACTATCACTTATTTGTTATTTTATTCTTTTTATTTATTTTTATTATTTCTCAACACACACCTTCAAACACCCGGGCAATGCCGGGCACCCAAGCTAGTAATATGATAAAAAGGGTTGATTTCCCCTTTCAAGCCAGACATGATAGGACTATGAACAGAATCAGGAAATATAATTTCAATATGTTCACGATTCATGTCGATAGCTCATGCCATGTTTCTAGAATCGAACGATCACTTTTCTTCGATTTTGTAATGTTCTACCTTGGTTTTACCCATTCTACTTCTCACAGACTAGATTTACTTGGAAGAAGTGAACGTTACTTTAACCTATTTTATAAATCTACCCTAACTCCTTCATCAAACATAAATATGCTTCTTCATTGCATAGTTTTTCAGGCTAAATCCCTTGTTATATCATTTTCCTATTTTATATTACGTTAAGCAGTAAATGCCAAACATCTTCATGTTTTTACTCTACTTTGATGTGTTCTGATTAGCTGACTTCAGCTTAATTCTTGGAATATTCTAGTTTAACATAAAATGTCACCTTCTTAATCTCTAAATATGTAGACAATAAATCCTTATAAAAAAAGTACATATTAATGTGACACCGTATCTGACACCAAACCACGTTTATGAACACTCGTTATCGAAATTTCCAGCAAACATCTTTCCCCGCCAAACAAGGCATGTTACCACTTGGCAGTAAGCGGCTAATTATTGGGATCATGTCTTACAGGAAACCCAGGGGAATTGAGAAGAGAGATGTCGATTTACATTACACTCGTAGATGGATTACAACTGTGTAAAAAATAAATAATAGGAAACAACGTAGCTATCTCAGCGTGTTTCGTAGATTGCCCGCTTAAAACTTTCCCATCATTCGATCTTTCACGGATTCCGCCGAAATATTATCCTTTTAAGGGTGTATTCGTTAAATATAAGAAATGGGTGGTAGGGTTCTGTCCATAATGCACAAACGATTTTCCCTCTATATAGTAAAGTAAAAGTTAAAATAATATTCACTAAAAAACTATGTGAAAAATATTTCAATTTTTCTCTAAAATAATATTACAACAAAAGAAAATCGTAACCCTCCAAGAAAAAGAACGAACATCCCAAAAAAGATTTTAACAAAAGAAAGTTGTAGAAAGTGCTTATTTTTTCCAGCATCTAATATTTTAATATATTCCCAATTATTTCTTATTTACTGAGCACTAAATCAACTTGCGTAACAGGGATCTTAATTGTCTCGGAAGGATTTATAACGCAATGTAAATTTTATTCTCCTGTAACATAATATAGGTCACTTGTCACGTGACCTAAAATTCATAATGATGAATATTACACTGGTAACTAGTGTGACATTAATTCTTATGGATATGGGTAACGTAGCCATTGCACGCTATGAATGGATTAGCTTGCAATTTGGCAGATTTCCATGCAATGAAAGACAATTGGAAAGCTGGACTTCGCCAATAAATCCTCTCACCATTTCGAGTGACAAGTTTAGAAGCAAGTTAAAATGCAAGGAAAATTCGTCAGTTGATTGTCTTGTCTTTTAATTCGACCTGTTTTGAAACTAGTAGAAATGCAAGGACATTTCGTCCGTAGATCGTCTGGTCTTTACGGCGACATGTTTTCTAACATGTTTTCTAACATGTTTTCTAACATGTTTTCTAACAGGTTAAAACCCAAGGAGACTTCGTAATTACAAGTCGGAACAGGATTATGCTATTCTGTTTAATTTTCATTGCTTAAACTTACAGTGATTTTCCATGTAAAATGACCTTCTCTCTAATGGCGGCAGGTAGAGGAAAAAAGCTAAGGACGTCTCGACTTTCGAAATGGCGTGTGTCTCTTGTTTACCGATCATTTTATTCGTATATCTAAAAGTATGTTTTTATTTTCACACATCCGTTTCTACAGAACAAAACTCACATCTTTATATTAATAATTTGCCTACCGACCTTTTTTAACAGTCAAAATATAAACCGATCTTATTCTAGGGTATAACAAATCCCACATCAATCAGTCCATTTCCCAAACCTATATTTGTTGTAACCTGCTTATATTGTGCTAAATATTCTTACTTCGGCTATGACAAGAGAATGTTATTTTCATTATTCTGACCCTCGAATATATATCAGTTAATATCTTATATGTTTTAGATGGAATGATGTGATTCTCAATTGATAAACTGTGTCTAATTGTGTCGGATATACACTCGAGAGTCAAAACAATGAAATCAATATTCTGTTGTCATAGTCCTAATTATTACATATTGAATTTGTACTAAAAGTACTCGGCAATGGTTTTAATGCGTGGGTGAATTTCTTAATATATAGTATAATCTTTGCTTAATATCCACACGTCATATATATGTTGGTCTTATGGCTAGGAACAAAATGTAATCAGAAAAACGGAAATTGTTCTTGAATGAACCAAATTTCATTGTTTTCTAATCAAGTTTCAGTTTTGAATGAGTTAGATTTGAAAGCCTATGTTGTGTTTAACACTGCCCTCGTGTTGAGGCAAGTAAATAAGGTATTCATTAAACATTTTATATGATTTTATATGGCACAGTGTTTAATTCGAATTAGTTTTAAATGCTCTGTACTGACTGAGGCATTCTTCAATGTTCAATTCATAATGCAGTAATATATATTTGTGTAAGAACAAAATGGAAAAACTTAATGGTTAACATTTTTATATTATTGATAAGAAGATTTATTTTATTTTTTTCATTAATTTTAGTTGCCTCTAGAAATATATTTTTCATATTAATATCCCAAACGACTTATCTAAATAGATATATAGCTCAAAACTACGTAACTACGATGGTCTAAAGATTACTAATATTTCCACACATCGTCGTAAACTGGATTTATATATTGCGTATTTAAAAGATTACCTATAATTCATGTTGTTTAATATTAGACAATGCCCTTTGTGAAGTGCACGTAGTTCTTCAGTTAAAACTGAAATATGATTAATTGGCTTCACGATGGACAAACTATTAAAATAGGGAATAGATTTCGATCCATCCATAATAATAAACAAAAAATATTGTTACATCGGTGTCACTACTACAACATATAGCTGTAGGCTCAAGATGCATCTCCGGAAATCATACTTAATTTGCGAACACCTACCAAACTAATATGTCCTTTTTCTCCTTATATCGAGATTTATGGTGTTGAAGTAAAAGGATTTGGAGAAGGCTCCCCTTTTATTATAAAAGCCACCGTTTGTTAGCAATACTGGGAAGATCGTATTTTTGCCACAAATACGATGTGATTTTGAGTATTTAGTCAGAATTTACTTGTCAGAAAAAGTATCACCATGGATGGTTGTCGTGAAACACCATGTGTACAGAGATACCTTATTTACTCAAGGATAGTGTTTAGTATGCATTTAAGTTCTTTGTGTTATATGTGTGTATAATTGTGTAGAGAAACGTAGGATTTTAGGACAAAATATAATTCAAAAATAAAAATCGAGAAATGTTTTTTTTAGTTATCAGGTTTTTAGTTAGTAAACAACATCATGTACAACACATCCCACTTCCCTAATACTTATTTCTTTCTCTCGTCTATCCTTCTATCTATTTTTCATTTTAGATTTCTTCTTTTTGTTTGGTGAAGCCTGTATTCCCGACGTACCTCAAGGATCTGTTCTGAGACTAACTCTTTTCCTGATTTCGTAAATGATATTCTATATAGCATTTTAATATCGTTGCTATCAATTAATAGCAACAATTCAAAGAACGCTGATGATCAAAATTTTTTCTCTCTTCTCCTCCTCCCTCATCGTCCTCTCCCTCTCTCTCTCTCTCTCTCTCTCTCTCTCTCTTTCTCGTTCTCTCTCTAACTCTGTTTTTCAGATCTGAAGCACATGGAACAGTGAAACAAAAGTTGCTTGTTACATGTGACGTGTTTAAAAGAAAACTTCTTTCGTTTCAGCACTAATATCTGATCGCCACTTCTTCTTAGGAAAAGCGAGAGGTTCTCTTCTCGATAATCCCTCAATTGTAAAAAGATTTTTTTTTTTTACCTAAACATCAAATGGAAGCCTTGAATAAATTTGTTGCTAACGAGTTAGCTTGCATTGGATAAATGAATGGATAATTCTACAATTCCAGAAAGTACCACATCCCTGAGTAAATCATCCAGATGGATAAGGACCGGATGCCTCATAATTGAGAATAATGCAACCATGTCTGGTTTGTTTGTTTCATATCTGTCTCGGAAATAATTTATAACTGTATACAATTGTTACTAAAAATATTACCAAAATTAAAGTGAACTTTGGAATGATCAATTTTTAATCTATACTATTAATAAAATTATAAAAGTTGATTTATTTATTTATTTGGTTGAATATATATCAATAAAACTTTTGAAGGGATGCACCGAATTGAAAAATTATTTTTTCCCTGAGAGGCGTGAGTCCCTCGAATGTCCTTATCTATATATGGCTCGTAACGAACAACACCGAGTCACAGAAAAAATACCGAAATAAGGGTTTTGGGGCCGTTTCGTGCAATTGTTGAAAAACTTACCTTCCCATGTCAGCAGAATTTAGCACTGCCTGTATACAGTCGCGGTAACATCTTCCACCATACGGACAGGACTTGTGGTGCAATGCATAACGCGTCCAGGTTCGAATCTCTGCAAGTAGGTACTAGTTTTAATCATCATTTTATCCAATGTTCATTCATTATCCTTACCCTTATTTAGGGTATTTTTGTTTTATTAGTGATTTTGTTTTGTGCATATTGGAATTTTCCATACTCCAAGTTCTCAGGGTAAGCATTGATGGTAAGACGATGTTGTGTGTACTCGATTTTGTGTTTGACTCGGAGTTGTGTGTGCCGACGCGTCCCGGTCGCTAGTTTCTAATAAAATGTTGATCCATATTAAATACGCTAATGCGATTTCATAGTCGTTCGTATGTTATGACTTGTTTTATTTTTTAAAGTATGTGATCGCTTACCGTACAAAATAATACAGCCTTATAAATTGCATTTATGTTGATATTGTGTCGAACATGAAACTCGAACAAAAATACGCTTTATTGTCTTGAGGCAAGAATCCAAACGTATGATCTGTTCTGTCCAAAGATGGCAAAACATATTGACAATATTATGGGTGGCATCTCTTCCCTACAGAGTATTATAGATAACAAAGATGTTGGTACTGTATCATTATGTTTAGAAATGAACTCTCAATTACCTAAACCTCAATGCAATTTTCATGAATGGAATTTTCTTTCGAAGAACATCTTGTACATGAAACAGTATCTAAGTCTGTTTACAAACAGCACATAGCATGGTGGCCTGCAAGTATTATGTGAAAGTCCTCTGGCATAATTAATTTTACTAAATAATTATTCTGATCATTGTGTCGATTTTTTTCCTGAGACTTCGACAAATATTCTACATGAATGTTTACTATGAACTTACTATGGTATTATGTTCATATTCTCAACAAGTTATTGTGATTGTGTGAGATTTTAAATTTACTATTACTTAGAATATGAGACAGGATAAAAAAGAAAAAAAAAACATGTTTGTTATTTCCCTGCATTGTTGTCCTATTCGAAATGGATGTTTTGGTGAAGGAAAAATAAAGCAATCTGAAGATTAAGATTTTGATTGATTATAAAATTGATTCTGCTGCTCGCCTCTTCCTAATTTATTGCCATTGGCGAAGAAAACAATAAAACAAAGTTGGTCCGCATCAAATCAAATCGGCCGTTTCGTCGCGTATGAAAAACTGATTTTTACGGCAAATAACACACAAAGGTTTGGTTGTTTCATATCTCGCTCGGAAATAATCTATAATTGTATACAACTGTTGCTAAAAATACTACTAAAATTAAAATGAACTTTTGAATGATCAATTTTAATTTCTAATAAAATATTGATCCATATGAAAATTCGCAAACGCAATTTCATAGTTGTTTGTATGTTATAACGTTTATTTTTTTTAATGATGTTATTACTAGGGCTATGACAACAGCATATTCTTTTCATTGTTTGGACTTTAGAGTATATATCCGTCACAGTTAGACACAGTAAATCAATCGAGACACATCACTCTATATAAAAGCATATCAGATCTCAATGAATACACACTCTAGAATCAAAACAATGAAAATAATATACTGTTTTCATAGCCTTAGTTATCACTGATCGCAAACCTTATTAATTGCATTTTATGTCGATATTGAGTCGCACATGAAATAATATTGTTAAATAAAATTACTGGACGAAAAACAGGGTATTAATTAGTATTAACAAAAAAAAATCGAAAACGATGTCAAGAAGCAATTATATAAAAAGTAAATTTTACCAAATAAACGATAAGTCATTTTTCTACTTACATGGATAAGTTCATAGTGTTGTGACTTATTTTAAAGCCTTCTATTTGTTTGAAAAACAAGTAGTGCCGAGTTCTAACGTTAAAACAATAAACATTGGAGGACATGGGGCGGTCCCCTTTGGAGTCTTGATGACGCTAAAAACTCGAAAATAAATCTAAATACTGATATAAATTCTTCCAAAAAATGCCACCGCGATTTCTCAGCATTGATGAGTGATATAATCTGAATAGATAATTAGGAATCATTAGAGATTTATACCCGATGTGAATTCTACTAAAAAGTAAAAATGTGATTCTACAGAGCTTAGTCATAAAATGCAAGCCGAAATAAAACAAATGTATTTTTCTAACACTTTCGCATTAACATTAATTTAGTGTGAAAGTATTGTCTATTTCAGTGCTGCCAGTATACAGAGATCACAAATTTTCAATGAAAACTCTCGAAAATGTAGAATCCCATTGTTTGTATGGATTAGCAACGATGCAACGTAACTGTTTTGCCGAAAATCGACTTTGTAAGTAAATATCCGGATGTAGCTTAGTGGCTCTCAAATCTAGTGTACGTTTTAACTTACCAGTTGTTTAAATTGCATGGCGCCGCAAGTTAACGACACGAACTGGTTGTTCCAAGTTGGTATTCAGTTTGTTCTACAGAGACACGTTTATAAAACTTACACCATTGTGTCGAACATTCGGGTGAGAATGTAATATTTTCTGCGTCCGATAAACTTAGTTATTGGTCAAATAAACAACATTTCAACAATCGCATTTCCACACATGTAAACCTCATTATTAAACGATCTCTTTCTAGTCCGATTCTCTATTCATCTACCTGTAACATTTATTTTTAATATTTTTTCGATGTTCCGCAAAATTCAAGATTTATTATGCCTGAATCAATGAATTTATTATCGTGTTTTTCGCTAAATTAAAACATTTGACAATTAAACAAATTTTTCACAGTAATTTAAAAACGCACAATATAAAGTTAATTTCATTTTACAGCATTGGAGCATATTAAAGGATGGAACGATAAATTTGTCGCCTGAAAGAAAAAACATTACAGCTTTATATTAAAACTTTTATTTAAGAAAATCAATTCAGGTAACGTAGGCTGACGTTTATTCAATATAGCTGCCTTCAATCTCAATCACCGTCTGGATACATGTCGGGAAGGAGGAGTATGCCCTTTCCACAAGCACCCTCGGGATCTCGGCGAATACTCGGTGGATGGCAACGATCAGGCTGGGGGAGAAGGGAGCCAGTGAGAGAAGAGTACAAAGTCTTAGCACTTCTTCTGAAGCCGAGCCTGAGTTGGGTCTCTTTGATCTGGTAGGCCGACGCCAAGTCCTGCTGGCACACGCAGTGTCTGCTACCGGATTGCACTCGGAGATCACCACATTCTTCAGCACATCCAGGTAAACTTTAATGACTTTCAAGCTGACTTCGAAGATGTGAGGTGGCATGATGTGGTCCTCACTTGAAACCACACCAAAGACCATAAACGTGATCGGAAACTTCGTTGACCTGTGCCCTCAAAGTGTTGAACCGTCCGGGTTTGCAATTTAAGGGTCCTCATGTCATAAATTGGATCAGTAGATAGCATGAGTTGTACAGCGGCGCATCCCCGATCTCGCTCGTTGAACATTGTGTCACTTTCACACATGATAGAAAGATCCTATCGCGCTTGGGATTGTACACAACTCGTCAACTAGTAGGTAGTCTGCAACAAATAAAAAAAGAAAACTGGTTTTAATTAAACAGAAATGGAATTATATTTTGGTACTCATGAACTTATTGATCCGTACTGAAATAATAACGTTATTATTTAAAAAATTATTCTTGACATGGGGAGGGGAGTGTGTTGTGTACCTATTCTGTACGTTAACCTAAAAATTGAATAAAAAACATATCATAAAACTTTAATTAAACTTAGAAATACGATTTAAAAAATAGCGCGGATCAGTAATTGCACTAGAACCTAATGTCAACTTTTCGAGGGCGACAATTTTATCGTTCCATTAAATATATAATGGTTATGCTACAGAATATATTATTTTACAGTTTAGTTTGAAAAACATTAATTAACAATTATTTGTTATTCTTTATTCTATTATTGATTTTCTTTTAGTAGATTGTTATGTTTCGCAATATTGTTTTTCTGTCTTGTAGTATTGATTGGTAGATTACAACATTATTCTCGATTCCGATATAATTATCGATTCTTTTCTGTATTCCTGATTCCGATGCAATTACCGATTCTGATTCGTTAAAAGAAAGGGTCGGATAACGGTAAAAAAATATATAATGTAATGTCGGCATATATTTTCGCACACGTAAATATACGCCTGTGGAGGCTGATGGATGGAGCTTTTTTTTTGTTGTTGTTTTATTGGTATTTTGTAATCAATCAATGGGCATCATTTAATCATTAGTCAAAAAAAGTTTTAAACAAATAACTAAACAAATAGAATTACTAAAAGGAATCGTTTTATGCATAGGAAAATTTGCACATATTTTTCCCGAATCTGATACTGAAAAAAGTGTTCTAATTTTCTGGTTTCCGATTTATCGTCCCAACACTACTGCCTAAAAAGGTATTTCGTTAGGATCCGTCGTTTCTGTCGAAAGTTTTTGCGAGACATACGAACACACACATACACACACACACTTTGCTTTTTATATATATATAGACTTACGCGGGTGTTGGGAGGTGTGTGTTGAGCCAAAAAAAAATTGTAGTAGGTAGGCAGGATCGAACTCCTGGCGGGAAGTCGGAAAAGAAAGAGGAGGCGTGTAAGGGTGTTGGTTGAGGAAAAAAAGGGAAAATTGCGAGCGCAAAAAAAACTATATGAGTAGTAAGCAAGCTCAAGCCCGTAAGGCGCCAGAGGAAAAAGAGGTGAAAAAACTGCCTTACCGATGTACCTACCGTGGTTGTGATGTCACAGGATCGAAATAACGCCTTTTAAGCGACGTCGTGAACGCGAGGGTTGAATGACTTGGAAAAAATGTTAGCGAAGAAATCGACCCTCCCTGCAGAAAACTGCCCAGTTGAGGGTGAAGTCTAGCACATACAATGAGTAGATAGATTTAGGAAAGAGACGAAATGATCCCAACTTAGATTTTTAAGTCGATTTTGTACTGTCATAATATGAAAACATGTGTCTCCCATTCCTCTCGGATGCAACAGTAATGTTGCATTGCATAAAGCGTCAGTTTGTTTTGTGAGGATTCCGTTGATCCCATTATTTTTCTAAAGACATAATTGTTTTCATGGAAGTTTTCTTTTTCATATATTGGTGAATCAGTTCAAGGCACTTATCAAAGGGGAGGTCTTGATCAAGAAGGGAGCCCGGTATTCGAAGGGAATACTAGGTTAAATTTTTTTATCCCCATCGGTAAACTGTCACAAATTTCTCATAGTAAATATTTAGTTTTGGTTAATTGTTAAAACACTAAAATTGCATGTACGTCCAATTAATACTTGAAAGTTATCCTCTTCTTTAACTTCTTAAATATTAGATGTACTGTTTGTTTGTTTTTTTTTAATTTTTCGCGACAAGTTTTTCAAATTGTTCAAATAGAATTTAATTTTTGTTTATAAAACTGCTTCAGATGTTGAGGTCTACTACTATTAGTACTACTACTAAAAATAATAATACTAATAATACTAGATGTAGTAGTCTTACGACTACTAATGACGCCACCTACAAATACAGGATGTCCCACCTTAAAGTAGCCCGATCTCTCTCTATGTTTTTTTTTCAGATTTAGCATCCCATTTAAAAGTAGCCCAATTTCTCTCTAATAATTGTTTTTCAGATTAAGCGGCCTATTTAAAAGTAGTGATCTCACTAATCTTTCTCGTAATGACCAACTGACACCACAAGACAAAGTAAACTTCTTTTTTCCAACAAGACGGCGCTACATATCATACGTCTCACAACAGAGCACTGACACGAGTGCATAACATGTTTACGGAAAAGAGTACAATAAGCAAAGGGGTTATAGCCACCACGCCCCCTGGACTTGTCACCATATGATTTTTATCATTGGTGGACTTTAAAACAAACAGTTTATGCAAATAATACGCAGAAACTAGACCAACTAAAGGAGAGCCTTATCAACACTATCAGGAGAATCACCAGAGACGATTTACATGCAGTATCTGCAAACGTTGTTTAACGTGCCCAGAAATGCATAGATAGCAATGGGAAGAACTGGCACCTTGGAGAGACGTATTGCCACTCAAATCCCAGCAAAGACCAATCGTTTCTCCCAACGAGAAATTAGTGGCAAGCAGCTGTTGCGATAATGCAAATTTATTTGCAAATGTTATCGAAAGAGGTGGAGAGTACTGAAAGCCTGGGGCGACTTGTTGTAACCCAGCTTCTAGTGAACACCACAAGAAAATATCTCTAAAAACCTGTGTGAAAGCTTCTTGTGAGTCAATACTACTACTACTACTACTACTACTACTACTAATAATAATAATAATAATAATAATAATAATAATAATAATAATAATAATAATGTTTATAGGTTCGCGTACAAGAAAAAATCATAGAATTTCTACAAAGTAAAGCAATACACAACTTACATTGAAATATTAATAAAAAAACAAATAAAAATAACATTTTTAAAAACTCTTAGTAATTAATTTGTAATACAAATAAAAGTTCTGAATTATGAAAAAAAAATAGTCCTTATTTGTGATGGGACGATTCCAATATTTTTCATAATTCCGATACAATTAGCGATTTTGATTCGATTATTTAAACTATTGACATATGTAGCGAAATTTTTTGGAAGGCGGGGGGGGGGCAGGTTACCGTAAATATCCGTGAAATATGTGTTTATATTTTCTGGAAACGTAAACATTCTCTTGTGAGTAGCGGGAGAGCTAGTAATTTTCGTTTTATTAGAATTTCAAAATGCATGATTAATTATATTTTATCATTAGTATATTAGAAATTGAACATTGTGTCAAAACAAAGATAAAATTAACTTAATTAAAAGAAAAATTTCCAAAAAATTTTCCTGATTCCGATACCGATTCCTATATCATAAGAGTTCAACTCCTTCGAATTCTCGATTCTGATTCCAATAAATCGTCCAAACACTATTATATATATATATATATATATATATATATATATATATATATATATATATATATATATATATATATATGCGGAGGGGAGAATTTTGTGTGCGTATGTAGGTACTTACGTATTATGTTGACATATTTTTCACAATTTTCTTAAAGGGGTGTACTTGTGTTATTGTAAGTTGAAGGAAAATTTAACGGTTTCAATAATAGTAATGACAAAACAGTATTCCTTATGACTATTGGATCTAATTGACTTCTAATTCCTTTTACTCCTTAACAATTTTGTTTACAACTAGTTCAATCAACGAAAATCAACAGCAAACAAAAAATAGCTACAACATGTGTTCTCATTGATACGTGATTCATCTCCAGCTTTTCAAAATTTTCAGTTTTTTTCTTTTTCTATTTGAAACGTTTTTGTTGCCTCAAGTTAAGGTTTTCCAAGGTTGAGAGACTTGACAAAAGCCGATTATATAATTAAAAAGAAGAAAACCTTTCAAAAAAAAAATTAATAAAGAAACAAAGTAAAAATGTGTCTTATTTTAATTTAATTATTCATGAGGGTTGTCAGTGTTTTATTTGATTAAAAGTTTTTATTTAATTTTGAAATTTTATTTGAGAATTTTGTAAATCAATATAATTTTTGAACATTGAATTCATCTTATACACAATTGAATACATTCAGATATCCGTGTTCTTATGATCTATAAAATTAAAAAACAAGTAATACTTACCATTATATATATATATATATGATTTTTATTTGCTCTACGTAGACATATATATGTCGCGCTACACTTTTATGAGCATACTTCGGTCAGCCAGTTACACGTATTTAGAGATCTCTTCAGGCGATACTGCTTAAAAAAAGACTTGGTAACAATTATAAGCATTATTGCCTGAATATATCGCTAGTTACTTGTAAAGGACTGACCAAAACACGCTCATAAACGTGTAGCGACATATAAATTGTTGCTAAGACAAATAAAAAGTATGCGTTGCCCGACTACGTTATGGAGTACTCTTGTATGAAGCTCGTTAAAATGTCATCGGTTGCTTCATCTCTGAAAAATAATCACCTGCAAGTAACGTAAAAATCTTGTGTTCTGCTGGCGATGAAGTCGCTGAAGGCGTTCTTGATATTCTTTAAGTTATTATGAAATATCTTACGCAGAAAGGTGTCGAGATGCTAGGTGGTAGTCGGTATGTAAGACGTCTGCAGTGTATGGTGAATAAGGTAGTGTTTCGTAGCCCAATTCGTTCAACTGATGCAGGGTCGGTTTAGCAACGTGCGGTCGGGCATTTTTGTGAAGACATTTGAGCCTTTTTTTTCTGTTGACTAGTTCCGGGCGTTATTTCTAATGTATTTCCTCATTTTGTTGGCAATACTTTTCCACCGTAATGGTTTCGCCTGCATTCAAAAGACTGCAATTGATGAAACCGGTCGCAGCTCACAAAACAGTCAGCATGACTTTCTTTTGGTGCATTTCTGGCTTCGGGAAGGATCGTGGAGCTTCGCCAGGATCTAGCTTAGCGTCGCCGGTTGTCGTAAAGAACCCATTTTGCGTAAAAGAAGGGAAAGTGACACTTTATAGTGGCATTTCTTTTAATTGTCGTTCAATTCGTGAGGCACCTATTTATCAAGTTCATTTTTTTCTTTAACATCTCTTACAAGTGGTAGAAAATCGTCGAAATGTATAATTTAGAAGGAAGTTCTCGAACAGTTATGCGTAGATTGGCTTCGACTAAGGCCCTTAATTGATCGCTGTCAACACCCGATAGCCGACCACTACGCTCATCATTTTAAGACTCGTCACAGCCAGGAAATAAAAAAAAACAACGAATGTGTTTTGCGTTTTCTAGTTGTCCCTGGATCAAATGCTTCGTTAAAATCGCGAGCTGTTACAGCAGCTTTTCGGCCTAGCTTGAAATACAAAATTTTGCGATTTTTTTTTTCATATTATATTCAACGGTCTGAAAAGAAGTGATACTTGTTATAAAGCAAGAGTAATTTAAACGATTAGATAGAAAGGAAAACGCTCTGTAAAATGATATCTGCAGTAAAGGTATTATGAGGCATACTCATTTGAAAATACATCATATAAAATCAAAAGTAAAATTTTGCAATGACAGTCCAGTAAATCTAATATATATATATATATGTGTGTGTGTGTGTGTATGTGTGTGTATGTGTGTGTGTTTCTGTGTATATAAGTATGCATATATGTATATATATAAATATGTGTGTGTGTACGTGCATGCGTTTGTATGCGCGCGCGTGTATATGAGTACCTGTTCTTGTGTCTCTGTGGCTGTGTTTATATTTTTCTATGTGAGATGTGGGTCACTTCAGAGAGAAGAAAAGAGGAGCGGAAAGGACGTGAGTCCCTTTTTATATTACAAGTATTTCAAAAGTAAAAATTTCTTGATTTACATAATGTTCTTGTTGTTTTTCTGTGCTAATACCTTCTTATCCAGAATTTCGTTACTAAGTATGTACAAAAACAGCTGATATATATATATATATATATATATATATATATATATATATATATATATATATATATATATGTATATATATATATATATATATAATCGTTTTCTATATTTATTTATCCCTTGACAGTTAGAACAATCTGTGTAATTTATAATCGACGCAAACCATAGATCGTTTTTAAAGCGTCTCTTCCCCGACGAGCTCTGCTGCTACCGACCGACCTACAAGGCAGCTCATAATTTAGTGCCGTTGCTCGTCGGAAGACTCGTCTCAACCGGCCTCGGCCGTCGTCATCGTCGTCGCCTTTGTTGTTGTTGTAGTAACCGATGAAAGAAGGTAAAGGAGGACTCCGGCTGGTGAGTATTTCCCACAACGCGACAAACACTGTCAGTCACTTCGACTTGGTGTCCGCCGCGTGGGACACACAAAATTTACTACTTTCGATAGACATGGACGCGTTCGAAAACATTTACTGTATTTCAAGGCTTTAAATATCCGTTTACACCTCATAGGACGTTGGCGATTATGCTGTAATTTAAGTTTTGAAAGCTTCAAAAGTTATGTTTGAATATAATAAGCAAGTGTGACTTTGATTATCTTTCATTAATAGATGAAATACATTAGTGGCATTTGTTTACTTTGTGGCCCTTCATAATGTTTAGTAATGTTACATCTCTGAAGCTATTTCTTAGAAAACAATGTTAAAAAGATTCTCACGACTTTGCTACATTTTAAATAGGATTTTAAAGTTAAATTCAATATTTATGGTAGTTCTTGTTTATCAAATTGTTAGGTGAAAGTACAAAATAGTTAGAAAAATGGGCTCGTCTCGCCACCATGTGCAAACTGTTTTTTCTAACTATTAGCCTTGTTTTTTCGGCAGGATCCATATTATACGTAAGTAAAAGGCTAGGTTATTTATCAAGTACTCATATATTATTGTGATTATAAATAAACAGATATCATTAACGTTCAAATACATTCATACTATATCAAATACTTTTAATTTTATCTGTTCTGAACAATATATATATATATATATACATACATATATATATATATATATATATATATATGTATATATATATATATATATAAATTAAATACCCTCTACATAACGTTTCATTCGTTGACAAGACAATCATGTTTGGCTTACACTATTGACTAGCACAGATTCATGTTGCACAAAGAGTTTTCTGTAAGTCGTTGGTTTTATACTAGCAGTTTGCTCGGCGTTGCCCGGGGGAATCTTCACTTTTCTCTCTGCCCCGCCATATTTTTATATATATATATATATATATATATATATATATATATATATATATATATATATAGATAGATAGATAGATAGATAGATAGATAGATAGATAGTGTAACGCGAATATAAAATAGTTGTAGGGACCTAGGAAAGTATCTTATACCAGGGGTTTCTCTCATATCCCAGTTTGGACTATTTAGTTTAAGTGGGTATGGGAACACTTTATATAATGCTTTTTTTACGTACAGTACACAAAATTATTTAACAGTTATTGGCATGAAAGCACAGACAAAAATACATTTATAATCAGTTTTCATCAATAATTTAGTTAAATATTAATTTTCTCTAAAAGGTTTATGTACAGTGTAATCCGGATACAAGAGAGTTGTGGGGCATGCAAAAGGGTATCTTATATTCGGGCCGCATATATATATATATATATATATATATATATATATATACATATATATTTATTTATATATATATATATATATATATATATATATATATAAATATAACTCCTTCATTTAACCACAGAAATTAATATACGAAAGTATAAATTTATGCGTAAACTTTAAGTATTTACTTCAACAGTGCTCAATATGTAGGTAGAGCTAGTTTGTAAGTTATAAAATTTATATTTTTTAACTTACTATATATATATATATATATATATATATATATATATATATATATATGGCATTAATTTATGACGTCATTGTGATAAAAAAATAAAGAGACACGGGCCCGGATTTATTATAAGATAATTAAATTCTCAGATTATAGCTGGTTTAGAGATGGTCAGAGTGTCATGTTTTTATTTAAATCATATTTCTTTTATCGTTCACATCTGTCGAACACTTGTTAAATCTGTTTACAATTTTTTCTATTTTCATTTTATTTTATTTGAAATAAACAACTATATCTAAGCTACTATCGTTTATTTAGTAACCCAACAAATTCATTATTTTCCAGGGGGGGGGAGTTTCAGAATATTAGGTAATATTGAACATGCAATGATCTATCGAATTTGAAACTTTTCTCTTTTATTCCGTATTTATTCATTTTTAACAAACATCTTTGAAAAAGTAGATCAAACACGAGAATATTAAAATATAATTAACATTAAAAAATATAGAAAATCGCTCAAGACGAGTTCATTTTTCAAAATTTGAAAATGCCTCCCTCTCTCCAAAAGTCGTTGATAAGTCGAATTGTTTCGTCTGAACACAGAACGAAAACGCTACTTACATTACACCCGCATTAATAACTAAATGGCGAACCCAATTTTGAAAGAAAGCTTAGATATAACAAAAATATAAATAAAAAATCCGGGTTTTGATGTAAAGAAAATAAGAAGATCATTTATATAGAAATGCACTGTCAATTAATTCCAGATGAAAGGGTTATTGCCTTCCAAAATGATATTTAAATCAATAGTGTCATGTGACATTAAGAGTTGTTTTGAACAAATGTTGAAATGGAAACTTCCAAATGCTTAAATATGTATTTATTTAAAAGAGTGTACCTTTAATTAAGAACAATGTTGAAAGATATATATATATATATATATATATATATATATACATATATATATATATGTATATATATATATATATATATATATATATATATATGAATGCATTTTGATTGTTTTTTATTTTAATAGGATATCTTCACTTTAGAAATATCTTAACTACTAGAAATAATTTTTAAAAATGTATAAATAAATAATAAAATTCAATATGTACGTTTTAAAATACAAGCAAAAATAAAAATAATCAAATTAGTTACATTTTGTAGAAAATAGCTCTTTTAGTAAGAATTTTATTAATATACTAGACTACCCGTTATCCGTTGGGTCAGTTGACACTTGTGACGCAAAGAAAATAGTTTTTTGTGACATAACAGAAACATTTCTATGAAAGTATACTAAAATGAAAAAAGAATATAGATAGATTTCTATGAGTCATTCTGTTTATTTTTGAAAAAAAAATACAGCCGTTGCATTATAAGTGATTTGCCATACTTATAGGTAAATGTGCATTGAACAGATACAATAATACGTAAAGTTAAAGTAAATTTTGCTATATCTTCTAATTTAAACGCAAAAAAAAAAACTATTGGGCCGCTGAATACCTACACAGTAAAAAATACGTTTTATTGTCGCGTTGATTATTTATTTGTTGCGCAATTAAAATAAAGCATATTTTCGGGGCTATTTACTTATGTTAATAGTGTAGAAGAAAATAATCATTTCTAAATAATTACGTTAATGTTTCAGTGCACAGGTCAAATTCTACAAAAGTAGCGATTTATGTTATTTGTTTACACTGTTATGGGTTTATGTTTATTTACGCATGCTCATCCGGGAGTCGTAAACCGGGTGTGAGTTACAACACCCGTTACAAGGTCAGTTGAGTTTTATAATTATATAGATTATTAATTATGGGATAAATATAATAATATAATCACGTGTATATATAGATTATAATTATTCTGTGCACCCTTCAAATACGTTCGACCGAAGACGGCATAAAAACGATTCCACAACTTAGATACTTTCTATTAACAATGACCTGATTTGTCCCAGTAAAATATATCAGAAAGTTAAACAAAAAAATAAACTTTGATATCTTCCTTTTTCAACCAAAAGTCATAAAGATATGAAATGTAGAAATGTATATTTTTCCGTTAAGTGCAAATTTAAAAATAAGTTTCGTGATTCTTTTTAAAAATTACATTATTTCTACCCCTGTTCCCATTCTGATTTTTATTTTGAAAAGAGTTCCTCTGATGTAACATCCGACGCTCAGGTGTATTTCTCCCAACTTTGTAATACTTATCACTTCAAATAGGGATTGACCCTTCCTCCTCCAGATGACAGGGCCCCAGAGCTGATTGTAACTTGACGCCTTTAATCGTTATTTAACATTCAGAAAGGTAAATAAAATCTGAAAATTTCAAGCAATACATATACATATATATCAAGTTCTTTTTTTTTTTTGGATTGCTTCAAAGAAATTAATTTTTTGTTACACGATTGTTTTTTTTTTGTTTGTTGCTTTTTATGTTTTTTTTCAACGGAGGAGG
>NC_136490.1:106539292-106544292 GCF_053919585.1 Euprymna scolopes
TTTTTTGTAAGATGTTATCATACTTCTACAAAACAAAGTTTTTTGTTTTTTTTTCTGAATAACTTTTTCATATGATGTATTTACATATAAGTTTGTACCGTTCGTCATCCCGATATTAAGAATTCTGCCTGTGATTTCCAAGGATAATGATATGTTGAATTAATTACGGCACATTTATTATAATATCTGGATATTCGCCTTAGACATGAGAAATTAACTCATGTAAATAGTGTAATACTCTGCTAGTAAGTGGGGTATGACATTATTTTCATTTCTTTAGTTACCCAAAGGTGTTAAGTTCAATCCTTAACGAAGACAGTGAAAAGTAACAACAAAACAGAGAATCAGCAACTATGTCCCAGAGCCTAGCTGGAGTCCTAACTAATAATAATAATAATAATAATAATAATAATAATAATAATAATAATAATAATACAGGGTTGGGTTCGAAACTCCTAACAAACGGTTCCCCAGTTCGAAGCAAAACACCTGATGAAGGCCGGAGGGCAAAACGGCCGAAACGTTGTGACTGTAACAACCAAGATGAGGAAGTCAGTCCGACAATCTCAATACGCCAACCTGGGTATTAGAAAAAATAACATAAACTATACGTTAAAAATACACGTGTGTGTTTGTGTATATGTATGCGCATTTATGTGTATGCATATATGTGCGTATATATGAGTGTATTCATATATACATATATATGCGTGTGTGTAATCAAACATATTTATGTATGTATACACATACGTATAAGCACATATGTATATAAACATGTAGGCATATTGATATATATATATATATATATATATATATATATATATATATACTACTTGCACTGTTGCCAGAGTACACAAAATAGCACCCATAACTGTTTTATTTATATTATAGTATAACTCCCATTATTTATGAGAAGACGTTTTTATATCGATTTGACGTACAAAGTTTTATTAAAGCTGTTATGTAAAATAGTTAGACAAGATTTAACTTAAAGTTTTTCTCTGTTAATATTTTCTTCCACATAAAAACGGATATTATTGTAAATCAAGATTAGCTATTTAATCTTACATTTCGGACAGCAGTTAGAAGATGTCCATGCTATATCGATATTCAAATAGTGAAAATTAATAATAAAAAAATAATTGTCATTCTACTTGATAATCCCAGCAAACATTGAACGGTTTAAAAGAATAAAAAAAAAAAACTTTTACTCGCAAAAATCGCACCACATATTTTATTGTAGCGAATATTGTTCGTTTGAAGCATGCCTGAACTAATACAGCACGTATTTTCAAATATTGTTCCTATGTTATTTCATGAACTTAAGACGAAAACATTAATGAATATATGAACGTGTTTTCTTTTTCTTTCAAATAAGTAAATACATATACATCTATACATATTCTTTTTGTATATTTAAAAATCATTAAGTGATATATATATATATATATATATTGTTTACAGAAAGATTTAGATAAGTTTTTTGTAAAGTCGGTTTCAAACCCGATAATTACCGTTTTAGATACCCAAAGCAAGCTATCCTCAGCCAATACTCATCTCATCAATATATATATATATATATATATATATATATATATATATATATATATATATATATATATATATATATATATACATATATATATACATATATATATATATATATATATATATATATATATTATATCTATATCGGAAATTGACTGCTTGAAAAGTAAATGCACAATATTAGCCATGAAATGGAAAAATAAACAGAACTCTATTTAGCAACAACAAAAATATTCGTAAAAAATATGACGTCTGCAGAGAATATCGATAAAAATTAAACAGAGTTTGAATAAGTCATTTAAATAAGACCACTAACATGGATACGTTCTAGAAATAAATAAAAATAATAAAAATATACATTATTTCTGAACTGATGTAATTCGTATTTGAAGGTGTTTTTTACTCTACTCATAAATATAAATTCTAAGTGACAAGACACATCGAATTCTAGTATATCTAACTATTTTGTTTTCTTTTTTAAAACGATTTTTATCTTGTTATGAAAGAAGATATTAAATTCTCTTCGCATGAAAAGCATGAGGGAATATTTTGACTTAGTTGTGGTTACATGAATGACCCCGTTTATGTATTTCCTTTTCGGTAAAAATTATTCATATAACCAAAGAGAATGACTTTTGAAATCAAGTGCAAAAATTTACAGTCACCTGAAAATCGATCAGTTGCTGCAAATTATTATTTTTTTAATAAATTATGAATGTTATAAGGCTGCGTTTATGATTTTTTTTTAATTTTCTTCCTTTGAAGATTGTAACGCTGGGCATTGGGTAGCAAAAGCAGCTGCCAACATTGCCCTGCTAGGTAGGGCTTCAGGTCCTTCCTCATAAGCCCTGTGGCACCTATAATAACTGGTATGATTGATATCTCTCTAGGATTCCAGTTTCTTTTCATATCATACGTGAGACAAGTATGTGAACTTTTGTTTTTTTAATAAATTATTGCAACTATTTAAATATTCAATAATTGTAATAAGTGTGTTTCATTTTTCATCAGTTTTAGTTTGCTGGAATGTTACGGGAAGACAGTCGCATCATATTGATAATAACTGGTAATTAGTCTAGTTCTTTGTAGTATACATTGTCGTAGAGTATCATTATTATTCTGCTGATACTGATAGCGTTTCCTGTGAAAAAACTTGAATAAAATATATATATATATATATATATATATACAAAACATATGTGCGCACACACATATATATATAACTATACAAAACATATGTGCACACACACACACACACACACACACACACACATATATATATATATATATATATATATATATATATATATATATATATATATTTGTTTTACTTTAATTAATATGTCGTTTTACATTCATGAGAATTTTTCGCTCTGCCAATTACAAGTAACTAGCGACCTCTAAAGGTGGGGTTTCTTAGGCCAAAATAGAGGCCGTAATGCAAATTGGAAAAAAAATCAAAGCACGTGATTAAGAAGGTATTCACGTGATATTCAAAAATCAAATGTAATAAACGACATTTAAATAAGTGAAAAAGAAGGAGAACAAATGTAAAAAGGAAGGAATAAAAGTAACAAAAAAGTATAAAAGGAAACGGGAAAAAGTTTTTAAAAAAGTATATATAATAATAGAAATATGATACACATATGATATTAATTTAACAAATTTCCAAAATAAATATTTTAGAACGTATCCATGTTAATGGGCTAATATGAATAACTAGTTTACTTTATTTTTTAGAATAAATAGTTCATTTTTATTTTTGTCGACATTCTCTATAAACGTCATAAATTTTCTTAAACTTTACGAATATTTTCCGTGTCTTTGGATGTGTGTGTGTGTGTGTGTGTGTCTGTGTGTGTGTGTGTGTGTCTGTGTGTGTGTCTGTGTGTGTTTTGCTAAATGCAAATCTCTGTTTTTGGAAACATGTTTATTTCCCCCATTTCATGACTAACCTTGTGAATTTACTAATCAAGCAATCAATTTACGATACATACGTACACCCCCCACATACGAGTGAGAGAGAGAGAGAGAGAAAGAGACAGAGACAAGGGCAGAGATATAGTTATATGTTAATAATAGGGCAATTTCAATATTTTTCCGATTCTAATAAAATTGTCGATTCTGTTCTTAATTCTATTCCAATAGAATTACTTATTCTGATTCTTTCAGAATCTCCAAAAATTTAGCTGTAGAGCTGTTGTCTTTTTATATATTTTCGCATCATCGTAAAACGTCAATTCAATATGTACGTATACTTGAGCAAACGTAAATATACACTTGTGGGGGGAGGTGATTTATATATTTTAGTTTCAGCGAGTTACAGAGTTATTTGATTGCGCCAAATCTTTAGACCATCATTAATTATAAATTCCTGCACTCATAATTGTAGAAGCCTGGAACACTAGATAAAAATAGTTAACATTTATTTGCTAATATTTATACATGCATACATATAGATGTATATAGTGACTTCATGGTTATGAGGGTTTTTTTAGTATGAAAACGGTAATGTTTCTTTTTATGTATTTTATTTTTTATTTTTTTATATTCCAAGTGGTCAGCTACACCAAGTATAGAAATGAAAATTAAAGACGTTGGAAAAATTGGAAATGTGTATTAGCATATATATGTACGTTTATTATATATTGGATTATGCATATGTATAAATGCAAAGATATTATATATTATTTATGTGTGTGTGTGTGTGTGTGTGTGTGTGTGTGTGTGTGTGTGTGTGTGTGTGTGTGTGTGTGTGTGTGTGTGTACTACCTGCAGCTACTCGAGTTCCTTACAGAACATTCGGATTTTAATCTATTTTAAATTAACAATTATTAATGAATCAATATTTATTTCATATCGTCTCTTTCTCTTTCATTTCTCTCTCTCTCTCTCTATCTATCTATCTGTCTCTATCTCTCTCTCTCTATGTATATGTATATACACACATATATATATATATATATATATATATATATATATATATATATATATATATATATCACTCTCGAATCCGCACATAATAAATCTTATCCGATGATTTTATTAATAGAGATAATAACAAATCTGAATACGTTTTTTTCATTGCGTTGAATGGGCTTTTAATAAATGTCATTACACAATTTATGGGAATTCGCAAAATGCAACTTTAAACAGGAATGAAATTGCATTCTATTTACATTAGCAGCGGAGGACAGAATTATTTACTCCTGAATGGCAATTAGGTTTTTAAAAAATAAACTGTTATGTAATATAAATAATGTAAAATATAAGTATTTCCGTTTCACTTATTTAGAAGCAATGCATTGTAATATGGATTATTTCAACATTGTTTACATACCTATGAATGTATTGGGCGTGCTACTAACAGTATATTTATATATTTTAGTTATAAATCATTTTCAAATTTTGGAATTTTACTAGACAAGAATTCAACCATTTTTCCTGCTCTC
>NC_136490.1:106549292-106556792 GCF_053919585.1 Euprymna scolopes
GTCTTAGTGATTAGAATAAAAGACCTAGACATATTCCTGATAGAAGATTTCGGCAATAAGCCAGCATCTTCACAAACGAGGGTGTATCATCTTGAATCTAGCCATCTAGAATCTCATTCTAGCGGACAATTGTTCAAGTTAGAAGTAGTTTCTATTTCGTCTTTATTTACATCATTTATTTAATTCCACCATCCTCTTAATGCTTGATTATACTGGTACTACTACTTCCCTGAATATGTATTTGTTCTTAAGGCCCCTTAAAATGTATTCTAAACGTTCAGACATGTTTTAGAATTCAACGCATGTAACACCTACTATTAAAATTTAATTCGATTTCTACATACGATGTTTAAAATATTGTCTCTTTGGCTCTTCTCCAAAAAATGCAATTTAAAAAGGGTACAAAACGTTTCCATTTGGGGGATTAATTTAAACCGATACGGGTATTCTTTTAGTTAAATAACATTAGAACAATTAAAACATGGGAGTAAAATACGTTAAAGAAATAACTCACCTCTAATTCGGTAATAAAGTAAACTTCTTCCCCGATTAACGTGGCCGGTGATACGCCGCTGCGTATTTTTGAGTTGAATCGATAGTTAAAGCGAGCGAATTGCTCATGGCCAGACGACATCTATTAAATGCCATATACTGCATGATGTCATTTCCATTTTAGATTTATGCAAAACATTTTTTTTTAAATTAAAAGGTCAATTGATACATAATTAAATGGGATTTTAAAAAAATAATTTTTAGTTTTAGTTCTGCTACTTGTTTATTTTCTCAGTTTTCTTCTCATTTACATTTTGCTCATGATGGGGTATTCTACTGGATGTAAGACAATGCTTTGTTAATCTTTTTAAAGCTTCTAACCGTCCCTTTACGTGCAATTGTTTGTATTTAACTTGCACTTGATTTACCTGGTATTTTCACGAAGTAGGTTTTTTTATTAAGCTTTTTGAGACTGTTTTTTTTTTATAATTATTAGACCAATGGAGATATTCCTAAAATTCCATTTAATTTTAATGTGTGAATCCGACCTTTGAATATTTATGTATGTATGTCTCTTTGGTCAAAACAAATGAACTAGAATATTAAGGGCATTGTGAATTCGGAATCTTTGGACAAACTATACAGAACTTTATAAATTAATCAACATGTACTAATAAAAAAAAAATTATAACTAAATAAAAGGGTGTGATGAGATCCATTCATTATTTCATCAGGGAAATAAAAAAAAAAAAACATGTTTTTGTTGACGTAATTCTGAATTTGTAAACTCTTTTTCATTATGATGAGTTTTTCAACTTGGGATACATAAACCGACTAATCTATTGCATCATTTCACTCACCGTCTACGTAGGTAGAGCTAGTTTATAAGTTATAAAATATATATGGCGATTAAGCTACACTGAATATCCCGCGTTTCATCCACATCCGCCATATACATTTCATAACTTACTATATATATATATATATATATATATATATATATATATATATATATATATATATATATATATATATATAGTAAGTTATGAAATGTATATGGCGATTAAGCTACACTGAATATTCCGCGTTTCATCTACTCTAGGACTATTCAGGTTTGAGCCCTAGAGTGGATGAAACGCGGAATATTCAGTATAGCTTAATCGCCATATACATTTTATAACTTACTAACTAGCTCTACCTACGTATTGAGCACTTTTGAAGTAAATACTTAAAGTTTTGGCATAAATCTATACTTTCGCATATTAATTTTATTTGACTAAATTAAGTAGTTATATATATATATATATATATATATATATATATATATATATATATACAAAGATTGGCATTTAGTATGGAGAGTGCTTACCAGTTGTACGACCGTTAGGGTTAGGTATGTACGAGTAGTCATTATATAATAAGCGTTGCGTAATCATCACTTGCACATTGTTTTATTCCAGTGGCAATTCTACATGCAGAGTAATCCTGAAATAATTCGGGAAATATTGGTGTTAATTGAAAACATTTTTTCCGAGGCTAATTGCACAAACCATCCTGCCTACTATTTTATCAATAGCTGGACAGATTACATTTATATTTGTTAAAACAGAGAAAATAAAATATTAGCATGTTGTAACATAACTTTTGTAAAATCGTTATGAAAAATAAGTTAACATGTTCTCTGAAGGGAAGGCCGAAAAATCAAGAAAAAAGTCAAGGAATCTCATAAAAGAAATAGAAGAAATTACAGGGGTTTATTGTGAACGCGTAATGCATGCTATATTAGTTAAATAATTAAAAATAATAATTTAGTAAAGCCTGGAGTATTTATAATCTCTAAACAATATGTAAACGGCAGAAGAATCGAGAAACAGAGCATTTCTAATGTATACAAGTATGCTCAACAATAATTACGCATTTAATATGTAAACGTGTATCTGCTTTGCTGCTGACAAATTGGCAATTATTATTCTTAGTCGGATAAAGTATTTACTGAATGACGTTCAATCGAACTAAATGTTTTTGTTCTCAACAGCATAGACGAACGTAAAACAAACAGAACGTTAAACAACTCTGAATTAAATATTGCTTGATGAGAGATTATAGAATATTAATATTTAATATGCAGACATGACATGATCGATAAGTGCTACATGAATAGATTGTGATCAAAAACATAGCAGTTTTCTTTTCTTATTAGAAACGTTTCTCATATAAAGTAGAATTTTTAAAAAATAAGGAAAACAGGATATACCAATTTTGCCATAGTAAAACTCAACATTGACTTTCTACGTTCAATATTATTTTACTAAAAGAATTATTTGACAATTTAGCAGGATTATTTTTTCTGATAAATATGAAACAAAAAATATAATTTTCAGGCGTTTTAACTGTATCTGTGTATAACGTTTTCGAGTGGGATATATATATATATATATATATATATATATATATATATATATATATATATATTAGTGATGGGACGGTTCTGATATTTTTACCGATTCCGTGCTAAATTCCCGATTCCGGTACAATTACCGATTCCGATTCTTTATAAATCTCTAATTATTTTACTATAAGTGTTTTATTTTCCCCGATTTTCATAAAAAAGCATGTTAGATATGGAGATATTTTCCTAAACGTCTAATACACTTGTGGAGAATGATCTATCTATTTTAGCTGGTTTTATTTTAGCTGATATTTTAAAATCAAGAGGTATTTACTATTTTTATCATTATTACCAGCAATGGAATATTTCACTTAAAAAACTAATATAGAAAAGACAAAAGAATCGTTTTGGCATCGGAAAGTAGGCACCAATTTTTTTCGATTCGGATACCGATTCGGATACCGTCAAATGTTTCGATATTTACGAATACCGATTCCGATTAATCGTCCC
The DNA here is from genome assembly GCF_053919585.1 of Euprymna scolopes. Taxonomy (NCBI): domain Eukaryota; kingdom Metazoa; phylum Mollusca; class Cephalopoda; order Sepiida; family Sepiolidae; genus Euprymna; species Euprymna scolopes. The sequence continues at coordinate 106,552,684 of NC_136490.1, forward strand.
AAAAATTATATATATATATATATATATATATATATATATATATATATATATATATATACATATGTGTGTGTGTGTGTGTGTGTGTGTGTGTGTGTGTGTGTGTGTGTTCGTGTTGGGACGATTAATCGGAATCAAGAATTGAAAAATGGGAACGTTTTGGGGTATCGAAATCGGTATCGGAATTGGAAACATTTGTACCTATTTTCCGCTTGTAATTATCTTTTTATTTTATTTTGCTTGAAGAAAAATCTTCCACTGACAGTATTAATAATAATAGTAGTAATTTTTACATTTCAGAAAATATATGCACATTACAAATGTTATTGGGTTTTTTTTACGATGATCTGGACAAAATGACAATTTTAGTGTTAAATATTTAAAGATTTATCAGGAATCGGAAGCGGTACTTGTATTAGAATCATGCAATCACTAATATTTTAACAAAACAGGGGCCGCTGTCAGTATATAAAAATGCAGCATTATTACGTTTCGGAAATATGAAATTTGTTTTCTCATAAATATTTACAAAATTTATTGAACTATAAAGAAAACAGTATTTGTTTTTGAAAACTTACTTGTTTGGAATGTTAAATTAGTTGTTTATCATAGAATTACAAGAACAGTATCGTCAGATGGTTTCTTCTTTCCCTTAACGTGTCATTTTGGTCTTATTCGACGTGGATGTCATTTCTGTTAAGAAAGATAATCGAATTGCATTGATGGATGCTAAATCAAATCTTAGAGAGATGTTGCCATTAAAATCTCAACCGACATCTTGTTCACTAATGTTTTAAAATATGTTAGTAGGTTTAGAGATAAATATATGTGTAGAATTTTTCAGGGATAAAATTATTTATTAATTAAGACAAAATATGGTTACACACTCGCTCAATATATGTTACCGTGACATAGAGCGACATATATTCGGTGGGTTTTTTTAACAGTATTTTTCATATTTTTTTTTTATTTTAACTCCTTTTCACAAACTTACCGTGTGAAAGAGAGGGTCGCCCGCCATTTTAAGTTTTCCAATACATCGGTAAACACTGTATGTTTTTTCAAGCTGAATAAGCATGTTACACTGAATAAAAACATATCCAGTTAGGTTATCTTGCGTTTGATAACATTTATTTGTTATATATTTGTTTTTTGAAAACTTTTTTTCGAATCTATCTGTGTAGTAATACAAACCCTCTTTTACATTTGTTGCAATTTAATTCTTATTTAGAACAATTAATACTCTCAGACGTCTTTATGATGATGGCAACCTTCTGGTTCACTAAACAATGGCTTTCTACATTGTCTTCTGTGTCTATACAGTCAAAACTGAATTTACTCCTCCAGATGCAGTCCTCAGAGCTGCATCTGAAGGAGTAAATTCAGTTTTGCCTGTATAGCCACAGAAGACAATGTAGAACTAGGCAAAACTTATCAAACGCCCGGCGTTTGCCTAGTTACTAGAATCCCCCTTGCCGCTTAGCAGACAATGTAAGACGGAAAGGCAAGCCTATGCAGTCGGAGTCAGCATAACAATTTACTGTTAAAACATTGTGAGTTTAATATTCTTCAAATCAGTGAAACGAATACCAATATTAATTTTATTGAAAGGGGTCACATGGCTTTGATATTGCAACAATTGATTTTAAAACATGTAATGACTCGACATAAATGTTTATAACAAATAATCATATTTGCTGGTGGAGATATAGTTTACTTTTACGCATATTTTACAACTTAGAGCCACGTACAAACGCATGGTTGCTAAGCGTGTGGGTGTACGTAGTGTACATAATTAAAAGTACAATGTAAACAGTACTCGATGAGAAATATTAACTCTGGGCTGGTGCTCCAACCAGTAGTATCTACCTATAAATAGAGTCTAATAAGAGTCTCTAGTGTTATATGGTTCCACACTGCCTACCAAGCTCCAATTCCTGTCCCATCACTGCAACTCGGTATCCCTGTGCGTTTCTCAGAAATGATTCAATGGAATGTGCTCCGAAGAATATGCTGCATGTGTGTATCCTTGATATAAACCCCCCTTCCCAACCTTACAATCATCAAAATTCCCTCTCTGCTCACTGTTTCCTTATCTATAACAGCATATATAAATTTAAATGTAATGTGAAAAAATATCTCGCTGTAAATTCTACTTATAATATGCCCTTATATGCCGGTTCCTAATTCAAGGTAGTGTTTATATTTCGGCATTTGTCGCATTCTATATTTATGTTGATATATGCATTGTAGCAGCAATGTATCTTGTTTAAGGTGAATATATAGTAAAACAAAGAAATAAAAAAAATCATGAATTCTGTAATTAGTCATCTACACTTTAAATAATTAGCTGAGACTTATTACTTTCTAGTAAAAATATATGCAATTACCGCGTAAAATAGACTTAGCAGTGTTATACAAATATATCGGCTGACAGAGTGTGCCATCCTAAAATGTACGCCATTTAGACATCAGAACAAGTGTGTGAACTTCAAAAAAAGTTTGACTCGTATGCTTTAGAAAAACAATTCATATACATTCATAAATATTTTTACAGTATGTTATTTGACTTTAAGTAATGTGGATGAAGCTGAGTATTTAGAGCAGGATTGCCATCATTCATTTCATCTGTGACTTTTCACGCGTGTTATTTTCATTCTTGTGACTATAACTAGTTGTCGATGTGATCATCGACAACTAGTTATAGTCACAAGAATCTGAGTGACGCAAAGTCTCCCGAGAAATCAAATAATTAAAAATAATAATTTAGTAAAGCCTCGAGTGTTTATAATCTCTAAACAATATGTAAACGGCAGAAGAATCGATAAACAGAGCATTGCTAATGTATACAAGTATGCTCATCAATAATTACGCATTTAATATGTAAACGTGTGACTGCTTTGCTGCTGAAAAATTGGCATTTATTAGTCTTAGTCGGATAAAGTAATTTCTGAATGACGTTCAATCGAACTAAATGTTTTTGTTCTCAACAGCATAGACGAACGTAAAACAAACAGAACGTTAAACAACTCTGAATTAAATATTGCTTGATTAGAGATTATAGAATATTAATATTTTATATTCTAAAAGGCTAATATTCTATCTCCATGTGACATGCATAGATATTTGAATATCACATTGAAGTTCTTTACATCTCAAACAATGAGTTAGTGGAGATGTTGAGACCATAATATTCCTCTTCTAAATTGACTATTTAAATATGTTATAGTTGGGTTTTCCTGTTATCTCTAGGACTTACTGGGTTCCAATACAAGAATGTATCTAGGCTGGTGGAGTATCCAGCTTCGTGTTGATAATTAAGGTAATATTGTTTAGAGAATATTCGGCATTTATCGTAAAAAGTCAGCGTGGCTTATCCTTAGTGAGGAGATTATCTTTATGCTTCAAATATTATGTTATTTGGAATATGTGATCCGTGTTTACTTGTAGGAAAAAGTATCCTAATTCCAGGTTTATCTTACAAAACTCTGTATAGACACTCGCTGATAGTGCTTAGTAGGCACGCAAGTTTCCCCCCCCAACCCTTGAGGATAGTATTTAAATAGCTATTTAATTCTAATCCTAAACATAAGTAGCTAACTCTAATAAGTTAGGTTAGGATTAGTAATTTAGTGTTTATATGTAGATCACTTAGTGGAATGTATTATTATTATCGATATATCAATACGATAGTGTGTGTGTGTTATTCTCTGTGTAACGCTTAAATCCGTGTCGTTTAGTTATTATGTACTTCTATTTCTTGTCATAAATAATTTTACAAGGAATTCTTCATAAGTTTTGTTTCGGTTTCGATTATAGCTGATGGACCTTAAGTCATCAATTCTTTTTATAAATAAGTTTATCAATAATTCTTCATACGGTTTGGTTTCGGTTTCGATTATAGCTGATGGACCTTAAGTCATCAATTCTTTTTATAAATAAGTTTATCAATAATTCTTCATACGGTTTGGTTTCGGTTTCGATTATAGCTGATGGACCTTAAGTCATCAATTCTTTTTATAAATAAGTTTATCAAGAATTCTTCATACGGTTTGGTTTCGGTTTCGATTATAGCTGATGGACCTTAAGTCATCAATTCTTTTTATAAATAA
>NC_136490.1:106561792-106689292 GCF_053919585.1 Euprymna scolopes
AGGAGTAATCGATTAAATTCGTAAATTCTCCGCAGACTCAAATACCAATTTATGTGTTAAAATCGCTTAATCTGTTTTCTTATCCATCTGTCGATATCTAAAACTGTTACGATTTATATGGAGTTCTAAATATTTTGGGTTCGAATCTTGCTGATTGCACCCAATTTTTGAAATCACTACCATAGATTGCATGCTATATATAAGTTTATGGAAAATGATTAGCTGATGCAAAAAACGTATAAACCTTTGACCCATCCCTTTACTTAAAAACTCACTAAAAATCAGAAAATTAACCGATTTTAATGGCATTTGTAGTATTTATCAAATAATAATCACGAAATATTATGAATCTATTATTTTATTTGAATCTTAGTGAAAATATATTATTCTGTTAAAACAAAAAAAAAACACCTTTACTAGAGGTATGGTTTTCAGTAGTAAAAAAAATTAATGAATTTATTTTTGCCTTTTTTATGAAAATAAAGCATCGTAAATTGAAACAATAGAAAAAAAAATTTAATCTTTTCGGGAACATTACCAAAAATGTCCCTAAAGTTGGTTTTAATGAATGCGATATAACTCGGAGAAAAATTAATTTCTCGACCTACCGATATTATCATTAAATTAAGCATTGCTTATTTAATACTTTAACACAAAAAATTTAAATTGCAAAGATATTTCTAGTTTTTCTTTTAGATTACATATTTCACGTAATGTTTATAAGTAGGATTCTAATATTTTCCTTGCTTGAATGAACGCCAAACTTTCGGCGCAACAGTATTTGTATATAATCTTGAATTTTCTTTTTTAAATTTAAAGCAGGACCTAAGAAAAATAATTAAATTTAAAAAATGGTAAAAATTAGACAAATGTTCACGATAGAAATGTACGGATGCGTGACTGGATAAAAAAAAGAAAACCAGAATTCTCTCCCTCCGTTTTACAAGCTGATGTCATTTTCTGATAGCTTATTGAATTTCTGGCACGTGGTGTTTCCGTAGCATCATCGCTATCACGACTTTGTTTAATTACGCTTAAACGGAGCTAGAATTTCTCGCTTTTAGGGGCCTTATTAATCTATTTTTAATTCAATATCTTTGAACACTAATGATCTTTGAAATAAACCCAGAAAACTAATATTTATCTTTAAAATGATTTTTACAATTAATTTATTTAACTTCAAAATTTAACTGAATTTGTTAGCTTCCGAATGTCGCCGTGAACACATTTTTCATTATATATATATATATATATATATATGTATATATATATATATATATATATATATATATATATATATATATATATATATATTTCCTGTGTACAAATATTTGTTTACCTTCTGGTAACTTATTTTAGGCTCTAATCTTTCGAGTCGCATCAAAAAATAATCAGAAACATGCAATAATAGAATTATGATAAATCGGCTTTCAAAACTAGCCCCCCCCCCTATTTTTCCGCCATTTCTGCCATACATAGCAATATAGTAATAGATAAACAATTGATTCTATAATAATACAAAATGCACATGAATTAAAATACCATATTTACGAATATTTTACGACCAATAAGAAATGTTTTCTATTATAAACAGTTTACTAGTATTATAGCTTATTCATTCCTTATCCTTAGTTCATGAAGTATCGTTAAATAGATACGCATGTTATAGTGAGTAATACGTTTTCGTATCATAAAGGCATTCAAGTGGAAGTTTTAAAAACTATTCATAACAGTATTATATTATATTACTCTTCAGTATAACTTCGATAATGCAATAATGCATGTAATACAAATATACCATTTGGTTAAATTGACCACTAAAATCACAAACGTGAAATGTAGGCTTCTTACTACGACGGAAGTGTGAGAAATGAGCCTAAAATTTATTAATGTAGTATTCATTATAAATATATATATGGATGTGTGTGCGGGGTTAGCTATTTAAATTCCTGATGAATACAAACGATCATGTGTGAAACTGTGTAAAGAAAACACGCACACACACATACAAACAAACACACACACACAAATTTGTGTGTGTGCGTGCGTGTGAGTGGTTGTTTGTCCGTTTGTTATAATACGATTATTTATTAATGCCGGCTGTTTCTGAATGTGGCTGCAATACTATTCGTATAGTTGTAAACAAACTACTTTAACATTCGCAGACAGCTAGACATACTGCTCGAATCCACTTCACTTTCGGAAATCGCCGGTAGCAATTACTAATCTAAACCAGTTATATATATATATATATATATATATATATATATATATATATATATATATATATACACATATATATATGTGTGTGTGTGTGTACACACACAAACATATATATGCATAATTATTGATTCTCATTTTTCATTGTAACACACACACAGATATATATATATATATACACACACACACACTGTACAAATACATTTATTTATATAAACATATTTGTTTATATATATATATATATATATATATATATATATATATATATATATATATATATATATATATATATATAATGTATTTCAGCTGCAGTTTTCTTAAGCATTTTAGGAGATATTACGTATGATAAATATGATCTGCACTTTTCGGATTTGAATAGTCGCAGTTGAAACATGTTAGCATATATGTAGCCAATTATATTTGTATAAATTTAACACATTGCACGAATTTAACTGAGAACTACCTCTTGAGAACTGAAGTTTTACTTCCATTTCATTCACATTTAGGAAGAAACAATAACAATATGGTATATATATATATATATATATATATATATATATATATATATATATATATATATATATATATATATATACGTGTATTTTCTGTGCGTATGTGTGTATGTCATTTATTGGCATTTACTAAATAGGACGCTTAACATTGAAGAGTTTTAAATAGTTTATAACAAATAATGAATAGTGTTATTTATTGTATTTACATATTACGAGCGTTTTATGTGTGTCGCTGTCTTTGAATAAAGATTAAGATACCTAAAATATTTTGGGGGGAATTTTTTTGATCAAAGGAACTGAGTATTTACATAAACACGCTTATACTTCTTGTAGTAAAGATTTATTTGTGAGAACAAATAGTGTCATGTATGGTCGAAAGGTGGATGGTATTTGAAACGAGAGTAACAGGTAAATAATACAAAAAAATATACGTGACAATTTGTACTTTTGGGACAATTCACATTAGTTCTCATCTTGCATACTGTTCTAATGATTTTTCTGCCGAAAAAACTTCCGTCCTTCTACAGATGTGGAACTCGAAAATCTTGATGCAGACACGTAAAATCTATACAAAACTCCAAATATTTGTTATTGTTTTTTTTTTTGTTGGTGGTGGTATTGTTGTTTTGAGCCCCTCCCCCCCACGAGCTTAGACTGCTCTCCTTCCGTCATTTGTAGCTGCATTCTTCATTAAGCCCTCGTTTATAATTTGAAACTCAATAGTCAAATTCTACAAAATACTCCCTACTCAAATTCTACAAAATACTCCATATAAAGTTCTACAAGATACACCTGAAAAAATGTCGGGATTTGCCAAGACCAAAGTGAGGGACCATTTCTGATGCTACACTTAATTTAGTCTATCCTCGGTCAGTAAAAACCTTAAGATAATTTTCATTTTTTCCGAATAGAGAATGCTCTCTTGGAGAGCTGGATGTCCATCACATTAAACATCGACCTTGTGTTTTACTTTGCCCTTGTGGGGAGGCAAGTGAATAGAAAGATTAATGATGAAAATAGTAACACGAATAGTCGCAAAAAATATAATTATAAATCAGCATGTAAAAACTTACGAAACATCATAGTTACATATTTTTTTTGTAATCTATTGAAATGAGTCTTCGCAATTTGCGTATTCATGCTTTTGCAAATTGTTCTCTTCATCCACATTGCTGTTCTTGTTTCACCACGTTTCGGCCAACTAATCCTTCCCAAGTTGATTATGCGCTACGGGATAAAAATTCTTCGAGTCCCCTGGCACAGTGGATAGAGGCGGTTGGTCTCAACAATTCAGATTGGGCATTATCTGAAGATAGCTGCCTCAATCCTAACCAAGCAGGCAAGATGTTTTGTGACCAAATCTTGGTGAGACAAAAGCTATGGAAGGTATTAATTCCAGGGGATACAGGTACCAGATTCAACATTGCTATCCCGTCGCGCGTAATCACCTGAAGCAGCCCAGAGAATGAGTAGGCCGAAATGCGGTGAAAAAAAACAACAACAACAACTATGAAAATGGGAAAACAGTTCGCAAAAGAATGAATACCCAAATTGTTACTGTTATTATTCATATTGTATGCAAGCCTCGGTGTATGTGTATTTGTTCATGTGTAAGCGTTAGCAGGTATGCGTGACTCGATGTATGTATGCATTTCTGTAAGGTATGACGTGTGTGTGTGTATGTGTGTGTGTGTGTTCGCAATTGGTCAATGTGAAGCGGCTTTTTTTGAAAAACATGAAAATATTTTTTTTTCCGTTTGATATTTTGCACAGCTTAGTGCAATGCAGGTAAAATATTATAGACATTGAAGTTATCGGTCGAGAGTGTCATAACGTAGAGGTAATATTCCTGACGTTGATGATCCATGTCACAAGTTATCTGCTGATCGGTTTTCGAATCTCACGGGTGATGCACGTGAAAGGTTTAGCCATATTAGAAATCCGTGATACAAAGAAACTGCTTCCAACGAGATATTACATTGTCATAATATATTATGTGCAATTGTATGAGTTTTGTCACAAAGATCCATGAAGTGTGCGCGTGGTCTTTAAGTGAAGAAAAAAAAACATGGCTGGAATCAAATAGATGTGATTTACTTGAAATCCTATGATTCTGATTTATTTTCCAGACATGAATATATATTGAAACGAATATGATGACAAGTTGCCGAAACCAACATCTCAGATCTACTAACCCGGGACCTTCTTCTGCGTTGCAAGTTTTATACGAAACTGCGACAGGATTTGGCCACACTTGAAGAGATATAACTTTGCCGGGTTTTATGGCTGTTCGCTTCGTTCTTTTTAACGCGCCGACCTGTCTGTCCGTCGTTTTCTTCTAGTACTTTAATATTATTATTATTTCTTGTATTATTACTTTGTTTTAATCTTTATGGCATACACCTTATTTACTTCCACCTTAAAGTCTGAATTATTTCCAGCTTTTATTTCCTTTTCCTTGTTTTATTAGCCATTCTCTCTTCTTTTTTTATTACATAGATGTGAGGGTAGAAGGGTGGGGAAAATGTTGTGTTAATTCTTTTTCCTTTTACTTTATGTCTTCCTAGTGTTATTACCCTCCCATTGCACTCAGATCTTAGCCACCTCCCCTCGCAGTAATCCATCCGTTATCGGTGCTACATCAGAACTACGGGCCTTGCGAGCCAGAAGGTTGTAAATAGTCGAGGTCTCTACCATTACAACGGTTGGCCCGAGATTTCGACCATAAAGAAGTCGTGTCTATCATAATAAGTGACAACGCTTTCCTTTTAAGTACCAGATAGACCGGTAGAATAATCGCCGTTCTTCCTCGAGGGGAAAATCTGCGGTGCAATAAAAAAGAAGAAACAAATGGAAACTAACGCACTGTTTTTTGCTGTTAGTGTTTTTGTTGTTGTTGTTGTTTTTTACATTGAATTCGCTTCAAGTTGATGTCAACCGCTCTGTCTCTTAGCGCGGTATTTTCATTTACAATTTCCTTTTTTGCGTCCATCGTTTTATCTGATTTTATAGCACTCTGTCGGGCTTACTTCTTTCATTCGTCTCCCGCTCCCTCCCTATTCTTTCTCTCTCACTCTCTCTCTCTTCCTTCTTCTCTCTCTCTCTCTCTCTCTCTCTTGTAATCCTTCATTAACCATAATACTTACCGGAGGAGGGCACAGAATTAATCTGTTCCCTCACTTAAATCAGTTTAATTTATATTTTAAGATTTATTCTCCTGTTAATAGCCTTGTGTATTGCAATTGTCAATTTAAAATTGAACGATTATTGACTTTCTAATACAATATTCTCCCAATACTGCCCATATACGACATATATCATCGAAGTAAGCAACGTTGAACGTGGTCAGAACCAGATGAATTACCAATTTGGAAATATCAGATAGGTGACCAATTTGGGAATACGAGGCGCTGTATGTAGCGGAACGCAGGCACCTCTCTGCAAAAGTAGCAGAAATCTAACGAATGTTATCTATTCGTCGCGAGCGGTCGTGGCTATTTTTTTTTGTCTGTTATTATTAGGTCTATGACAACAGAATAGTCTTTTCATTGTTTTTACTCTCGAGTATATATCCGAGACAGTTAGACACAATTAATCAACCGATAACCACATCACTACATAAAAACATATAAGATATCAATGGATATCAATTCCTGAGAATCAAACAAGAAAAAGAACATGCTGCTGTTATTATATAACTAATGTATATCTTCCGTAAAAAAAAGAACGTACAAAGTATATTTTGGCGGTGGTCGCATTCCCTGATTATGTATAGATATGCGTTGTATTTTTTCACATAGTAGTCACCACTTATCAAGGTCCGGACGCCACTCGGGGATAAGGGTTATTGGCGTTTATACTAATCAATGGGATAATATCGTAGTAATCGTTAGTAATGGAGATTTGATATAGTGTCTTACTTAAGGGGGCGGTTTATCGGGAATTTGTTTATGTTGGACTTGAATACATCAAAGGTGTAGTCAGGTCGGAAACAGGCAAACGGAAGAGAATTCCACATGCGAGCACTTCTGAGAAAGAGGGCAAGAGCATCGCGTCATTTTAAAAGAACAACGCACACTTGTTCAAAAAGGAATGACATCTTGATATAATGACAATGAAGATACTACCAATAAAAAAGAGGATGTAATAATGTCACCATGATATTGTAAGGGAAGAACGTTTACTTTACTACCACGTAAATAGGAGGAAATACGTGCGAGGAATGTATTATCACAAATAAAAATATACTTCACTAGTCTGCAAAAGAAAACAATAAAGCGTGTGCGGTTTCCTTCCATTTCCTCCGAAAAAGAATATGCAAAGCCTACGAGGATGGTATCACGCTGAGAGAACATATACTGCACTACCATTCAAAAGTTGTGGTAATTCTTGGGAATACTGTCGTATAGAACCGGAACCGATGATACACTATCAATCTGCAATAAAAAATAAGATAATAGATCACATCAGTTTTATTTATTCATTTAACATGTCTAGACAAACAAAAAACATTTTTTTTAACAATTCCTCCTCTTTTTAGACAAAATCAGAATGCTGTATCTGTTCTTCGCATCCCAACGACATCAAAGATAATATATAATAATGAAAGATGACAAATAAATATAACAATAAAAATTTACTAGCAAGACTCCTGTGCCTGCGTTGTCTGGTGGCACAATTCGGGAACAGATGTCGTTGAAAGAATTCCAATTTTTCAAAAACAAATTAAACTATAACTATCAAGCACATGCCAGTATATACGTTTGAAGCCAAGTCAAGCCATTATTCCAAAATAAACAGACATTTATTTTGTTTGAAATTCATATTGAAATTCATGAATACATTTCGAAGCAAAGCTTCATCTTCAGTATGTGTTTCTTTCTTTTTTTCCATGTTGTTATTGGAGCAGAGAATTAGCAAGTAGAAGTCCGTTTGTTGTTTATACGGTAGTTTTTTTTTTTTAATCTCAGAACGGTGCGTTGGTAACGCCAGATTCACGTTAAGACATTTGTTCCTTAGAAGAAAATAGTAAAAAAAAAGAAGACATACTGAAGATGAAGTGTATCTTCGAAATATATTCATGAATTTCAATATGAATTTCAAACAAAATAAATGTATGTTTATTTTGTAAGAATGCATTGTTTTGGCTTCAAACGTATATAATACGCATTTTAGTTTATTCAACCTCAACTAGCGCTTCTAAGGAAGAAAAGTCTTTACGTGAATCCTGCGTTACCAACGCACCGTTCCGAGATTTAAAAAGAAGTACCGTAAAAACAACAAACGGACTTCTACTTGTTGATTCTCTGCTCCAACAACAACATGGAAAAATATGAATTTCAATATAAATTTCAAACAAAATAAATGTCTGTTTATTTTGTAATAATTCGTTGTTTTGGTTTCAAACGTATATAATACGTATTTTATTTATTCCTAAAACTATTACTTCTAACGCGTTTTAATGAAGTGCAAATTCTTCTAGACTGAAATATTTTTGGTTTCTTTTGATGAAATGTTCTGTAACTTACGAAATGAAGCTCCAATAAGAAGAAATGTTAAATCATATTAACCAATCCTAAATTTATTCGTTTTGGTGCATTTCCATGTAGGAGAAATCCTTCTAGGCCCAGGCAAATTTAAGTGCGTTGTGAAGGGAACTTTAATTAAAGAAAGCAAGCATTCCTATGAAAAAATGTTGAACAAATAATAAGAAATGTTAAAAACCACGACTTGCAATCAAGGTTTAGAAATTACTTGTAAATTGTAACGAAAGTGGTGTGCATGTTTTGCTATATTTTCATGAAAAGTTGGAATCATTCAAAATAAGAATAAACAAAATTAACCGATTATTTTTGCTAGTGGGCAGTACTGTTTTTTTTTTAAATTTTACTATTTTATCTATATCGTTTAATTTGTCAGTTTATGTGTCGATTATTGATTTAATGTTGTTTGCGTATGCCTGGGGAAAGTAAAAATAACAAAAACTATGTGTTGTTGTTAGTTACCATAGAGGAAATTTACATTTGTAGTATTTTTATTGCATTCTAGAAAAAAAAAATACATCCATGCATTTCGTAATTCAATTCGTTTCATCATTTCATCATTTTGTTAATGTGGTATAATTGAGTAATAATAGAATAAATATCGAGTGAATTGATGTTAAAACGGTTTATTGCTGGTATAAAGTGTTTAATACAAAGTAATTCCCTTTCTCCCAAGTCAGATTTAGTTCAGTAAATTAAGTTAATTAAAATATAATCAAAACTTAAATCAATTATAATGCATGCCAGTGTCTTTGCAAATAAGTCAGCAATTTTCAGATTCCTTTAAAAGTCGATAAAAATGCAATGTGTTGTACGCTATATGTAATGTGTTGTGTAAAATACCGAATAGTTATAAAAATTGTGGCCGATTACCAAGGGGGTATGTAAATAGACCCGTTATGGTATTAACAGAAAAATGCATAAGTTTCAGCTATGTTGGGTTTCCGTAGCTATGACTACCGCAAAGTGTAAGTAGGAAATCTTGTCTGGCTTGAATACATGTAAAATAAATACAACTGATATATTATTAGTAAATTATATTATTAGCATTTACAATAAGAATAAGAACAGCAATAAATGAAAGTAATAGTAGTAATAACAACAGTCTAAATAACAATATTATTAATATTATTATCATGCACAATAGTAGAAGACGGTATTTAATTTTTTCTTGATCTACGAATGTTAAGAATTGATACATGATTGTAATCTAACAGTCATTGTAAAGAATAAAACTTTAAAACAAATGTATACTTTTTGGACAAAAGATGAAACAATAAGCCACATAATAAACTGTTGCACAAATAAGCTTTAAAAGAATACAAGAACAACCGGGAACATATGAAGAAGGCAGTGCATTTGGGAGTTCTGCAAACAACTGAATATCGAATACGTAAACAAAATGTTCAACCACAAGCAGGAGACAATACTGGAAAATGTAAACCACAAAATTCTGTGGGATATGGAGATACAAAAGATACACCCATCCAAGTCAGAAGACCGGACGTCATAATAATTAATAAGAAAAAAGTAACATGTACAATTTTAGATTTTGCCGTCCAAGTGGATTACAGGATGAACAGCAAAGAAACGGAAAAACGTAACAAATATGCTAAACTTGCCAGAGAATTAAAATTAATATGAAACTTGAAGCAAATTGACATAATACTAATAATTATAGTAAAAATTAGAAACATTCCCTGGAACCTGGAAACAAGACTTAGAGAAATCTGAAATGGGGAAAACGCAGGACATGCAACAAACAATGATGCTGAACACAGCTTAAATCTTAAGGAAAATCTCGCAGGCGGAACTTAATTGACAAGGATGACAATCGCCAACCGGACATATAGAAAATGCAACAGAAGTAAAACAAAAATAAAATCAAGAAAACTGAAACTGCGAAGTAGTAGACTGACTAATACATCCCTTTTCCCTGTCTCCCTCCCCTTACCATCTTCCTCCCCTACCCATATTTCTCTCCTCTCACTCACCCTCACAAGCAAAAAGAGAAAATAAATTCTAGTGCCGACATCGACCGGCACTACACCAAATAGGCAACGGATCAAGGAAGATTGAAGTTGTGAGTAATGAAAGCACTTATCAGACCTCCACTGGACAGGTGTGGAGAAGACTGAAACGTCAGGGAGGCTTATTGTTATCCGAATTCCAGTGAAGAGCCATGGTTACTGTCTGCGAGAAACTAACGGCAAGCGACAATGCAACACTATTTGTAAAAGATGTCGAAAGAGATAAGGATTACTGGAAATCTGGGGGTACTTTTTTATCACCCTGACTCCAGGCAATATCGTCGGTTTTTATTACTGAGCAATCGCTAATGAGTGCCTGTGTGAGAAATTCTAGTCAGTGAAATAATAATATAACTATCCTCCTATTTAATTCTTGCCGAAACGAAATTTATTATTGCTGTCAAGATACAGCTCTTTGAACCGTACCTAAGCGGCCGTAACCACTAGGCGGGTTGAACTGGCTTCCTCCTCTCAGGAAATTTCATGGTAGTATTAAATTCATAAGCGATTCATAATCGCATTTATATTCCACTCAGGAAAGATGACAATTTTATGTCCCTTCCATTCCTGCAGGGAGGTGTCGACGCCATGATACATACAGCACCTAGTATTCCTATATAATTAATCATCTGATAATGATTAGGCTTTACTTGGTGAACGGCTGATCTAACTGGAAGCGGTGTATCAATCTGATTCTCAGTGCTTAAAATACGAAATGTAATTGTGTCCTTATTCTGTGAATAATCATAGAAATTGATAATAATTCGAATTCAGTTCATTATTTTACATGTTTCTGTTTTTAACAATGTCATTAAATCATTCTGATGCAAGACTATTGGGAATTGTAAATGTTATAAAGCAAAATAGCCGAAAAACCACACAAGATTTGATAGGACTTATGTAAATATTGTTTAATTACTTGAATACTTAATAGCTTTAAGGTGTTTATTTTTTAATCGATCGATTTCTATTTGTTATTACAAATATCAATTGTCCACTACTAGAATATTGTAGATGCGGTTGCTTGTTTTCTGGACTTTTGCACTGAGTTGTATTACAAACAGCCGAATTACGTAAAAAAATGCAAATGATAATGTGTAGAAGAAGACTGACATAAATAATTAAAACTGAGACACACAAGGTAGAATAAAGGGTCAACTTCATCAAATCTCCACACTAACGTAATGTACTTGCAATAAGCCTTATCCCTGAGTGGCTTCCGGGCCTTGATAAGTGGGGATCACTGTGTAAAAAAAAAATAGTAAAGGGCGACAGGAACAGAATAAACAAATAACTTACCAATAAAATTACAGACGGACACACGCGCGTGCGCGCGTGGTCATATACACGTTGGACCACTTAAAAGTAGCCCGATCTCTTTAATCCTTTTCTTAACGATAAACTGACACCACAAGACAAAATGCAATTTTTTTCAAAAAACATGGAGCTAAATGCGGCACGTCTCAATGATCAGTGATACGGGTTCATGACATGTTTATGGAAGAGAGAACAATACGCAAAGGCTTATGGCCACGACATTTCCCGGACTTGTCATCATGATATTTTTTTTATCTTTCGGGGATTTTAAAACAAGAAGATTATGCAAATAATCCTCACAATCTAGACCAACTTGAGGAGAGCATTACCAACGCCATCAGAAGAATCGCGAGAGAAGATCTACAGGCAGTATCTGCAAACATTGTTAAAGGTATTATTTTTGTTTTGTTTTGTTTTGTTTTCTGTTGTTTTTTTTTTTTTTGTCCAGAAATACATAGATGTCAACGGAGATCACTTCCAGTATCTTTTATAGCAATATAAGTAATTTAAACAATAAAAGAATGTTCCCCTACCTACTACTTTTTCTGTGCTACTTTTAAGTGTGCTACTTTATATATATATATATATATATATATATATATATATATATATATATATATTAGTGATGTGACGATTCTTATATTTGCCCCGATTCCGATACAATTATCGATTCCATACTAAAATTTCCGAGTCTGATTCTATATAAATCTCTAAGTATTTAACTATAAAATAGTTATTATCTCCTGATTACCGTAAAAGAACGTCTTAGATATGCAAATATGTTCTAAGACGAAAACACACTCTTGTGGAAAGGGTGAGCTATAGATTTTTGTTTTACTAGAATGTTAAATCAAAAAAAATATGTATTATCTTATTATTACTACCAGCAGTGGAAATTTATTTTAAAGAAAATCATATAAAAAAAGATAAATAAAGGAATCGTTTTGGGCAACGGAAAATCTGCGCAATTTTTACAATTCCGACACGACACCAATTCCGATTCCTCAAAATGTTCCAATTCTTCGATTCCCGATTCCGATTAGTTGTCACAACAGTAATATATATATACAAGGAGAGTTCAATAATTTATGGTCCTGGTCACATTTTAATCATCTGATCTCTATGAAATTTCAGTTTATCGTAGTGATCCGTTTTGTAATAGTTTGAACACCGGATTTACTTTCAGTATAATACAACCATACAGGAGATATTTCATGAAATAAAAGAAACATGTCTTAATTTTTCCCTATTATATGGTGTTGTAAAACGCTGGAATCGTCAATTTGGCTGGGAATTTTTAAAAAACGTTCGCAGATCTGGCTCTCCTATTTGCGCCATGATTGAGTCAAGCTGATGTTGCAATTTTGGGAAATCTAAGCATATACATATATGACTTAATGATATTAATATCGTTATAATGGACAAATAATAGCTTTTGCCCACTTTAAAAACGGATCATTATAACAAATTTATATGTTGCAGATGATGAATGATCTACTTATTGCCATAAAGAATCTATTGACATCACCTGTTAAGAGTGCCATTCGAACAGAAGTAAAAACTGGAAGAAATATTTCCTAGGACGAAATTCAACAAGACCTTATTCTACCTAAAACGTGTCTACCTTGAGGCAACAGTGTTCCTAGATTAGCCGTCTTGGTGCCCAATTAACTTATAATTTCCATGATTATGTTTCGATTGTCATGTTTTCGAGTCACAGTTCGTCTAGATTATAAAATTCTCCTTCTCCATTTCTCCCTCCGATTTATTGGATGTCGTCTGTATTTTATGACATAATCTACATTGTTAAGCCTTTCCCCAAAATGATGACGTCAAAACATGTTGAGTTTATACAATGTGCGCAGAAACAAAAGAATCCATTTTTAGTATTATATATTTTATGGATTAGACCAACCGCTAATGATCTATATAATATTGCTTGCTATAATAAAATAAGTTTAATCATAATTACAACTGAAGTAGAAACGACGTGTTAAACCGAATTATGTGAGAGAGAGGCTTGTTTAAACGACTTATTCAAATGTAGTTAAGATATTCCAAAGATAGCTTTCAGATAAAATTTCCTGAAAATATAATCCATGCGTTATAAATTAAGCTAAACATTATTCAAAGCGTTCCTTACGAATACACTTTCATCATGACCGGAAGTGATTTTCCAAAATGGACTCCATTGGTTTATATTGGAATATTATTTCGGATATATTCAAACACACCATGAAATACTACATTACTACAAATGATGACAAGCAAGATTCTTCAATGGGCAGAATAATAACTAAAGCATTTTTATACCTCTGTGCAGAAAGATTAAGTAAACTATCGATAGCGACTCACGACATAGGCGAACAATTTGAATTCTCACAATTTGATACAAGCACTTCCGTATTGATATCGTTAAACATGATGCATTCTCTCTCATAAGAAGTTCATTCAAGAAATATGTGTAATAAATATGTACAACAGAATCGAGTCGACCAAGTCGATTATCTATACATCTGTAACAATGAGAATATGTGTGAGGATACTTCTCAACGTATATACTCAACGAATTTGTGGTCCACATAATTGAAGTGTCGTATATTGGGTATTCAAGTGTGTGGAAAACTTTTTAGTCGATTTTCATCTGAAAAAAGGATTGCTAAAAGGTCATAATTGAAACATTGGTATTTGGCAGCTATCGGATTTTTTTTTAATCTGTTAGTCAACTGTTTTACGAATGCGCATGCGCGGCAATGAAACACGACAGCTTCTTTATGTTAAGAATTAGTAGGTTGGAAACACTTTTAAAGATCGTGACAAGCTGGCATAAGACTTGCTCTCTTTCGGTTTTGATTCCGATCTTAGATTGAGTATATTTCTTTACTTACAAAAAGTCAACTGATTAGAAAGAAAGGCAAGCTACTCGCATACAAATCTCTCAGTTTCTGTATGGATTAAAATATAATATTTATGCGTATTTCCCGACCGGACAACGCCGGGTAGCCTACGCATAGTAAATATTTTCTGCTCATTTTGACTTTTGGATTGTATTCCGCAAATGGGGACGACGGCGACAAGCATGATTTGAGCCCTTCTGAAAATTTATTATCTTTCTCTGATATGGCGCAAAATCCTTTTCCTTTTTTATCATGTTAAAAATAACTTGTTTTTGTCCGCTTGGCCATATCTAATTAGAAACTCAAATGGATAACAAACTGGAAGAAAAAATCAAATAATATTTGGAAATTGTTCGGTTTTAAAGCACAGTTTATCAGCTCATGAAATTATGCGTGCCTTCTGAAATGTTGAACTAAACATTACACTAAAACAATATAAAACATGCTAGTATGTGCAATCATTTGTGAAACGAACAGAGTTAAAACATAATTAGGTCGTTTGTAGCCTCAGAGACGGTAAGCGTTTTTTTATCTGTATGAAACAGAAGTAGGTATTGTCTTCTAATGATCTGCCTTATATAAGGCGAGTCTTATCTGCACATATAAAATTGATATCAGTAAAGGTAATTCTGCAGTACATTTAAGCAGATTTAGAAACTTGTGAAACATGATAGGTCTCCATTAAAATCTAAATTAAGTCCACTCATAATACTTTAATTAATGATGTAATTATTTCATATAACCACATTGAAACACCTGTTCCTGTCAGATCACCGAAGTTAAGCAAGGTTGAGCCTGGTCAGCACAAAAATCGGTGACCATTTGGAAATTCCTGGTGCTTTTTGTGCTATCCGCTTATCTCAGCAGTGTTTCCATTCAATATTGGGTCAGTATTTGCCCCTAGACCCAAGCAGTGCCGATTCAGGAGAAGTATGATTGGAGATTGCGAAATCCTTGGCTAACGCACAGCCACCTTTACAGGGTGCCAATTGTCTCTTAAGACTGCACGAGGGCATCGCAATTATTTCCTCAAATCGTAACTGTAAACATTAATCTTCATAAGTGTTAACTCATTAGTAAAAAAACGTCACATAACCAATAAGTTTACTTTGAAATAAATGTTTGTATTATTTTTTTTACTCACCTTCACCCCAAACAAGGTATATTACCACTTGGACGTAAGGGTCTACTAATTGGGACTATGCCTAAGAAAGATTAAGATGTTGGTTTACGTTACATTTGAACTTCTACATATCAGTACAGTCAGGGAATCAGGTAGAAGAAAGGGAATTCCAAAGTCTAGCTGTTCTATGAAAGAAGCTATTAGAGTAGATAGCTTTCTGGCATTTAAGAACCTCAACAGTGAAGGGGTGTGATTTTGCGGCTTAGTGGATTTGTCGGGTATATGTACGTAAACGAGTTCATCAGAGCACATTCCATTAAAATACTAGTAAAACAGACACATCGATGCAACATTGCGGCGATGGGATAGGGATTGGATCCAATTAGATTGGAGGCATTTTTGGACCCTATTCTAGAGGACGAGACGAGCGGTAGATGCATTAGCACAGATGTGGCAAAAATACTCCATTCATTAACGAATGGTGGCTTTTCTAGAGGTAAAGGATACAGGTGACCCAAAAAAACGGGTCATAACTCTAATTAGGCCCCGTTTCTTAGTGTTTTGTCCGAATGAAATTAAACGTTGGTCATAATTAGTTTATTATATACAAAAAAATAACATCAAAACACTAGGGTATTTTGCCTTTTTTTCTCCGTTCTACAGTATATGTTCTAGATGGCCTCCATTTAGATTTTGTTTTTGTTTTTTTGGTTTTTGTTTTTGGGATCACCCTGTATACTCGGGTGTGAGTAGTTTTTTTAGCACGATAGAGGGAACTTACCTCCTTTGCGGCAGCATTTTCCTGTGAGTGTTAAGCCGAGGAGTTAGAAAGAAGAATTCTCAGGTAATGGGTCATTTGTCATGTATATCAATGGTTGGAGAGGCTTATTGTAATTGTTACTTTCTAGAAGTAATGAGTAAAAGAAGAGAGCGGATATAATGGCGTTTTCTTTAACATTCAATATAACCAGGATTATAAAAATGCACTCGAAGCACAGAAGGCACGAACCCCGGCACATTCTGTAGATGCCAATTGTGCTCTGAAAGCGTGTGTGGCACTATCACGGGAAATGACCCTTAAAGCGCTAACATCCACAGCTTAGTCATATGCTGGGAGTATTACGTCTGTATCAATCCATGCCTCCATCTGCTCCGGGCAGCAACAGGACTGCAGCTCTCTTAAACTAGGAACTATTCTCGACTGTCGTAAAAGCAAGCTTCTCCGTAACATGTATATAACTGTCTTAAACTCCCGTAAACACACTGCCTTAGAATTGCCTATAAATTAACTCTAAATATATCGACTTATTGACTCATATGTTTTGCTTATTTCTTCCAGTTACTACTTCTCTTTTAGTAGGCATCCTATTTTAAATATCGTTGTGTGTGTTTGTGAACCACTTCTCTATGCCTTTATATTCACCTTTCTTCCGATACCTTCGTTCTCTTTATCAGTTTATTTCCTTCTTTTGTTATAGTTTTCTTTTTCTTACATTTTAACACATATGGGAATATCGATAATATAAAAAATCACCATGATGCGGTTTCCATACAGCTTGTGGAAATTGGCGGAAACATTAAGCACCCATATTCAACTCATAATTAAACCGCTTTCAACATACTTTTAGTACTCTTGTTTATAAATTGTATTTCAGCAATCTATTAACATGTTGCGAAAATGAAGAGTTAGTTTACAATAGCATTGTATTATAATGTCATTTAAATCTCGTGGTAAGGTTAAATTATACAATTTCACATAGCTTATCTACAATCTCTATAAGATTGCAACATATGGACATGTTTTAAATATAATAAATGCTAGTAATAAAAGACTAAGTCAGGTTTATGCTTACATGCAAGATAATTTATAAGTAAAATTCTACCAATATTGCAACCATTATTACAAGGTGCATATTTTTAAGATAATTGCCAACAAAATATCTTGTGTCTCGCTCTTATAACCTAACATTAATTAGCGAACATGAATAGACAGATGTATAAACGTACCTAATAGAAATGTGGTTTAATTTTTTGTTGTAAGTTATTTATTGTTTAATACGCAGGTAAAAGTAAAGAAGGTGAAACATTGGTTGATGATCATTTAATCCTGGAAAATTTCGGGTCTCCCTTCTAGTAACAACTAAACCCCATTCAAATATGAGGGTTAATAACATAGGAAGATTAACATTCATTTGATTGATAAAAACTATTTATTGACATTAGATTTCATGGCGGCCGCCTTGCAGTCCATAGAAAAAAAATCACGTAACAGTTTGTTTAACAGTGGGATCTCCTAGGAATTAAACTGTTAATTAAATGGCAGACTTTCTTTTTTACAGATCACGCGATTGGAACTCAGTCGAGGACTCTACCTTGAATAAAACAGGCAAACGTACCGTTGATCTTACTACGGCGAGGCAATATCTCAACAGAATAAGTATTAGCACAACGACATTTTTTCTTTTCTTTCGTAACAAGAGAACACATTTAATTTCAGGGAAACCTTGCTCGGTTCCCGTCGTATCAGAGAAGATAAGAGCCGGACAAGAAAGCACCCGGCTTGAGATCGCTTGTCATCACCAGAGAAACTTACCAGCTAATTTCTCTCCATTGTACAGCCTTCATAAACATTCAACTTGAAAAATATAAAATAAAAATACAAGGAAAAACACTAGAAAATAACACCGGATTCTCTGTTTGAAAGGCAAAACACAGTTTCTATGTCCGGCAGTAAACTTACACGCATTAAACTTTCATTCGAGCCAAAACGCTATTGTAATTGAAAGCGATTTCGTCTATCTGCAAATATAAACAATAAGAGATACATAAATTCTTGTATATACAACGGTTCAACTAAGTACTTCGAATAGTATAAACTTTATTTCAGCATTACAACATTCAATTATATTGATCTAAACTCCATTATCTAAGATTGTATCAAATGCAGCTTAGGTTTCCTTTAGCAACTTGACTTTATTTTTGGTATTTATATTTTTTTATTCAAACTTTGTAAAATTAGAGTAAAAAGTATTATTTAACTGTGATTTAAACAGGAAAATTATTAAAACTCGTATAGTAGAACCCTTAAAACAGATATGATATTTTGATTAATGCAGATTTCGTATTTACTTTTATATTATATTTCATCCAATATATAGTAATGATTTAAAAATTTAATTTTAAAAACTGACTCGTGCGCCACCATCGGGAATCGAACAGAAAACGTTTAGCATACGATTTATTTTTCCTTTGACGTTAATGGCTGAGCTATGAACTTATGTTTGCTGCAAGGCTTTAAATTAAAACATGAACCAATAGCTATTGTGTTACGCATGCATATTCGTAATGCCGTCGTTTGACCCTCACTTGGCAGATTCCATTTTTTAAATTTTCATATTTCTGCAGAGATCTTTCTTGGCTAACACCCAATATAAAGTTTCGCATAGGTTCGAGCACCTTGTATATTAAGTTTCATGTCTGTATACCAAAAACTGACAGAGGCATATTTTTAAACACACACACACACACGCACACACACACACACACACACCCACATATATATATATATATATATATATATATATATTTAGAAAAAAAAGTTTGTGGTTGCTATTACATTTAAAGCAAATATTACGCAAGTATACATATCTGCATGAATATCTGCATGATTATAATTAAACGTAATAGTAAACTAAAGGTAATCATCCTATAAGAAAATAGAAAAAAACTCATAGGGAATTAATTGAAATTAATGTTTTAAAAAATTTAAATTAGTTCGATATTTTACAGATGAATGCGACTCCGCAACCCATATATAACAAAGATGTATTTTCATTTTCTTTTTAAATGATTAGACAAAATTCTTTTTAATAGAATGTTAATGCACACAGAAAAAAAATTATATATATATATATATATATATATATATATATATATATATATATATATATATATTGGGGGTGTAAATATGTCTATATATTATTTCTCTGTGAACATAGTTCACAGTTATACTAATTAATTAATGGTTATTGTTTATTGAAAATATATTCTGTGTAACGCGGTGAGGAACAAGGTTTCGTTGGTTTATTTGAATCTTTATAATATAAACGCTTTAGCCATCTTAAGCACAAGTATTCAAAATTATCCGTAAGAATCATAGCAATCAAAGAATAAAACACAAAAAGTAAAAAAGACTATCAATAATGTATATACATATATATATATATATATATATGTATATATATATATATATATATATATACGTATATGTACATGCATATATATATATATATGTACATGCATATATATATATATATATATATATATAGTTATCCACATATGGTACTGTTTTCGCTCATCAGCTAGTAAATACGTCAAGCCAAGACCAAAACCCGATCGTTCTAACGCTCAACCTAAGATAGGGCGCATTATAGTCATGCGCATACAGTACTGTTTCGCTGTTTCACAGTTCATCAAAACAGCTAGACAAGCAACTACCTCAAGCCATTATCGAAACTCGATCGCCCGAACGACAGTCGAAGCTTCTAAGCTTCTAATCGAGTTTTTATATGCATATGAACTTGGCCCCTATAGAAAATTGTAATGCTGGAAAGTTATATATTTTGGTTTCGACTCTACCTGATGGCAGCAAGTCATAGGTTTAAAAATTTTGAAAATCCTCGTGTGTGTGCATATATATATATATATATATATATATATATATATATATATATATATATATATTGTGCAATATAATAATCAATAGAGAAGTAGTTCTATTGTAATAAATCCGAAAATCTGCATGAATTAAATAATATTTTCCTTTGGGTGGAAAATTGTGAAGCAAGAAATGATAGTTTCTACATAACATAAAATGTAGTGCCTTTTATTTAAGAACAGACATATGAATGAATTTTATGAAAAACATTTAAAACAAGACGTAAAACGGCTAAATGTAAAAACTTATTAGACCAGAAGATGATTATAGCAAATACGGCAAATTTCTTTAGTCTTTAAAATGCCAAGATAATAGGTAGGAGGAAAACCGCCAGTAGAAAGAGAGTTCCGCAAACATGCAGTCCTTGTGAAAAAAAAAACTACTGGAATAGGAAAATATATTACAAAGAAGTAGATAAATTAACAGTAAATTAAACGAACTGAAATATGTTACAGAAAATAGACCAGACAATTCTCAAGAACATATTCCATCGTAGTATTTATAAAAGAAAAGATTGAGGCCAGAAGGATCAAGTCTGTTACTTTATTGCCGATGTGTGTCCGCCGAGATCGCTATTTTAAAAAAAAAGAGATTTTGATAACGACGACTTATTTTTCTATCGTAGCAATGTTGATTTGTCTTTATTTCAACGACAGTTCACACGTTGTATAACAGAAGAGTTGAGTCCGTTGCGTTTGGATGCCATATGTTCAGTATACACGCGGTCGGAGAGGTTGTTAATTGATTTGCGACGATCTTCCCCACGTGTGGAGTTGTGTTGAAAAGAGTCGAATCAACATGGAAACAAACCAAAACAATCCCTGTCGTGAATATGTCTGAAATGAATAAATACATTTCATTTGCGCATGTGGACACTTCCGGTCCCAAATTGATTCAGTCATTTCTGTTGTAAATCGTTACATGAAATAAAACTATGGAATCTCTTTCTCTCTCTCGCTCTCTCTCTCTCTCTCTCTCTCTCTCTCTCTCTCTCTCTCTAAATATATATATATATATAAATATATATATATATATATATATATATATATTTGTTCAGGCCTTATGTACTGTTCATACTTTTATGTGCATATATATATATATATATATATATATATATATATATATATATATATACACACACTACGAGGTTTGACTCATATCCAGGTAACTGAGTTAGCCATTTGAGACGTCACAGGGTATAGTTGTGCACTACCTGACCTTTTTGGTTCCGGGATGCTTACCACCCAATTTATCGGCTTCGAATCTATCGACCGCTGTAAATCAGGACACCCTGCACTAATGATTCTCGAAAAGATGAAACACTAGAGTATGTAGGTATTCAATAATTATAATAGTAAATAATTACATCAGCCCCTGTAAGAAACTGGTTTCTTATCGGTGAGCATTTTCAGTTGAAATAAAAATCGGTCAATTTATCTCTTATAATACAATGATTATATCAATTTGACATTTAGAATAATAAACGTTGAAACAGTAATTCTCGCAGTTAACAGTGGCCGAATGGATTAGGTCCTTGCTAATGAAGTCAGAGATGCCTTTGGTTGCGGGTTCGAATCCATCGAGCGGTGTTAATCCTGACATCCTGCACTGATGATTGCCGAAAGGAAGAAACACTAGTATCTGCACGTATTTAATAATTATTATAGTATATATATATATATATATATATATATTGAGAGAGAGAGATTGTCTTTGCTTTATCGTTATTTTCATGGCAAGTGCTCGACTGAGCTTCAATCTATGGTACCCCCCTCGCTAAACTCTCACAAGAACCACTCGTGTAGTTGAAAACGCTGTCATTAATTCCCCCCACATTTTATCTGTGCCTACACCTAAACGTGAATTCCATGAACAAAGCTTCTCTTAGAATTTCACGCCGGTGGAACTGTCTTTCGTTTTCCTGTTTTCCAGCTTACTACAATATGGTTGTCTCCTAGTCCAACGTAAACACGTTCTTGATAAGCTCTTCCACTTAAGTTTACAAATTTACTAAATTTCCATTATTAACGATTACTATATTGTTCAAATGACTACTGTACACTTTTTACCTCTTATCCTCGAGTGGCATCTGGGTCTTGATAAGTGAGATGGTGCATATGTAATATATATATATATATATATATATATATTTATCTCAAGATCTGAGTAAGCGTAATATCTGTAAATATATAAAGAATGGGGCTTAGTTTTTGTAGCATTTGCCGTTATTGTTCATATACGTCATCATTCTATTGTAGAGTGGATAGGTGGACATTCGTTTTCCCCTCATGCCTGTTATAAAACTGTGGTGTCTATATCAGAGAAATTGTTATTCCGTTGTAAATCAATATATCTATAAAACTGAGAATGTGTGAGTGTGGGGACTCTTCTCAACCTATATACTCAACGAATTTGTCATGTGGATACTTATAATTTGGTGTATAGAGTGTTCAGGGATGTGGAAAAACAGGCAATCCGTTTTCCACAGGAAGAAGGGGCTGCTAAGGGGTTAAACCTGAAGAATTGGTGTGTGGGTGTGATCTGATATTTATCTGTTTTCAACAGTCTCACTATTGCGCTATAGCGGTCGTGAAACCTGGCAGCTTCCTTATGTTAATTTTATTTTAAATTATATTTTAAAGAGTATGTCAAGTTTCACTAATGGTTATCGTACTCGACTCACTGTCTTAAGATTGGTCTTTCAATCTTTGCTCGAGCATTTTTCTACTTACAAATTGTAGACTATACTAGAGTTTGGAACGATAAAATTGTCGTCATAGAAAAGACACGATTCCATTTGATGAAAAGCGATGCTCTTTCTTTGTTGCAAACCATCTACTAGTTAGCCAGTTGTGCATAAATCCCAAGAGCGATAGGAGCATATTGCCATGTCTTTAATTGACACAATGTTCCACGTGCGAGTAATTGAGGCTGAAGGCGGCTACATTGAATAGATCTCAGCATTGCTACATAATCCAGATACCTGAATAAATTTTTCAATAAATGTTTTAAAATAAAATTGTAGTGTTGTTTTTCTTATGGGGTCAACTTTATCGTCCCAGCCTGTAATTCGCATGGACCTGTCTCAGTTTCATTCCTGAGTTTTTACTTCAATTTTTTAAAGGAATATAACGGTATGTATAATATCTATTCTGTTTCTAGTAATAATAACAATTCTACATTCATTTAAATATGATATTTATGATGATTTTCTGACCGGGAAACGTCGGGTAACCTGCTTATAAATAAATAAAATATTCTGTCATTAAAGACAAGCTAAATGTAAAATGATCAGTTCAATCTTTTTTTTTTTTTTTAATGTTTAAGGAAACTGCTTTTTTTGCATACAATAGTGGCTTAAATATTCGTAAATTTTTCAAATGAATGTGTGCCCAATATTGCTACATTTTTACTAGTGATTATCTTCTGTTGAAAGAACGTTATCCTTGAAAATTCCTGTAGTAAGGATATTCCATATTATATTACATTATTTTGATGGTTTATGTCTAAATAAATATCATAATTGATTCAATTTTTACTTTTCTCGTCAATTTAATTGTATTCATGGTTTACTTCCACACACACACACATATATATATATATGTGTGTGTGTATATATATGTATATATAATATATAGTGTGTACATATATACATATATGTATATACATACATATATATTTATGTATGTATATAATATATACTGTGTGTATATATGTATCATTGCGGAGGTATTAAGTGAAGTTCACTGTATATACCATTTTTCGTTCCAGTTTATTAGTGGTTGTCTAGAAAAGTACTTGTTTATACAAACTTGGGTCACGAGAGTCCAGCCAGCCGTTTTTGCTATGGTCAACTCAAGAAAAACTTCGCATTATCTCATCGTATTTTAGCACTCACATTATACATCAATCCTACCAACCCTCTATTTTTTCACCATAGCTCGACTCTCATTATATTTTGCTAGCTCCCTCGGATTCTCATACCCTCTCTCTATATATGTCCCTTTCTCTTATTCTCTCACTCGCACCCTTGCCTTTACTCTTTGACTCTTAAGTGAAGCCGGCAGACCATTATCTTTATTTACAGCCTTTTCCACTGATGCTGGAAGGTTGCTGTCATCTCGAAATATATTTATGAACCATTGCACGTGAATCCCTGGGCTTTGTTTATTTGACTCTCGCCAGACAGAAAAAGAGATGAAGAAATAAAGCAAAAAAAAAAAGAGAGAGAGAGAGAGAGAGAGAGAGAGAGAGAGAGAGAGAAAGATTCAGAAACGTAGTAATATATATACTTGTTTTGTTAATTAAATAACTTTAGGCTTTTTGGGTTATTTAGTTCCTTTAGAAACGCGCCAATATTCTGATTATATTGTATAGATGAGCATCGCAACTTTAAAAATGATTCGATTATTTATGTGTGGATCGACAGTTTCTATTCTCGGATCAGAGTAACTGTATACTTCATGGCGTGCAGAGTGCGAGTATGGTGAGTGTTCCTGGAGCCAAGGGGCTTTTTTTTTTCTAAATGAGCATCTAATCGGAAGCCTATATCTACTAAACTAAAACATATTATTTAATTGTTACCAGGCACAGCTTCAGTAGGTTGTATTCAATGTAGTCGAGGATACGACCTTGATGCAATCTGACAGTCTTCGTAATGTTATAGTAGAATATGATCTTGCATCGGTTCAAATGAGGTGTGGTTCTGAGTAGTCATGGAGGATCCAACCGCTCGCTTTCATGTGGAGTATGTTTATTGCCTCCTGTCTTGGGCACGACTACTGGAAAATTCCGATGGGGCTGCTTAGGCAATACTTTTAAAAACCGAAAGGTCTTTCTATTGAATTTGCTGGCATGGCACTCCCCACCTTCCGAGCTTGAGTCAGATCGTTCGTGAAGTGAGAAGGAAGTAAATACCTGCTTTCTCAAGAGAATGATACAGGAGTACTTGTTATAAATATCATCGATGTTTATATTAGACTTGCTTTATAACTTGTTATCACTGAATATACATTTTCACAAAATAACTTTCTTTGAAATGGTTACAATCAAATCGATATCTTATAACAAGAAATTCCAAAACATTTAAAAAAAAATAACTTTAATCATCAAAACATATTCCCTTATAAAGACATAAAATTAAAAATGATTTTTTTTTTGTAAATGTAGTGATATCTGTGTTTATAGACATTTTTGTTTGCCTTGCATAAAGGGAACACTTGTGCACCATAAGATGTCTTCATCCTTTTTTTTTTTAATAACATTTTCACCCCAAACGAGGCATATTGCCACTCAGGTGTAGGAGGCTACTATCAGGGTCAGCAACTACTGGGGCACTATGTAGGGATTTGGGCAGCAAGATGTCGGTTCACGTTGCACTTGAACTTCTGCATGTCAGTACAGTTAGGGAAGCAGGATTCTGGAATGGAATTCCAGAGTCTAGCGGTTCTGGGGAAGAAACTACTGGAGTAGAAAGATCTTTTTCATCTAGGGATCTCTACTGTGTGGGGGTGGGATTTAGCTGCCTGTCGGGTTTGTCGAGGGTGTCTGCGTCGTGAGGGCACAAGTGTCTGCAGTTCGTCAGAGCATTCACCATTAAAATACTTGTAGAACAAGCAGAGGGATGCAACATTTCGTCGATAGGACAGAGGCTGAAGCTTAGATGCCAGTTCAGGGCCTATCAGATTGGCGACTCTTTTTTGAACCTTGTCTAGGAGTGAGAGACTAGTAGTAGACGCACCAGCCCAGATGTGACAACAATACTCCATACATAGGCGAATGGTGACTTTATAGAGGTACAGGATACTTTCAGGTGTCAGTAGTTTTCTAACCATTATGTTTACTGTAATCATAAACGGTAATAAAAATTAGCCGATCTCATGTATGAAATAACTGGTCCAAAATCCCCTCAAATAGCCTTATTATATTTTGTTTCAGTATTAATTCATTGCAATACATAGCAAAAATATTATATTTTATATGTTGTTCACTACAAAAGTGCGTGTAGAAAATAAATTTTAAATTGTTTTACCCAAGTAAATAGGGCGAATCGCTTGCTAGAAAACTGACATCATCGAATAACTTAATGCTAAACACTTGATTTTCACTAAGATTTTAGAGAAACATCTATATTTTTATATCAATTTTTAGTTCTAAGATGATAAAATCCTATTGCAATCGTAATAGGTATATAGATGTTATCAAAATATAAACTATCAAGCTAGTGGTGTTGTTTACTTGGTGTTAATATTCGTATTGATAAATGCTTGTTATAATATAGGTGCGAAAGCACGGGAAAAATTGATACGAATGTATTACTACTAAGCTGAATAAAATCTCGGCAAATGTTTCGTAGAAGAATTGGGAAAATATACGATGTAGTAACTATTTTTAAGGTAGCACTTTTAATATCAATAATATATTGAATAGATATTCAAGAGGAGTTTTGCAATATCTATATTTACACGGAAATTTTTTGCCTGTGCAATGGTCCCTCCCTCCAAACTTTCAAAAAGCACTCGTCAAACTACGACCGCTGCAAACACGTTCCCCTACTCTCTATAAGCGGAAAAAAATCTAAAAAATCAATAAACAAAGCTTATTTGCTGCCTGTTCTTTCACAGCATGCTCGTCATCATGTCCAATATGGACAAGTTCTTCTTATTGTAATTGGAGTACCAATATAGCAAACACAGATATGCACTCGTGGCGAATGAATGCGTGTACGTTTTGTGTGACGTGCTACTAATGTCTATGGTGGTTATTCACTATGTGAACCCTAAGTTATGTTGTTGCAGTCTATTAATGTTCCAATATTATGATCATCTAAGTGTTTCTATGCAAGTGTGTGCGTGTGTGTGTGTGTCATACATGTATTTTCGACATACCTTATTTTCACGGAATCGTTGATCTTGGTCCGTCTAGAATTCACTTTTTTCATAAATGGCGAGGACAACCGTAAAACCTAACCTCCCTGTTCAAAGTCAGAGTTCCAATTCCAATGCGATCTCCAGCTAACCTGATCACGTGGTAACATACACGTAGTTCCGGATTAGCTGAAAATATGCTTCCGGTAGACTTGTCTATGATATAGTATGGTAATATTTTGACAACTTTTATCAACACAGGATCATATCCTATCTCTTGTTTATCTCGCCAGTTAGATGGACAGATAGATATGTAGATAGATCAAAATGGATAGATAGCTATATCGACAGATAGATAAAATAGATACAAAGTTCGATGGATAACTAGATCGATATAAAGATAATTGCTTGTGTTTTACCTACTTCATAACACCACCTTGTCCACTTAAATAGCCCAATTCTGGGCAGATCCTACTAAATTCAATAACTTAACAATTGTAGCACCGACCACCTTACATTCATTAACACTTATAATCTAGCTCACTCACGGACATGATAACTAGTGACATCTATATATGAGAATTCTTCCTTTCTTTCTTATGGTCAGAAAATAGTCGTTATTTGATTTACTGTTCAGGCTGGGATAAGCTGTTATTATATTCTGTTAAACCAATCAGACCTTGAAATTTAGAAAATAAATATAGTTATTTTATTTTACTATTATCTATAATAAAGACAATACTATTTCTATAAAGAAAATCTGTTAATATTTTATTCTTTTATTCCAAACTTCAAACCACTGTATTCTTCATGAAATATTAAGCATTAATCGATAAAATCAAATATCTCTCGAAATTGAGGTATCTAATATACATTCTTGCTCTTCTTGCATATATATATATAGAGAGAGAGACAGAGACAGAGAGAGACAGAGAGAGAAAGACAGAGAAAAAGGGAGGAGGTATGTTATTTATTTATTTATTTATTTTTGCGATACTTTTGAAAAGATATATTTTTTTATAGGAAAGTGCATTTTTACCTTAATGCGAGTTGGGAATAATTTTCTCTTTGACTAATTTTTACACTCTTACACTATTATCCATTGACACGTGTTTATTATATATAAGATGATATAATATAAAATATTAACGACACGTGTTTCGTGGGCCACTACTCATCAGCGTCGCTGAATTTTGCGAGATTCGAAATTATATATATATATATATATATATATATATATATATATATATATATATATATAATTTTTTTTAAATGGTGTTTGCGTGTTTATTTGTTATTTATTTATTCGTTTACTTATACTGTTTCTTGTAACTTTTACTACTAAAGGTACTCTTACCTTTCGTTTACTTTTACGGGTCTGTGTGGTTATAACCATTCTTACATATACGGGTGTGCGTGTGTATGTGTATGTTCTTACGTATGTTACGTGCAGTTAACTGTTATATGTGTGTGTGTTCTCTATCATTGCACAGTTCTTTTGCCTTGGGAGTCTTCGAGACATGTACGTGCAAATGTATAATGCCTACATACCTGGTTTCTTTGGCCAGCGGATGATATCCTCTGGTCGCTGGTCTGCCATCTCGTTGGGGAGTGGCCGTTGCAGATAGTTTCATTAATGGCAACAAGATGGACTGAAGCTTCAATCTTTTATTCAAGGCAAGCCTATATATCGGACCCTGGTTGTCGGAGACTCCAAATCTCTCGTCTGCATTCTCTGCTGCACAAAACCTCTCTCAGCCCATGTGGTCGTCAACCGGAAGTCGACGACCACAATTGCCGTGCCACCCCTAATTTCCGGTACATTCTAGTAGGGTGTTACAGGGTAACGTGAGTTTGATGCCTGTCAAACCAAACCTTTTCACCTGCTAACTCGCGGATGGGAAATCAAAATATGCCTACATAACTTCTATTTCTAAACTACCTATATAGCAATTAAGCTGGTATTCCCAATACTATATTTATATATATATATATATATATATATATATATATATATATATATATACATATATATAGTGCTAGTTAGTAAGTTATAAAATATGTATGGCGATTAAGCTACACTGAATATTCGGCGTTTCATCCACTCTAGGACTCTTCAGGCTTATGCGCGAATTTTGTGGTTGTCTGTCGTTTTTATATACGCACCTTCTATTTAGATTTAAATTAGCACATCAGCTTTCTAGTATCCACCATTGTGGAAGGGTGTGGTGGATACTAGAAAGCTGATTGGCTAACTAATGAACGTTAATGAGATTGAAATTTTATGATTTCATGTGTTCATAAAAATCTCCTATTCTCAACCACTCGTCACATGTTTATTCAGGTTTCAACACGGAAGTAAACATTATGCGGAAAATACCATATATATACATTTATATATATATATATATGTATATATATATATACATTTATATGTATATGTATATATATAAATGTATATATATA
The DNA here is from genome assembly GCF_053919585.1 of Euprymna scolopes. Taxonomy (NCBI): domain Eukaryota; kingdom Metazoa; phylum Mollusca; class Cephalopoda; order Sepiida; family Sepiolidae; genus Euprymna; species Euprymna scolopes. The sequence goes on from NC_136490.1 coordinate 106,591,484, forward strand.
TACATATATATATATATATAAATGTATATATATATGCATATGTGTATATATATAAATGTATATATATATATACATATATATATAAATGTATATATATGGTATGTTCCACATAATGTTTACTTCCGTGTTGAAAGCTGAAATAACATATGACGAGTGATTGAGAATAGGAAACAGAACATAGATACGGTCATTTTTGTAAATATTAAAAATACACCACAAAAGTATCCATAAAATATAGCAGCATGCGTTTTGTAATTGTCCATATCATATTGATAACTTAAATGCAGTGCACACTTGAGGTATTACGTAAGCAGTTGTTGTCAATTAGGAAATAGATCCACAATAGAAAAAAAATTAAACAACGTGTTATAGAATGAAAATCTTCTTGTTTTTATGTAAATAATTATTCCAGATTTCCATTCACACTTGTCAAATATGATACTGTCTTAACGAAATGCGAGAAACTGGAAGGAAAAACGCCCGACCATTTGAGTCAATATTTATAAGAGTGTTAATCTACTGTTGTGATTTAGTATATGACTAGAAACAATGTAAACTATAAGATGATATCTATACATGCAACTTGTAGCAGGAAGAAAACAATAATTTGCGACGTAACTCTCTTAACTCTGAATATATAGCGGATAAGAATTACTACCGGAACAGTAGTAGAAACTCGCTATGAAGCAAGCGAATAACAGAAAATGTTGTATTTGAGATAAACAGCTTACGTTATAGATTTGTATATACTGATTTTCATTAGCTGTTTTGTTTTTGATAAAGTCAATGTCAAGATATAAAGCGCATTTCTAGGGCTTTCCTCGTCTAAGTTTTATAAGATGGTGCTTTTTTTTTGTATTTCATAGCATATCTTTAAAAGTTTATATATTCATGTTTGGGGGGGTATTTCGTCTTATAGAAAATATTGGGTCATCAGGAGAGAATACGCACCGTTTCGGGGCCTTCCTCTCTACGGATTGTTCGCGTATCGCCCCTCTCACTGATATGAAGCCCAATTATCTGCTTGATACCGTTAAAAGAAAAGGCGTTTGATAATTAAACGGCTCTTGTTACGAGCAACGGCTTTGCGCATGTTGTTCAATGTTCAAAGGCTACGTCTGACATATTTGTAAGGACGCGCACATATCGAAAAAATAATGATAATAGCAACAATAATAAACAATAATAATAACAACAAAAATAATATATATATATGTATATATGTATGTATATAACCAAAGATATATATATATATATATATATATATATATATATATATATATATATATATATATATATAAACACATAAAAAAGATAAATCTACTCACAATAATAACTACACTGTAGACTCTTGCGAACATATCATGCGGTATTTCTTTTCGCCTAGATTGTATCGTCTTTTTTTTTTTTTCACACTTCTCGTATTAATGTTATTTTCTACCCGGCATTTATAAGTTATTGTAAATCCAATCTAGGTCAGTATTTTCCTTGTTACGGTTTTTTCGCATCGGCCACTTTCGTTGATGCGAGGCTTAGATATATGAATCGCATTTGAATGAACTGTTGAATGCAGTAAAAATATTTAATGATTCGCGTTTCATGTAACGAGTAACGGTTTGTGCGCGTGACGTTTAAATCAAAAGGCTGCGTCTATCAAGTCCGTTAAGTTAAGACGCGCTCATATTGAAAAGAACAGAAATGAAAAAAAAAAGAAAAGAAAGAAAATAAATATCGCATATTTATTGTGGAAAAGCTAAGAAAATTGACTTTGCTAAAATATCGGGTCAACAGATTTTTAGATTTCAACGGTGGAATCACGAATCATCAGAAAACTTTTGTGACATTTGTGAGAACTACCGAAAATGTGCCGCTATAATCTGTGATGTTGGGTAAATCAAAGGGGAAATTGACTCCCTCCGATTAGTGTGAAAAGGAAGGAGAAAAGAAAAAAGAGTTACATAGTTGTGAAACAGAAGAGAAATTAGCTGTTATCTATTTATCTGTCGAGCGATCTGTTTATCAATGTATCTATCTTTGCATCTGTATATCTATCTATCTATCTATCCGTCTATCTATTTATTCATCGATCTATCTGTCTATCTAATTGGAAGTGAACAAGAGATGAGATGTGAAGCTATGTTTTGATTAAAGTTGTCAAAACATGGTGAGGTGAATACTGGACAAGTTGCACCGGAAAAGAGTTGGCCAGTATTGGAAGTACGTGTCTGTTTTCACGTGTTATGGTTATCTGAGAAAATTGATGAGTTCGGAAGAGGATGTCAAACAAAACGCACGGCCTAACAAGTGTTCCTCCCTCACTGGGGAGCGATAATGCAGACTAGAATCAACCACCCAAGCAAAGATATTTATTTCCTATTTTTCTGGGATTGACACCTGGGAAATAATTTAAAAAGAAAACTATATATATATATATATATATATATATATATATATATATATATATATATATATATATATATATATATATATATAACCAAACATCGTCTTCGAGTTTAAATGCATTCGTCCACAGTTTCGAGCTTCCATCGAAGAACAAATGAAATTTCAACTGAACCAAAAAACCAACGACGCAGTTGGAAATTTGATGTGGTATGTCGAAATACATGCATGTGTTTATGTAAATGCCTGACACACACGCGCGCAACACACTTAGATGATCACAAAGAAAAATATATATTCTAGATTTATAAGAAGAAAAAAGGACGATAGACGAAAAGAAAGGGAAAAGATATATGTTAAACTGTAATTTAGAAAAGAAAAGATACGAAAATTCGAAATGCATAACAAAAACATGGCGCGGTACTTTTAACTGTAAGTGTATAGGAAACAATAAAACAAAGTAAATAACATACAGACACAAATATATATTATAAGTATAAATATATATTATAAGCATAATTAAGAAGACGGACGATATTCCGTAATCGGCCATGGAACAAATGTTCGTGGAAAAATGAAAAGAAATTGTTTAATTTTAAATATTAAATACGGAAACAAAATAATAGAAAACTAATTATGATGCGGTAATAGTTCCACACGCAGAAAAAAAGAAGAAAACACATTATTAACACAAACAAGGTGGAAAGCAAAAAAAGAGAAAAACGAAGTTTACTTCCACAGTGCAAATATGTCGTCCTGAAAATGTTACACAAATGTGTCAATGTAAAAAAAGGAAACGTGTCAATCAAACTGTTGCTGTTTTCAAAAGCCAAACGTGAGTGTTCTTTTAGTGTAAACAGAACAAAAACAATACGAATTGTGTTAGGAAATTGTGTTTGTTCCTTGTTGAACTTTTAAGCTTTCATGTTTCAAAAACAAAACAATTAAAATGAAATTTCTTGGCTTTATTGAAAAAAAAACGGAGCAATAAATGTAGAATTATTTGAAATTTAAATGTAATTATTTCATGTAGTAATAGGTGTATCTGTTTAAGAAAGCTAAATGTTTTTATAGTGTTTTGATGTTTTTAAAAACTGCGGATTCCCGTTCAGACAGCTATCTTTGTTGATGACGTGGTGCCCTACAAAGATCTTGTTACTAATTAATGGAATTTTTTTATATATTAATATATATAGTTGAATGGAACGATTCTGAAATCTATTTTGTCGTTGGAAAAGTGATTTTCAGCCAACCACAAAATTGTGCTGACCTGGACGTTTTGAGATCCACATATCTATGTTTCGTGTTTTGAACTTTTGTTCCAAGTTAAATGAGAATTCTGGGAAGGGCGTTGCCTTGATTTCATAAAGAATTATTTCTTTTATGTAACCAATTATGTATTTCTTGTACCAATTTTTATAGTTTTGTCTTTTTGTGATTATGTATTGTATTGTATAGGCAGAAGAAGAAGCCGAGTGATCTTTGGCTGATGGTGTTCTTTAAATAATGATTAGTTTAAAACTAAGAAAATGATATCTATAAAAAAATAGATAAACGAAAGAAATAAGAAAATTAAAGCGTTTTACCAAAGAAGGAAATAGAAAAAAAGACAGACTATGGGATTATAAAGTGTAGAGGTCAGCAATAGGTTAAGAGTTGAATAGAAGGGTTTTGTAACAACGACGATTTTTTAATGTTTTCGGAATGAGTTGCAATTGGAGGGGGTATTTTCGAGATTCCATATGACATGCAGTATCGATGGAGAGCTAAGAAGTTTTTCGCATTAGGAATCTGTGTTCTGCGTGTTGTGTGCCAAAAATGGCACACTGTAGTTACCGGTTGGAATAGGAATTGCTCCACACAGAAAATAAAGCAGACGTATTCCCGTCAACGTACGCTATGGATAATTAAAAAGTATTAATTTTGGGGTCTTAAGTATCCCGAAATGGGTTGGCGGAGGGGCGTGAAGTCCATCATGATACAATCACTCGACTGCGATGAGTAGGTGTATATAAAAAAGGACGGGTCGACGTTTTGACGATTAAAGTTCGAGATATAGTAAGGAGTATCTTGGAAATTAAAGTGCTGACTACCGAATTGAGTAGAACAGGTTTTTTGTTGTTCCCAAATATATTAGTAGTGTAAAGAAAGGTAAATGATAAAATGGTGTAAGGCCTGAGATGTAAAAATTTGTTTGTGCCACTCGGGGAAAGAAATGCTGGTCTGTAAAGAACGGGAGGATGATTGTGCGTGTTGATGGGGCAGATAGACATCGATTTTTGTTGTTCGGCTGATTACCGAGGATTTATCGACCACGTGTAGTGTCGACGAGAGTAACGGATTCTCCTAAAATTGAATTTGGGTTTATTTAGAGGCCATGGAGTCACTGGGACTGTTGACTTTCAAGATCGCAATGGTTAGCGTCACAGAGCATCAATTGTGGATGCAATTTTATTTTCTTTATATATTATTATTTATTGGATCATGGTATGACAGTCTTCTTTGCCAGCGGGGTAAGCATATATGAGTTCCTTTTTAGTTTAATGTAAGTAGTAAGAAATGAATATCTTCGCCATACATTTTAATAAAAAGGGGGGGGACGAAATGTTATATAATCGTGGAACAGAAGAGAAATTAGTTGTTATCTATCTATCGATCTAGTTATCTATCTACCTCTGTATCTATTTATCAATATATTTATCTATCTTTATTTACATCTGTTTATCAAACTATCGATCCATCTATCGCTCTATCTATCTATCGATCGATCGATATATCTGTGTATCTAGTTGGAAGTAAAAAAGAGACGAGACGTGAAACTATGTTTTGAGAAAAGTTGTCAAAACATGAGGTGTAAACTTGACGAGTTGCACCGGAAGAGAGTTGACCAGCATCGGAAGTGCGTGTCTGTTGTCATGTGGAAGGTCACGTGAGAAAATAGATGAGATGGTAAAAAGACGTCAACCAGAGCGCACGGTTTAACAAGTCTTCCTTCCTCACCGGGGAGGGAGCTGACGTGTCGAAGAATGGAGACTATAATTATCCACACAAGCAAAGATATTCACTTCCAATTCTTTTGCCATCGACAGGTAAGAAATAATAAAAATAAAACTATATAAAATCAACCATCGTCTTTGAGCTGAAATGACTTTGTTCACACGTTCCAGTCTCTATCTAAGAACAGATGAAATTTCCACGGGAACCAAAAGACGACACAGTTGAAAATTTGATGAGGTATGTCGAAATACATACATGTGTTTATGTAAATGTCTGACACACACGCACACAACGCACTTAGACGATCACAAAACATATATAGACAGCAACACGATAACTTGGAGTTCAGATAGTGAAGAAGCCACACTATATAAACATTTAGTAAAACGACATTCAATAACACAAATATAAATGAACGCCTCAATAATGAAACAAAACAGAAGAATATATATATATATATATATATATATATATATATATATATATATTGTAGCAAATAAATAACAAAACCTATATTCCAAATGTCAAGATGTTGAGCATTGTACCATTTATTCCTTTACGTATGTTTGACATTCACAATAACGAGACAGGTGCTCTCAGAATTTTGCGTGTCAAACATACTAAAAAAATAAATGGTAAAATTGTCAACCCTTTCAAATTTAGAATATTAACTTTTGTCATTTATTTGTTAATATCTCTGTAATTACAGCTAGCTTCATAAATTGAAGGATTTGTATAAATAAAGGTTTAAATCTAATTGGAGAAAAATACACACACACACACAAAACACACACACACACACACACACACACACACACACACACATATATATATATATAATAAATTCGTAGACTTTTACACAATTCTATATATCTGCAGGACCGGTAAACGGCCTGTAACTAAGACTGGCGCAAGAGCAATTATTTTTCTGTATCTTACGATCTGCGCTGAAGACACGTCCTGATAATGACAAATTGATCTCATATTTCATATTAGTTTATATGTTTTTTTTGTATAGATCATAAAATCCATCCTACTTGTAATGAATCCGCTCATATGCTATCATTACATATACCCGATTACTTTGTTTAATTTCTTCTTGTTATGTTGCTCCTTTTTTTTCTGCCAGATGAAAAATATGTCTAAAAATAAACAGGACATATGTCATATTTCTCCAATCAAATGGAAAAGACATATATTGGGATGATTTAGATATAACGTTAGATTTTTAGAAATAAGTAACGCTGCGAATAAATCAAGGTGGTATATAGTGACCTGTTCGGACAAAATGTCCGCTATTGAAACCTGGATATTTCTATGTAATCCTTGTTTTTCAAGATTGAAAGCAACACCAGCTATCAAATCTGAAACCTAGCACGACTGTCCATTTTGAAATGAACTTCCAAAAGCCCATAAATATTTATTTGTATCAGAGTGAACTTTCGCCGTCTGAAGACTCGCCATATTGCAATGGTCAATGAAAACGAGATTACGTATTGTTTCCCCTTTTCTTTTTTGCCTTTTCTTAGTGCTTTTTTACGGTAATACGATATTAGTATCGTTACTTTAAAAGTGCGAAAATGAATAGAAGAAACTGAGTCCGTGTAGGAAGAAGAATAAAGGGGTAATCGAATGCGCAGTGTGGCCGCGAAAACGACCTAACACCTCAAAAGCAGTTACATTGTATAAGGGTCACAGTTTAACACCTGGTAAAAGATATTGTGTTTTCGATTGTGGTGGGCATGCACATGCAAGTATGCAGCCAAGTGAAAGGGAAATCTCTAGCTAAAACCTTATCAAATTGCTTATAGAGCTACAGTAATGTATACATACGCTTCGTGTCTTTCTAAGTTGGTTTTAGATTCGCTCTATTTACTTATATATTCAAATTGGGGTAGATCGATTTCAAATGCTTTTTTATATCAAATACGCGCATCTAAAAAAAAAAACATTGAAAATCAGGTTTTTTAATTGTACCAATTTAAGAACAATCAGTTTCAAACATTGATTAATAGGAACCACTGAAGAATTCTCGTTTTTTCCTCTTTAAATGGGATTTTTTCTCGCAAATTAAAGCGCAGATTGGGGAATTAGCCATGTATATGTGGTTAATATTTTTAACGGGGTTACAATAAAAGTTTTAAGTAATATAAGTATTTTTTCCCTATCGATACTGATTCGTTTTTTCCTATACGTATTATTTTGTCTTTCTATTCCTCACTCATTTAGATTTTAGGCTTTGAAAATGAATCAGAATTTATAGAACAGTGCGCATGTCGTTTTAATACCGTTTTCGTCCATCTGAAAACAAAATTTTATGCATAAGCACAGAAATTACCCACAGTCATTTTTTTTTTTTTTGCATGGTTATATTTTATACTGGGGTAATCAAATATCGGAATAGGCTGATGAATCCATCTGCGAACCCATATAAAGATATGAGACTATCGTCAATATCGTCAGATATCGCTTCTGCCCCCGTTTGTCTTACTGAAAACTTCCCCAAGAAAAGCAACATTCTCCTAGTGCTATGTAATGCACTGTAATGTTTTAAACAGTTGTATCAGTTATATCACATACATATTTCCTTATTATTTGGATAATTCGAATTACTGTTCTTCTATTGAATGTTATTCGAACAGCGTTTCGGCCGATGTAATCGCAGATGCAGCTTTATTTTGTCGACTTACTAAATTTTCTGTCGAACTTGGGGATCTGCATAGGATTTCTAACGGAATCTTTTATTTAATCTACCTGAGTAGTATGTCCTTGCTCTGTTAGACGACGGAATAAAAGTTCAAAGTAAATCGTACTTTAAATGTAACTTGCACTGAATATTGAACATTTTAATCTCAAGACCACTGTAGCCTACAGCTGAATTTTACCAAGTATTTTACTACTAACGGATCTTTGCGGTTGTATATAAAAAACATGTATAGCTCAGCTTTAGTTTCGTTTGTATTTAATTAAAGAAATGTTTTTGTTCGACACATTAAATGACTAGAATTATACCGGCTATACACGCAAAGGTCTATAAAATAAATATACTGATCATGTAAGCATAAAAAGGTGAATAGTTTCATAGGGAAGATAAATGAAGGGGCAATTTTTAAATAATAGGTTAGTCAAAGGCAAGTGCAATTGCTATAAGAGAGAAACAGTGGATGCGTCGTTACGAAAGCAGGCTGAAAGTGTCGGTGAGCCATGTTTGAATCCCGTTCGTTTTACAGAAACACTTACATCAAAACCCACACTTGATCTTGTGCATGGTGTCATGGAATAAAGATAGATCAAATGAAAGAAAATATAATTGAACTTCATATATAAACATTATTTCTGAAATATTAAGAACATTAAATAGATATTAATTGCAATTTTGGATCCCCATCTTTTATTATTTTTACTTAAAAATGTTTCTGAACTCGTTTTTTTTTTTTTTGCATAGGCATCACCATTTATCAAGGCGCAGAGGTCACTCGAGGATAAGGATTGTTAGGAAATAAATTAAATCGCCTGTACAGTAATGTAACCTCCATCCCTGAACACTATATTAGCATTTATATATTTTTTAATTTCTACATTACACAATAATCAGCATAAAATAGAAATAGTCTCTTTTACCATGGACACATGCGCACCTATTATAAAAAAAAACAGAACAATCGATACAGAGATTGAATTGTGAATTTTTCACTAAAAAAGTTAAGATTGATTTTGATTCACATATATTTTTAGTTCCATAAAAGAAAAGAAATTCCTAAAAACAGAAACACTCCATATAAATTATAGATTGCAATTTTATTCATATCAACGAGGTCGATAAAGTAAAATTCCCACTTTTTTGTTGTTTGTAACAAAGACATGTATCGTAAGTAGAAGTATTAGATCTATAATAATGACGATGATAATATGTTAAACTACGCATCACCTAAAATGAAATAAAGTAAACTAAAAAATAAAACAGTATAGTGTCAGCATCGACTGACATCAAACCAAATAGTCATGAAGAGTCAATGAGGATGGAAAGACCGAGGGGACAAAGCACTACCCAGACATTTATTCGATGAGTGCGAAGAGAATTGCAACTCAAATTCCAATGAAGATCAATGGTCGCTGCCAACGAGAAATAAGTGGTAAACGGTTGTTGCGATAACACAAATTCATTTGCAAAAATTATTGAAAGAGGTTGAGAGGATTGGAAATATGGTGACATTTGTTGTCACTCTAACTGCAATAAAAAGCATAGGTTGTTCTGAACGGGAAATTCTTGATGATGGTCTATCAGAAATCTTCTAGTAAGTAATAATAATAATAAGAAGAAGAAGGAGGAGGATGAGAAGATAAAGAAGAAGAAAAAGAAGAAGAAGAAGATAATGAAAGGCCTCATTCCGGCAGACAGAAGAGTGATAAACTGGGTGGAATGAATTAAGTTTCTGAAATAAAAATAAAGCTAATCCAGCAAGTATACGGATGTTAATACTAGGAGATTATTTCCAAAACCGGGGATTCTAGTTTTTGTTCAAGCAAAGGCTTTGGAGTAAGAGGCAACCGAATACTGTGCACACACACCAAACACCGTAATCATTCCAAAATAAATTACGTCATTTGATGGCAAAGATAAAACTGTACTTTCTTTATATAAAAATAAGTTGTTCCAAAACTAAATGAAAACGTCATAAGTAAAATGCTAGCAATATAAATATATTTTCATTCAAACGATAGTTAATAAACAATTGGTTCAGCGATAATTATTTAAATTCTTGCAACAAACTATTGAATTAAAGCATTAAAATTGCGCTTTCTTTATTTTAAAATATCTGGCAGAAAATTAAGATGGAGAATCGACGTTGCCTGATATTGAATGAGGATTAACAAATGTTTCACCCTTCCAAACATTTATTGCCATTGAACTTAGTGAAATCACCCAATATCAAATCGATTCATTACATGCTCTAGTCGGGGACCAATGGCGGTGTAGGGAAAAGAAGCGTCACATGCATACCCTACTTATAGAGTTACAGTAATGAATGAGTCGATACTGCATTGTTGACTACATAGTACTGTAGCGAGCCTACTATTGATTTCGTAGCATTATTTTTTATATAATGGGTTGAAGAAAGTTAAAAATTACAAAAGTCAAGTTATATGGTTCAATTGTGCTGTAAGCAGAAATATTTTGTCAAACGCGCTCCTGTATTTTCAAATAACTTAATGTTGATTTTGTACGCCGGGTCTTTTTGCTCGTGCGTGGATAACATTTATCGAATTAAATTCTGGTGTTAGGCTGTATAACGTGATAACTATATTTTAATTTAATTTAATTTTTCGATTATCGATTTTAAATACTTATCGGATGTATTTCGATATTATAAGAATTTTAACTATTCTACACAAATCAAGTTAACCTGCGTGAAATTTCTGAAGGATTGAGCTACCGGTGGAGTTGGGAGTGGCAGAGGTGGTTCTGGAGAGATCGGTAGAATTTCTGGGTGGGCAAGAATGAAAGTCATTCTTGCAAACCCAGAAATTCTACCGTCATCATTCAAAAGAACAACTGGGACGCTGAAATATTAACGTTATTATTTCGAAAGTATTATTTAACATAGGAAGAGTGGGGCTTAAAATAACTTAAACGTAATACAGAAATGAACGCTGTAAAAAAATGCAAATATATCAAAATTTGAATTTAACTATAATAAGTATTATGGTATCTGTTCAGTTCACATTTACCTATAAGTATAGCTAATCACTTATAATTCAGTAACTGTCATTTTTTCAACAATAATAAGTTATAATAAACAGAACGACTCATAGAAATCTATCTATATTCTTTTTTTTTTCATTTTAATATGCTTCCATAGAAATGTTTCTGTTATGTAAAAAAACAAACTATTTTCTTTATCTCACAAGTGGCACGCTCATACATGAATTCCAGAGCAAATATAACATACTGACCCAACGGGTCACGGGTAGTCTAGTATATATATATATATATATATATATATATATATATATATATATATATATATATATGGCACTATATCTTTGTGCACCGAGTTTGGTGGTTGTTAGCACTCTCGCTCTGTATGGCCGTGATTTGGCCGTAGGCGGAGGGATACACAGAAATGCATCCCATAATTCCCTTCCTTTTTTGCTCTCTTTTCTTTTTCGTCCGGACAGCTTGATGTAAGCACGTGTTATTTTCCCTTTCTGTAAACGAGACGGGGGGGGGCATCCTCTCTCTGTCACCTTTAGTTAAGGTCAGATAGTGTTTAAGAAGTAATGGTGAAAATTTAATGTGTGTAAATTGTATATTCACATTGTAATATATAATAAATATTTAATTATATTTCTCATATATATTGTTAACCGTGTTGTGTGATATTTTTTGTGTCTGCCATAAATGTCTTAAATCGAATGAAGCAGCCCTGATGACAAGGAAGGTTCCAGCCAGGATGTAATCCGAGATCAAGATGTTTTCCTGTGAGAAGGGGCCACACACTTACAGCCAACAACACAGGTATGCTTTTCCTCTTGATACTCAGACCCTAATGACTGGCCAATCGTCATATCATCATTGGACCGTTTCTAAGACATTTAGTGTAACCCGTGAATCGTCACACACCAGTGACCGGCTGATAGTGTCACACACACACACACACACACACACACACACACACACACACACACACACATATATATATATATATATATATATATATATATATTGTTTTTACTATAGAGAAAGAATCCTACTGGCTGCATAACATTCACCCGTTATTTCAGAAACTCACACAAGGTGATTACATTACAATTCTAATGCACTTAGTTCAATGGGTATTCACTGTGTTGTTATCATTGACCCGGTTATATCAACAATGACTAGAATGATGGCTATATTTCTAAGATCCCCGTACCTCTTCATATCGTATATAAAACATTTGGTATTTCGAAATCTTCCACTTTTTAGTTCTATTTTAGCCAGTAATATAACGCACGCGCGGGCGTGTATATATATAAATTGGATAACAGCTTATGTAGATGCACGGAAGAAGAATGATTGAAAACGTGTGCTGACAAGCGGAACGAGAAAAACAGAATGAAAATTAGTTTGTGAGAGAGAAAAAGAAAGATGGCTGAAGCTGGGAAAGCGACCAACGCTGATTAGCCATTCGTCATGTGCCGGCATTTCACATCCGGGCATATGCCGTGGCGGACATTAATGCAGTTTTAATGACGAGAAACGCACAACGAAACAGCAATAATAGCGACGTAATACACTTGTTTCTACGGGTTCTACACGACGTGTTTACGGTCATTCCGATAATTGAAATAGATCCCTTGTTTCTCGTCGATCTCGCTTGATTCTATTCATTCTGCTTTTACTGCTCTTTTAGCCAATTTCCTGATGGGAACACGATTGCTTCTCTGAATTCTTTGCTTGTATTCCAATCAGGACTTCGTCTGACTTTTATAGTACTTTTTCAGCAAGATTCTTTCCCCCTTTTCTATTATCTCTCCTTTTCGTTTTTCCTCTTTTTCTTTACAATAATATATAATCAAGACATCTACATATTCTTGAAAAAAATCATAACTAACTCTCCGACGTTATCTAGTGTACAAACACAAAATCAAGATCCTAGGATGTTCCTCCTCTCTGCAGCTACGAGATAAATAATACTACTATTACTTGTGATACATCATTCATTTTAAAATGGACTATTTAAAACTATTTTTACATTTACAATTTAGTGTATATGAAGAATTTGAGATAGATCCATAGATATATAAAGATAGAGGAATAAAATAAGAAAAGAGAGATAGAGAGAGAATAAGACAAGCAAGCACAACATATACACTTTACTATCAAAATTGCGGGATTAAAACCATTAACAGGCATAACGACAGACATAAATCTAATAATAGATTGGTTACGTGATTAGTTTATTGGAAATTACGTCTAATTATAACAAATAGTATGGATTGTTTTCAAATATAACGCAGTGAAATTTTAACATATATTTTGTAATTATAATATATAGGAAAAAGACTTGGGAAAATTCTTTATTAAACCAGATTTCATAATACTACTATAGCCATCAAAATCTTATTTTAAGTGATGTGTCTTATAGACAAAAGAAAGAAGAAAAGATAAAAGAGAAACTTCATTAAATAATGAATGGCCGATATTTTTTCAGAAGTAATACCAGCAGTAAACCATGTTTAAGTATATTGAATAAATAATTCCACATAAAGCTATATAAAGGTAAGAATTGCATAACTTTCTGCAAATTACAAAAGTCAATTATATTATGGTTGTGTAAATAGATTGTTTTCATTTCAATGCTTGCTTAATTTATACACGATCATTTAGTATGAACACATAACATTACAATATTTACAAAACGGATTTTAGAACACAAATCGTATGGACATGTATGTGCTTAACTGGCTAACGAAATAAATGTGGCGTAACCGTCCCAGGAGGCGATTGGGCTCCCCATTGGGGGGAATACTGAAATTTCCGAGACACTGGAAAATGCCGGGCCGATATGATTTGTTTTATTTCTTAAGTATCGTTGTGTGCCCGGGCGACGGAAACCGACCCCGCTGAGAGAAAGATTGCATTTATAAATTTCATCGTTTTATGGAAAAGCGACAACTTAATATCACTTTAAGAAGAGGTCACGAAAGCATGATTTCGTTTTCGATGCAAACGAATGATGACTCCGGGGTATCGGAGAATTTAAAAGTTGCGTGTGAAAAATTCGAATCCAATTGTTTCACATAAACACCTTCATCAAACACACACACATCGTTGAAACAATATAAATAAAAAAAAACATATGATTAAAATATATCATTTACATAAACAAATATTAAGGAAGGAGTATTTCCGAAATATTTTTATGTAATAAATTATTAAATTCATAAAGTATCACATCTGACTATTTTAATTTTTAAATGTTAATATTTTCCCGTTTGCTTGTAACTTACACCGTGACGGTTGAATATGTGAGGACTTTTTTGGTTAGTTAATAAACAAGTTATACATCATAAAAATAGTATGCATACTTTTAAATGTCTTCATTAAAAGTTTAGCTCATGTAAGTTTCTTCTAAACCAATGATTCTCTATATAACGTTCAGGCATGTTCACTTTTGGTGGTCAACTGGCCATTGTGGTGTATCATATATTACATATAAATTCATATTATAAATATATTATACATTATATAAGATATATACGGCATAATTGCCTTCACACACCGGTTCTCGCGAGATCACGAAGTTAAGCAACGTTGAGCCTGGTTAGTACCAGATGGGCGAACATTTGGGAATTCTAGGCGCTGTATGTGTTCTCGGCTTGTGTCGGCATTGGTTCCAATCGTCATGTACATACACTTCACTTGCCACTGGTATTTAACAATGTCGACTCAGGAGAGGTATGGTTTGAAATTGCGCACCTCCTGCCACTAAAATTTCACGTGAAGGCACCACTTCGTTGGTATCAATGGTCTTTCAAAGACTGAAGGGCCATGTTATATAAGATTTAATAAGTGAATCTGTAAAATGTTTTTCACTCCTAATGGGGGTAAATATTTATTTTATTTGACAAAAATACAAATAAAAATGTGGCACAAGGCCGAAAAAGGGGGTGGGAGTTAATGTTGACCTAACTAACATAAAGTTAACTTAACTAGACTCTTTCACCAAAATACCAAAATCACTCTGTGGACATCCTACTTTAAACCCGAAAGTTACAAATATATATACATGATGTGGGGGGTTGGGGATAAAAATCTTATTTACAAAATCGTATGAAAAAATATACAATGATAAAAAGTGGTTAGTAAAAAGAACCCCCTCACTACTAATTGTGGCGGATAAAAAGTTTTGTCAGTCGAAAAGATGTAGGTCCCACGAAAGCTAACTTTATTCAAACACAACAAAAATGGCCTACATCTCTGGCAAAACAGTTTATCCGTCACCTAAGGGGCCGGGATTGGGGGTTATCGAATCAAAAGTGGGGAAAAAAAAAAAAAAAAAAAAAAAAAAACGAGGGACGCTGGGACAGGGAAAACCAAAAAAGGGGATTGGGGCGATGACAGCATGCATACTCTAGCTAAGTTAAAAATCGAACAAAAATGCCTAACTAGCCTACTCTAGGAGGTCCGATGCATGTCTATGTTTGATCAGGTTACCCAAAGTCCTTAAAAAACCTAAGCCACTCAAAAAAGAAATTCAAGACTAGCTCCATTCACTTTACACAGTCGCGAAACTTTCACCCACCTGTCGTTGAAATTCACAGGAGCGAGTTTCACCTTCTCCAGCTTAATTCGCATTTTCAATCGATATTTGAAAATGAGGACAAGCTGGGGAGCAGTGAAGGTCTCATCTCCGTAAACCTCCTTCTGTCGCGTCGTCCAAATCACGCCTCTCATAACTGCTAGTAAACACAGAAAAACATAGCGTTCTTCTTTCTTCATGGTCGGTGCCCAGTTGCAGCACGGGGAAACCGACTCCAGCACAAAAAACCGCCCGCTCAGCATGCGAACCGTGAAGCCTTCAACTAACTCACACAACGGTCGAACGATGGCGCAGCGGAAGAAAGCATGATCAAGGTCTTCCTCCCATTCTCCGCATCGGACACAATTGGGTGTCTCCGTAAAACCCGCTGCGTAAAGTCTTTTGCCGACCCAGAGAGCATTTCGTATTACCAGCCAGGTGAGTGATGCCTCGTAATTATCGAAGCAGCTCGACCCAGGCGCCCAAGGCCATATTAAGCGGCGCTCCTCCTTCGTAAAACCGAACTCCTCAATCTTTTCGTCTCGAACGGATCCCCTCACTAACGCCCGATATAGCGCTTTGCGAGACAACAGCTGGGTGTCAGAGAGGCTTTCTTTGACCCGTAGAAGAAATCTCAAGGCCTGCCGACACTCGCGATAGAAAGGGCACTCGTTTCGGGGCAACCTGTGTGCCTCCCCCTCAGCCGAATGCACACTCTCCAAAGCCTGAAAGGCTTTCTTAGTGTCTTCTATCCAGAAGACACCGTTTCCCTCACTTGGTGTACACATTCGATCCAGGTATATCAGCCTAAGAGTGTGTCTACGTATTTCTACACTAGGCATACCCAGACCGCCTTCAGACGGATGCAGGTAACAGACCTCCCGGGTAACCATGGCTTGCTTTCCGCGCCATAAGAACGCGAAAAGAGCACACACCAGATCAACTAGTGTGGTCTCCGGGAGTGGAAGTACTGATAGACGGTAAAGGATCAGGGGGTAGATATGAGAATTGCATACCTCCGCCCGACCCTTCAAAGACAGATTTCTCAAGGCCCACAAATGAGATGCGACCTTGACCGCTTCCAATACCTCCGACCAATTTTTCTCCAGCTGGAGACCGGGACCAAACCAGACGCCGAGTAGCTTGCATGGCCCATCAGCCCAACCAAAGGGTCCCTGAAGGGGCATACCCCTCCAGGCACCGATACGTAAGCCAATAGACTTAACGTAGTTAATTATGGCCCCTGTGACCTTGGCATACCGACTTGTTTCTATGTCAACGACTCTAATCTCGGCACTGCTCGTTACAAGCACAGTCACGTCGTCAGCATAGGCGGTATACTTTACCGGGGTAGAGCCACCTGGCAAAGTAATCCCGCGAAGGACCGGATTCACCCGAAGCTGGCGCAAAAATGGCTCAAGCGCCAGCACATATAACATTGGGGATAACGGACAACCTTGACGGATCGATCTTGTTAACATGAAGGGTTTCGACCTCACCCCATTCACTTCAACCATAGCACCGGGGTTGGCATACAAGAGGCAAATCCAAGAGCGAAACTGGGGACCAAACCCAGCCGAGCGAAGAACAGCCCCTAGGTAATGATGGTCTACTCTGTCGAATGCTTTGGACTGATCTAAATTAATCAGCGCGGCTTCTGTGTCGACTTTTTCTACGATCAAGCGTATCGTGTGCAAATTATCTTGAATCGTCCGGCCCTTAACAGAACAAGTCTGTTCGGGACTTATTAGACGGTGTAAGACAATCTGCAGACGATTTGCTAAGATCTTGGCCAAAATCTTTAACTCTGTGTTTAACATCGTTAAGGGCCGGAAATTACCTATCCCATCCCCTCCATTTTTATCTTTGCGTAACAATTTAATGATCCCCCTGGTAAAGTACTGAGGTATGCACCCGTTCCTATACCAGGAGTTAAAAAGTACGGTCAGCAAAGGAATAAAAATGGGCGACAGCCTCAAATACACCTCGTAGGGCAGACCATCTATCCCAGGGGTCCTGTCTAGCCCGACCTGTTTCAAGGCCTCAATGACTTCTTCCTCTTTTATGCTACCTTCACACCTAGCTGCTTCGGTCGCCTCCAGGCGAGAAAAGTCGGCTAAATAGGTGTCAAACTGTTCAATAGTCAGACCGGGCTCCTTGGTAAAAAGCTCCTGAAAATGAGTCCGAAAACCCTCCAAGATTCCGTCGTTTGAAGTTACGGTTCGTCCGTCCGGCAATGTGACACTGGCGATGTGTCGATCTGCAGAACGTCGAAACTCCTCCGCACGCAGTGACGCGGCCATGTTTGTTGCCTCGTTTGGCGCTCTTTTTAATCTAGCCCTAACTAATAATCCCTGGTCCTCCCTGTTATCCAAGGAGTCCAGTTCAGCCTTAACTATAGTATAGCTAGCACTATCCCCCTCCTCCACCGCCCTTTCTAATCTATCTTCTAGCGCCGCTTTCGCTGCTCTAGAACTACGGTTGAGCCGGCGACTAAAATCAGCAGCGAAGGACCTAATGACTTTTTTAAGGTTGCCCCACCACTTATTCCCGGTGATAGCCCCCGTCAATTCCCTCTGTATTGTTAGTAGAAGCTGTTCCCGGAAGTCCTTCACATCGAACAACGACGTGTTGAACTTCCAGTAACTAGCCATCCTAGGTTTAACACTATCTAAGTTTACTCGAACCCGGACAAGCCTATGGTCCGAATAAACTATACTATGAAAACTTGGACAGTCTAAAAGCCCTAGGTCGACTCTCCTAACTAAGAACCGATCGATGTAACTCGAAAGCTGCACCGGATCGGAGCCGCGTCTACCTGTCCAAGTCCATGCTAAATCCCCGGGTTTTTCGTTCCGAAATTTATCGACAAGATCAAACTTGTCGACAAAGTCTCGAAACGCTTTAGCATCCCGGTTCTGGTTAGTATCCCTTGTGGTATTAACCCCACGATCTAACTCGGGATCCAGGACCGCGTTCCAGTCTCCCGCTAAAACTAACCGTCGAGACGAATTCATGAAAGGCTCGATTCGCCGAAAAAAGGAAACTAGCTCAGTACGGTTATTGGGCGCATAAACCCCAATAAAACGAAATGCCACATCCTTTACGGTAACATCCAGAACGAGCAATCTTCCCTCTGGATCTGCATAAATAGGGTCACACGATGCATCAAGAGTGCGCTTAACTAGCCAGGTAACCCCCCTTGCGTGGGTATCATAATGTGCTGAGTAGAGCTGAAAGTCTCTAAGGAGCACATCCTGATAGTCACTTGGAATAAAGTGAGTCTCCTGTAGACAACATACATCCACACCAAGGCGTTGAAGGTCGCGTGCAACTCGAAGTTTACGAGAGGCGTCCCTCAACCCTCGGACATTTAAAGTAGCTAATCTTAAAGAAGCCATCCTGAGCTACTTAGGGTTGGGAATCCTGATCAAACATAGACGATGTCAAGACACCGACAGCTGTCCCCATGGATCCAGTGGTCATCTCAGTGGTGATTGACCCGTCAGGGGACAAACCGCCGATGTCAAGAGGAAAGGTTAGTTTAATGGCCCTATACAATGATGGATGCATTTTGATAGGGATCCGTCCAATACATGATTCTTTCATTTTTTGTATGTCGTTATCATTGAAAAAAACGGCTGGAGGAAACAAATTAAAAGCGCTATTTGCTTCCTCCATCATTGTCCACACTCCACTGGCCTCTGCTCTGGGCCTTACTACAGTCAATAATCTTGGGGCTTTGGGGAAGTTTTCGGGGTTAGTGGTATCCTTTTTCTTTATATTTTTTAAGGCTAGCAAATTTTTATAATCCTTATTCTTGTGTGCTTTCATCACAGTTTCTCTTTCGGTTGAGATTTGACAAACTGCTTTGCCTGTAAAAAAAGGGGGAGATTTTTTTTTTCGGGATTCTCTCTCGGAAGAGGGGCTCCTTTGCCTTTTTTTATCTGTCGGAGTGGGAGGGGGCATATCTGTTTTCATGGGAGAAGGGGGAGGAGTGCTTTGAGGCGTGTTAGCAGGAGTGCAGAAGGGGGAAGGTCTCGGGCTTCTCTTTTTGGGAGGAGCGCCTAGAGAGGTCATATTTTTCCCTCTAGTCGGGGGTGTAGAAACTATTGGGGCTGGAATTTTTTGGGGGGAACGTTTTTCTTTTGGGTTAGGTTTCTCCGGGAACAGGGACTCTGGGAAGGGAACGTGTATTTTTTCTTTTCGTTTTTCATCGAGAGATTCTTTTAATTTTAGCAGTTCTTTATATTTATTCCCTCCGGGGTCTTTGCTCGAACGTATTTCAACTTTTTGTTCCTTTGTTAAGGATTTTGCATAGGTTGGTGATGCTGCTTTTCTGATTGGTACGGTTTTCCATTCACCTTTCTCTGGTGATGCAGCTTCGGTGTTATAAACTGCTTCGATCTCGTCAGTTGATAGACTGGGAGGATTAGTTTTATCTGTCGGTTCTGGTATTTTAAATCCAGGTTGTGCGCCCGGCTCTAAATGTGGTAATACCCGATTTTTTGGGTTTCTCGACGTTGTTTGCTTCTTGGGGCACGTATACGTTAAGTGCCCCACTTCTCCGCATATCCAGCAAGCCGGACGCCTTCCTGCCACTACTATAGGTAGTTTCTCCTCCTGTGCCTCGATGTAATATGGTATCTTATAGTATGCCTCCTTATTCAGCAAAATATCAAACGACCAGACACCATTGTACTGGTCGACGTTTACTCCAGAGATGTCTCCGTATTGCAGTAAATACGCCGCCAAATATTCCCCTGGTATTACACCTGGGACTTCGAATATGGAAATGGTTGTCCGTCTCCGTCCCAGGTATTCCATCCTCAGAATGTATTCTGGAGTGATGATTTCGTTTTTCGAGAGCTTAATGCAATCTTCTGGAGATTTAAATAGGGCTGCCCAGGTGTTGTAGCCCTTTGTCTTGGTTATCCTTTCCGCTCTCATTCCCACAGTCGCAATTAACTTTGTCACGGTGTCTTTGGTTGATCTAATCAGCTTCTTGGTTTTTCTGTCGATGACAAAAAGTGAAATTGTCTTTTTGGAAAATTCATCCATCCGTAGTTGTTCCACCTTGATGCCATTCGTGGTGACATGCTCTATGCATTTCTTGGCTTCTTCAAGAAACGATTCTACGTCTATTTTTACTGCTGGCGGCTTCTTCCAGACTGCATTCTCCTCTTCTTGCTTTTCCTTGACAGATTCCGACGGCTCACAGCTGGCAGATGCCATGGCCGACGGGAAATGAGAGAAAAAAAAACCGCGAAGATCCGGGACTTAAAAAGGTAACAACGGGGGAAGAGAAGAAAGAGGAATAACAAATTTAACAATATATAACAATAATAATAACAATAATAATAACAGTATCAGCGCAATGAATATCGTATACAACCAAAAGACGAACTAATGGGGGTAAATATTTATTTTATTTGACAAAAATACAAATAAAAATGTGGCACAAGGCCGAAAAAGGGGGTGGGGGTTAATGTTGACCTAACTAACATAAAGTTAACTTAACTAGACTCTTTCACCAAAATACCAAAATCACTCTGTGGACATCCTACTTTAAACCCGAAAGTTACAAATATATATACATGATGTGGGGGGTTGGGGATAAAAATCTTATTTACAAAATCGTATGAAAAAATATACAATGATAAAAAGTGGTTAGTAAAAAGAACCCCCTCACTACTAATTGTGGCGGATAAAAAGTTTTGTCAGTCGAAAAGATGTAGGTCCCACGAAAGCTAACTTTATTCAAACACAACAAAAATGGCCTACATCTCTGGCAAAACAGTTTATCCGTCACCTAAGGGGCCGGGATTGGGGGTTATCGAACCAAAAGTGGGGAAAAAAAAAAAAAAAAAAAAAAAAAAAACGAGGGACGCTGGGACAGGGAAAACCAAAAAAGGGGATTGGGGCGATGACAGCATGCATACTCTAGCTAAGTTAAAAATCGAACAAAAATGCCTAACTAGCCTACTCTAGGAGGTCCGATGCATGTCTATGTTTGATCAGGTTACCCAAAGTCCTTAAAAAACCTAAGCCACTCAAAAAAGAAATTCAAGACTAGCTCCATTCACTTTACACAGTCGCGAAACTTTCACCCACCTGTCGTTGAAATTCACAGGAGCGAGTTTCACCTTCTCCAGCTTAATTCGCATTTTCAATCGATATTTGAAAATGAGGACAAGCTGGGGAGCAGTGAAGGTCTCATCTCCGTAAACCTCCTTCTGTCGCGTCGTCCAAATCACGCCTCTCATAACTGCTAGTAAACACAGAAAAACATAGCGTTCTTCTTTCTTCATGGTCGGTGCCCAGTTGCAGCACGGGGAAACCGACTCCAGCACAAAAAACCGCCCGCTCAGCATGCGAACCGTGAAGCCTTCAACTAACTCACACAACGGTCGAACGATGGCGCAGCGGAAGAAAGCATGATCAAGGTTTTCCTCCCATTCTCCGCATCGGACACAATTGGGTGTCTCCGTAAAACCCGCTGCGTAAAGTCTTTTGCCGACCCAGAGAGCATTTCGTATTACCAGCCAGGTGAGTGATGCCTCGTAATTATCGAAGCAGCTCGACCCAGGCGCCCAAGGCCATATTAAGCGGCGCTCCTCCTTCGTAAAACCGAACTCCTCAATCTTTTCGTCTCGAACGGATCCTCTCACTAACGCCCGATATAGCGCTTTGCGAGACAACAGCTGGGTGTCAGAGAGGCTTTCTTTGACCCGTAGAAGAAATCTCAAGGCCTGCCGACACTCGCGATAGAAAGGGCACTCGTTTCGGGGCAACCTGTGTGCCTCCCCCTCAGCCGAATGCACACTCTCCAAAGCCTGAAAGGCTTTCTTAGTGTCTTCTATCCAGAAGACACCGTTTCCCTCACTTGGTGTACACATTCGATCCAGGTATATCAGCCTAAGAGTGTGTCTACGTATTTCTACACTAGGCATACCCAGACCGCCTTCAGACGGATGCAGGTAACAGACCTCCCGGGTAACCATGGCTTGCTTTTCGCGCCATAAGAACGCGAAAAGAGCACACACCAGATCAACTAGTGTGGTCTCCGGGAGTGGAAGTACTGATAGACGGTAAAGGATCAGGGGGTAGATATGAGAATTGCATACCTCCGCCCGACCCTTCAAAGACAGATTTCTCAAGGCACACAAATGAGATGCGACCTTGACCGCTTCCAATACCTCCGACCAATTTTTCTCCAGCTGGAGACCGGGACCAAACCAGACGCCGAGTAGCTTGCATGGCCCATCAGCCCAACCAAAGGGTCCCTGAAGGGGCATACACCTCCAGGCACCGATACGTAAGCCAATAGACTTAACGTAGTTAATTATGGCCCCTGTGACCTTGGCATACCGACTTGTTTCTATGTCAACGACTCTAATCTCGGCACTGCTCGTTACAAGCACAGTCACGTCGTCAGCATAGGCGGTATACTTTACCGGGGTAGAGCCACCTGGCAAAGTAATCCCGCGAAGGACCGGATTCACCCGAAGCTGGCGCAAAAATGGCTCAAGCGCCAGCACATATAACATTGGGGATAACGGACAACCTTGACGGATCGATCTTGTTAACATGAAGGGTTTCGACCTCACCCCATTCACTTCAACCATAGCACCGGGGTTGGCATACAAGAGGCAAATCCAAGAGCGAAACTGGGGACCAAACCCAGCCGAGCGAAGAACAGCCCCTAGGTAATGATGGTCTACTCTGTCGAATGCTTTGGACTGATCTAAATTAATCAGCGCGGCTTCTGTGTCGACTTTTTCTACGATCAAGCGTATCGTGTGCAAATTATCTTGAATCGTCCGGCCCTTAACAGAACAAGTCTGTTCGGGACTTATTAGACGGTGTAAGACAATCTGCAGACGATTTGCTAAGATCTTGGCCAAAATCTTTAACTCTGTGTTTAACATCGTTAAGGGCCGGAAATTACCTATCCCATCCCCTCCATTTTTATCTTTGCGTAACAATTTAATGATCCCCCTGGTAAAGTACTGAGGTATGCACCCGTTCCTATACCAGGAGTTAAAAAGTACGGTCAGCAAAGGAATAAAAATGGGCGACAGCCTCAAATACACCTCGTAGGGCAGACCATCTATCCCAGGGGTCCTGTCTAGCCCGACCTGTTTCAAGGCCTCAATGACTTCTTCCTCTTTTATGCTACCTTCACACCTAGCTGCTTCGGTCGCCTCCAGGCGAGAAAAGTCGGCTAAATAGGTGTCAAACTGTTCAATAGTCAGACCGGGCTCCTTGGTAAAAAGCTCCTGAAAATGAGTCCGAAAACCCTCCAAGATTCCGTCGTTTGAAGTTACGGTTCGTCCGTCCGGCAATGTGACACTGGCAATGTGTCGATCTGCAGAACGTCGAAACTCCTCCGCACGCAGTGACGCGGCCATGTTTGTTGCCTCGTTTGGCGCTCTTTTTAATCTAGCCCTAACTAATAATCCCTGGTCCTCCCTGTTATCCAAGGAGTCCAGTTCAGCCTTAACTATAGTATAGCTAGCACTATCCCCCTCCTCCACCGCCCTTTCTAATCTATCTTATAGCGCCGCTTTCGCTGCTCTAGAACTACGGTTGAGCCGGCGACTAAAATCAGCAGCGAAGGACCTAATGACTTTTTTAAGGTTGCCCCACCACTTATTCCCGGTGATAGCCCCCGTCAATTCCCTCTGTATTGTTAGTAGAAGCTGTTCCCGGAAGTCCTTCACATCGAACAACGACGTGTTGAACTTCCAGTAACTAGCCATCCTAGGTTTAACACTATCTAAGTTTACTCGAACCCGGACAAGCCTATGGTCCGAATAAACTATACTATGAAAACTTGGACAGTCTAAAAGCCCTAGGTCGACTCTCCTAACTAAGAACCGATCGATGTAACTCGAAAGCTGCACCGGATCGGAGCCGCGTCTACCTGTCCAAGTCCATGCTAAATCCCCGGGTTTTTCGTTCCGAAATTTATCGACAAGATCAAACTTGTCGACAAAGTCTCGAAACGCTTTAGCATCCCGGTTCTGGTTAGTATCCCTTGTGGTATTAACCCCACGATCTAACTCGGGATCCAGGACCGCGTTCCAGTCTCCCGCTAAAACTAACCGTCGAGACGAATTCATGAAAGGCTCGATTCGCCGAAAAAAGGAAACTAGCTCAGTACGGTTATTGGGCGCATAAACCCCAATAAAACGAAATGCCACATCCTTTACGGTAACATCCAGAACGAGCAATCTTCCCTCTGGATCTGCATAAATAGGGTCACACGATGCATCAAGAGTGCGCTTAACTAGCCAGGTAACCCCCCTTGCGTGGGTATCATAATGTGCTGAGTAGAGCTGAAAGTCTCTAAGGAGCACATCCTGATAGTCACTTGGAATAAAGTGAGTCTCCTGTAGACAACATACATCCACACCAAGGCGTTGAAGGTCGCGTGCAACTCGAAGTTTACGAGAGGCGTCCCTCAACCCTCGGACATTTAAAGTAGCTAATCTTAAAGAAGCCATCCTGAGCTACTTAGGGTTGGGAATCCTGATCAAACATAGACGATGTCAAGACACCGACAGCTGTCCCCATGGATCCAGTGGTCATCTCAGTGGTGATTGACCCGTCAGGGGACAAACCGCCGATGTCAAGAGGAAAGGTTAGTTTAATGGCCCTATACAATGATGGATGCATTTTGATAGGGATCCGTCCAATACATGATTCTTTCATTTTTTGTATGTCGTTATCATTGAAAAAAACGGCTGGAGGAAACAAATTAAAAGCGCTATTTGCTTCCTCCATCATTGTCCACACTCCACTGGCCTCTGCTCTGGGCCTTACTACAGTCAATAATCTTGGGGCTTTGGGGAAGTTTTCGGGGTTAGTGGTATCCTTTTTCTTTATATTTTTTAAGGCTAGCAAATTTTTATAATCCTTATTCTTGTGTGCTTTCATCACAGTTTCTCTTTCGGTTGAGATTTGACAAACTGCTTTGCCTGTAAAAAAAGGGGGAGATTTTTTTTTTCGGGATTCTCTCTCGGAAGAGGGGCTCCTTTGCCTTTTTTTATCTGTCGGAGTGGGAGGGGGCATATCTGTTTTCATGGGAGAAGGGGGAGGAGTGCTTTGAGGCGTGTTAGCAGGAGTGCAGAAGGGGGAAGGTCTCGGGCTTCTCTTTTTGGGAGGAGCGCCTAGAGAGGTCATATTTTTCCCTCTAGTCGGGGGTGTAGAAACTATTGGGGCTGGAATTTTTTGGGGGGAACGTTTTTCTTTTGGGTTAGGTTTCTCCGGGAACAGGGACTCTGGGAAGGGAACGTGTATTTTTTCTTTTCGTTTTTCATCGAGAGATTCTTTTAATTTTAGCAGTTCTTTATATTTATTCCCTCCGGGGTCTTTGCTCGAACGTATTTCAACTTTTTGTTCCTTTGTTAAGGATTTTGCATAGGTTGGTGATGCTGCTTTTCTGATTGGTACGGTTTTCCATTCACCTTTCTCTGGTGATGCAGCTTCGGTGTTATAAACTGCTTCGATCTCGTCAGTTGATAGACTGGGAGGATTAGTTTTATCTGTCGGTTCTGGTATTTTAAATCCAGGTTGTGCGCCCGGCTCTAAATGTGGTAATACCCGATTTTTTGGGTTTCTCGACGTTGTTTGCTTCTTGGGGCACGTATACGTTAAGTGCCCCACTTCTCCGCATATCCAGCAAGCCGGACGCCTTCCTGCCACTACTATAGGTAGTTTCTCCTCCTGTGCCTCGATGTAATATGGTATCTTATAGTATGCCTCCTTATTCAGCAAAATATCAAACGACCAGACACCATTGTACTGGTCGACGTTTACTCCAGAGATGTCTCCGTATTGCAGTAAATACGCCGCCAAATATTCCCCTGGTATTACACCTGGGACTTCGAATATGGAAATGGTTGTCCGTCTCCGTCCCAGGTATTCCATCCTCAGAATGTATTCTGGAGTGATGATTTCGTTTTTCGAGAGCTTAATGCAATCTTCTGGAGATTTAAATAGGGCTGCCCAGGTGTTGTAGCCCTTTGTCTTGGTTATCCTTTCCGCTCTCATTCCCACAGTCGCAATTAACTTTGTCACGGTGTCTTTGGTTGATCTAATCAGCTTCTTGGTTTTTCTGTCGATGACAAAAAGTGAAATTGTCTTTTTGGAAAATTCATCCATCCGTAGTTGTTCCACCTTGATGCCATTCGTGGTGACATGCTCTATGCATTTCTTGGCTTCTTCAAGAAACGATTCTACGTCTATTTTTACTGCTGGCGGCTTCTTCCAGACTGCATTCTCCTCTTCTTGCTTTTCCTTGACAGATTCCGACGGCTCACAGCTGGCAGATGCCATGGCCGACGGGAAATGAGAGAAAAAAAAAACCGCGAAGATCCGGGACTTAAAAAGGTAACAACGGGGGAAGAGAAGAAAGAGGAATAACAAATTTAACAATATATAACAATAATAATAACAATAATAATAACAGTATCAGCGCAATGAATATCGTATACAACCAAAAGACGAACTAATGGGGGTAAATATTTATTTTATTTGACAAAAATACAAATAAAAATGTGGCACAAGGCCGAAAAAGGGGGTGGGGGTTAATGTTGACCTAACTAACATAAAGTTAACTTAACTAGACTCTTTCACCAAAATACCAAAATCACTCTGTGGACATCCTACTTTAAACCCGAAAGTTACAAATATATATACATGATGTGGGGGGTTGGGGATAAAAATCTTATTTACAAAATCGTATGAAAAAATATACAATGATAAAAAGTGGTTAGTAAAAAGAACCCCCTCACTACTAATTGTGGCGGATAAAAAGTTTTGTCAGTCGAAAAGATGTAGGTCCCACGAAAGCTAACTTTATTCAAACACAACAAAAATGGCCTACATCTCTGGCAAAACAGTTTATCCGTCACCTAAGGGGCCGGGATTGGGGGTTATCGAACCAAAAGTGGGGAAAAAACCGCGAAGATCCGGGACTTAAAAAGGTAACAACGGGGGAAGAGAAGAAAGAGAAATAACAAATTTAACAATACATAACAATAATAATAACAATAATAATAACAGTATCAGCGCAATGAATATCGTATACAACCAAAAGACGAACTAATGGGGGTATGAGACGAAAAAATTAGCCAATCATTTTTATAACCACCGGCTGTGCTAAACAACCAATGAAAACGTTTCAAAATTATTATAAAAATTGTCGAATTTTGGATTTAATCATTTCGCCGTTAACTACGCCACAGACCGCATTTGATTCTTGGCCGGCATCTTTGTCACTGATCTGAACTACGTCGCCATCTTTGTTCAACACAATGTCCCAAAACTTAACAGGTTATGGGCCCAGCCACCGTCTTTTTTTTTTTGATGGATCGGAATCTAAATTCGAATTGTGGCAGGTAACATTTCTGGGATATCTTGGGATTCGAAAACTACACAAAGTCATACAATCTCCAACAGAGAATCCAAACGACCCCGAATTTCTCGAAAAGAACGCGACTGTTTTTGCAGAACTGATTCAATGTTTAGGCGATAGAAGTCTGTCTCTGATTATAAGAGACGCATTGGATGATGGAAGGAAAGCATTGAACATATTAAGAGAGCATTATTTATCAAAAAGGAAACCGAAATTTATATCGCTATACACAGAACTAACATCTCTGAAACGTAACGAGGATGAAACGATTACCGACTACGTTAGAAGGGCAGAAACAACCTCCAATGCCTTAAAGCTCTCAGAAAGACAAACCCATAAATTTCAGCGAATGTAAAGTGGCATTGCGCAGTTACGAAGGGACTAATCGTATGCTCGTGGACAATAACTCCAGCAATATTATGAAGCTCAAAAATGCTTCTCGAAAGCAGACACCACCAAATTACGCACCTCACCGCAACGTCTCAACAAATAAATTTTCCCAAGAAAAAGAATAAAATTATCTGCTATATTTGTGGACGACCCAACCACAAAGGTTTCCAATGTCGATATAAACGCTCTAAAATGGACTCCGTAAAAAATGTTGAGAACTTTGAACCAGAACATACATTTCTATTCACATGTAAATTTGACAATACTACAAACGCTAAAAATCTCCTTGTAGACTGTGGTGCTACAGCGCACGTTATCACCAAGGAATCTGATTTTATTAATTTTGATTCAAACTTCACTCTTCAAAGTCATTTTGTCGAACTTGCCGACGGTAGTCAAATAAATGATATAGTCTTGAAAAAAGGCGATACTAAAATATACCTAAAAATTAATAAAGGCGAAATCTGTAACTGTATTCTAAAAATGCTCTGTTCATACCTACATTTTAGCAAGACATATTTTCCGTGCAGGAAAAACAAGCGCGAATATACAATTTGGCCAAAATACATCAAAATTGATATACCCCAATGGAACTGTATTTGAAATTAAAGAAAATGGCCGACTATATTATTTAAAAAGTATGGTTCCCTCAAAAACTGCCTGTCCCGACTTGGAAACCTGGCATAAAATTCTAGGACACTGCAATACAGCTGATATTAAAAAATTACCAAATGTAGTCGAAGTCATGAAAACATTACCTTCAGACGATCTCCCAAATTGTGATGTGTGTGCACAGGGGAAATAACAAAAGATATAAGCTGAACGCCAGACAAAAAGCTACGAAGATTCTCTCACTTGTGCATTGTGACTTAGCAGGTCCGATCAGCCCGATGGGGATAAATAATCTAAGGTACGTTTTGAACTTTATTGATGATTTTTTCCGGTTTAATTATGTTATATTTTCTAAAAAAACAAATCCGACACTATCCTCGCCACTAAGAAATATTTAACTGATGCTGCCCCGTACGGTTCAGTAAAATGTATTCGCTCAAACAATGGGATTGAATTTACTAGTAAAGACTTTGAAGGTCTATTAACTAACCACCGTATTAAACACGAGAAATCAGCGCCGTATTCCTGCTTCCAAAATGGCACCGCTGAAAGGGCATGGCGAACCCTTTTTGAGATGGCAAGATGCCTACTTATCGAATCGAAATTATTGCATAGTTTATGGGCATACGCTTTAATGGCAGCAGCATATGTCATAAATAGATCGTTCAATAAGAGGCTAGGAAAAACACCGAATGAAGGGTTTTGCAGTGTAAAACCTAAAATGAACAGAATGCATCTATTTAGTTCTGACTATTTTGCATTCAGAGAAAACACCAGTAAACTAAATACTAAAAGCGAAAAAGGTATTTTCGTAGGGTACGATAAAAATAGTCCGATTGATATACTTCCCAACTCAAAATGCCATAAAAAGGGTTAGATGTGTAAAATTCAATGATACATTAAATTTAAAAAATGGCGCTCCAGTGGATGAAAAACGTGAAATATTACCCAGCATCTTAATCTATCACAATGAAAATATTAATAACGACGACAATTACAATAGAACTTCTGACGAAAATATTAACTAGACACGTCGATACTCAATAAGGGATCGAAAACGGCCAGACTTCTTAAAAATTGAACAGATACAAGATTACGCCGTGGATTACTGTTATTCGTTGAACAGCACACCGGAAAGTTATAATGAGGCGATTTATTCAGAAAATCACCAAGAATTGGAACAAGCTATGGTATCCGAATTGAAAGCTTTATCTGAAAATAACACGTACGAAATAGTGGCAAAACCAACAGATAAAAATATAATTTCTTCACGCTGGGTTTTTTCCAAAAAAATCACAGCTTCCGGCAGTGAAACGTTTAAATCAAGATTTGTGGCAAAATGTTTTTCACAAATTTCTGGAGTGGAATATTTTGCAACATTTTCACCAACGACAAATTTAACGACAATTAGAATTTTATTACAACTTCCCGCTCAATACAATTAAAACATACATCAAATGGGTGTAAAAATGATTATTTAAATGCTCCGATTGACTGTGAAATCTACATTTACCCTCCAGAGGGATTTAAAATGAAAAATATAAATTGGGTGTGGAAATTAAGTTAATCGTTATATGGACTAAAACAAAGTATACACAATTGGAATTTAACACTCCATAATTATTTAATAGAACAGGAATTCGAATAATGTCCCGTAGAAGCGTGCATGTATACCAAAAATGTAGGTAATAAATTGTTGATTTTTTGTTTTTTGTGTTGACGATATATTACTCGCCTAAAACTGTGACAACACTTTAAAAGTTTTTAAAATGAATTTAATAAAAAAAATTAAAATGGCCGATCTTGGACGACTGTCATAGTTCCTCGGTATAAAATTTACCTGTGAAAATGAAACTATAACTATGAACCAATCACAATACATTGAAAAAATTCTGCTCAAGTTCGGAATGCAAGATTGTAAGCCGCGTTCAACTCCCGTCGCAATGGACATAAATAAAAATATAGGGACCGAAACAAAATCCATAGATAATCGAATATACAGGGAAATGGTGGGGAGCCTCATCTACTTGATGACCGCAACAAGGCCTGACATATGTTACACTGTAACAAAGCTATCTAAAAACTTATCGAAACCGACAATTGAAGACCTTAATCGTGCAAAACAAATCCTTCCTTACCTATAAAAAAAAAAACAAGGAACAATCTTTAAGATTAAAAAAGTCTGCATGTCCTCTAAATTTAGAAGGATTTTCAGATTCAGATTGGGCTTACTCTGAAAATAGAAAGAGTATTGCGGGGTATTGTTTTAGACTGTCAATGACTGGACCTATGATCTCTTGGAAAACTAAGAAGCAACAAATTGTTGCACTTTCTACTTGTACAGCAGAATATGTGGCTCTTACTCATTCCGAACAGGAGGCAATTTTTCTGAACACCCTTCTAAAATCTATTTTAAAACCAGATCTAAGTAAAAAAAAAAACTATAGTAATTCATTGTGATAATCAGAGCAGTATCTTATTAGCAAATAATTCCATGATTCATCAAAGGTCGAAGCATATTGATATCAGATATCATTTTATGAGGGATGAAATAAGGAAAAATCTATTACTCTTACTCATGTGACGTCTTAAAATAATATAGCCGACATTTTCACTAAACCTATAAAAGGAATAAAATTAAGACATTTTATAACCGAACGTTTTGGAATCTAATTATGAAGAAATCTCTTTTCAGACACCCAAAAGGAGAAACATGAACAGTTAAAATGACACCAAAAAAAAGTGTAAATTGTCCCGGGCACGACGTTAAACTGCGACCATTTCTACCTTACTAACCAAATTAACCAACTAATACCTAACATAATGTTTCCAGTTTTTGTTTAAAAAAAAGTCACTTGTTAAAACCTTTTTGTAAACTTCCTATTTGTTAAATAGTTCTTTTTTGTATCTTTTTTTTTGCAAACATTTTTAAAACAAAACAAAAAAATGTATATTTGTGAATTTTTGTGCATATGTTTATATGTATTTGAAAAGTATTCTATTTGTATGTTTATATATATTTGAAAAGTGTGTATTTTTTATGTATCAAAAAATACTCAATGTAATAAAAAAATGACTACTTTTGCACACATTATACCAATATATTAATAATTCTTTTTGACCAATGAGAATAAAGACAAATTCCCCCAAAACCAAAAAAACAAAAAAACAATTATTTTATTGGGGTTTTTTTCAGTGTTCATTTATTTTTATTTATTTATTTATTTATTTATTTTTCTTTATTTTTCTCAAGTGAAACCAAAATTGAATCCGAAAGGATTTTTCCATTATATCAAAAAAGGGTTTGTGTAAAATGTTTTTGACTCCTAATGGGGGTAGCTATTTATTTGCCGCCAAAATGTGGCACAGGGCCGGAAAGTGGGGATCCAGCAGGCTCCCCTTAAGGAGGGGCACTCCTGGTACTGTAAAAATTGCCTGAGTAACCCCGTCGGAATTCCCCGGTAGCGGCGCCTCAGGCAGTAAGCTATAAACTTTCTCCACCGGAAAGCCCAGTGGGAAGGCCTGGAAGGGTGGACCTCCTAGGTATTACACAGGCGGCGTATCTCAGTCCGACAGGTGCTGCGCCGGTTCCTGGCCCTCACCTGTCGGGCTGAGTGTAAAGTGACGAATCCTTGACGAGTAGTACTACCCTGTAGAAGCCGCACTAGGAGAAACAGCCCAGGCGGTTTACCTACAAATACTAGACTCTACAAACAAGGAAATTAAGAACAATAAAACAGAGATAAAAGAAGATGAAGCAAAACAAATAGAAAAAATGATACAGATAATGAACGAGGAAAAAAACTTAGTCCTATCATTAAGGGACCAAGAGCAGAAGAAATTTAAAACAAAAACAGAGAGGATTAACAAGCTCCTGCCACACACTGACACATCCACTGAGCTAAACAATTTAATCTTCGCAGGGATTAAGATGAGATGTATGAAGTTCAACTCAGAAAAACAGCAGGGAAAAGATGGACCGATAAAACCTGGATGGGGAATGAGGTTAGAAACCCAAATCAACAAGCACAAAAAGAATCCAAAACAATAACTAGGATGAAAGCGACGTGTATAAGATGGAAAATATGAACTGTGACCAGCTGGGAGAGGCTAAACAAGAAACA
This sequence comes from Euprymna scolopes, assembly GCF_053919585.1. Taxonomy (NCBI): domain Eukaryota; kingdom Metazoa; phylum Mollusca; class Cephalopoda; order Sepiida; family Sepiolidae; genus Euprymna; species Euprymna scolopes. The sequence goes on from NC_136490.1 coordinate 106,624,723, forward strand.
CGAAGATCTGAACCAAAAACTAGCAGCAAAAGAAGGAAGATTAAGACGGTATAGATACAAATCTGGACAGTGCAAGCAAAAGAGGGCATTTGAAAACAATGACAGCCAGTTCTCCGAAGACGTGGACGGAGGAAAAACAAAATCAGAACGAGCAAACCCAACAGAAACAACCCTTTATTGGAGTAAGACATGGGGAGAACGACAGTAACACAACAGAAATAGCGAATGGTTGAAAGATATAAGAGAAGAAGTGCAACAAATCAAAGAAAGAACAATAAATGAAATCAGCAAGGAAACCGTAAAAGACCATAGGGGAAATTGCAAACTGGAGAGCACCAGGACACGACACATGCAGACTGGTACGAAAAATTCTACAGGAAAGGTTAGCCAAATAGTCGAGAAGATATATACAGGAAACAAACGTGTCAGATTGGATGACAAAAAGCAGAACCACACTGATACAGAAGGACACAGAGAAACGAACCGCATCCGGGAAATATAGGCCTATCATGTGCCAACACACTATGTGAAAAATATTAACAGCACAACTGAGGGAAAAATTAACCACTCCCTGAATAATTGTGGACTTCTCCCAGAAGAACAGAAAGGATATCAGATAGGAAAGACAAGAACACATGATCTGCTATACATATATCAAAAGATCCTAAAGGAGGTGTAAAAGAAGAGAAAGAATTTAGCCATGGCATGGATCGATTACAAAAAGGCGTACGACAGGATCCTCTAAGCCTGGATAATAGAATGTTTAAAAATGTATAAAATACCAAGCAGGATTGAACGTGATTGAAAATGCGATGAGAGCACAGAGACTGAAATTGACAGCTGATGGACAACACATAGCAGAAAGAGATTCACTATCACCATTGCTGTTCATCATAGCTATGATTCCCCTGATCAATATACTAAGAAAGTGCCAAACTGGATACAACTTCTCTAATACAGAGGACAGAAGGAACCACCTGATGTATATGGACGACCTTAAACTTTTTCCAAGGACCGAAAATGAACAAGAGACAGTAATATACTACCAGGATCTTCATCCAGGATATCCAAATGGAGTTTGCTATGGAAAAGTGCGCACTACTTATTATAAGAAAGGGAAAACTGGAGACAACAGAAAGAATGGAACTACCCACCCAACTGGAGATGAGGGCCATAGAGGAACAATACGCCTATAAATACTTGGGGCTTCTGGAAGCAGACACCATCAAAGCCACAGAAATGAAAAAGCGCATTGGAGAGGAATACCTTAGGAGAACAGGAAAACTTCTAGAAACTAAATTATATATCAGAAACCTAATGAAAAGAATAAATACATGGACAGTATTACTAGTAAGATATGTAAAAAGAAAAGAGGGCAGAAGAGTACTTGTTTATATAGAAGACTGAGTGCAAGACACAAAAAAAGAATTGTCATGTTTGGTAAAAGAACACGGCGACTTATAGACCTGAAGATGCGTTGGAAGTTTTTGTACCAACAATTTTGCATCCTCCTGTATACATTTATTATATTTCATTCTGGTTCTTATATTTGCTATTCTGCATCTTGGACCTTCATTGAACTTAGTTTCGTATATTTTGGGTTTATAGGAAAGTCTGTTTAATTTGAATAAAAGGTCAATGATGGCTCCCATATAATGGCGTCATAGGTTCCAGCGTGAAAATCGGCTCTTTTGGATTCCGGCGGCGAGAAGATTGGACGCGTTTCATTACCTGTCGTAGATGAGGATTTCTCCGACCATTTCCTTCAAAGAAGTATAATCCGGCAAAAGAATGCATGGTCGCAACGAGGCGAACTTCTGCAAAGTTTTTTTTTACCCGGCACCGGTATGCGCATATTTTTAAGGAGAGTAATTTCAAAGTCTATAAATTGAGAAAAAAATGCATATATGCTGTCTGCTATCTACTTTGTGAGTACGTTCCTTAAAATTTATTTAATTTGAGGGAGTGATTAGGAAGTAATCCTATTTTCATTTTTTTAATACTGTATTCGTTCGTTGATACGACATTTTCAATATTAGAACAAGCGTTTTTTTTTTTAATTGTATTTTGTTAACTGGTGTTCTTTGTTTTTGTATTTTAATGCCTGCAAAGGGAAAAATTTGCAATTTATTTTAAATAAAATATTTTCTTCGTTTTAAAACAAGACCTTTACATTTTATTCTTTACCTTCCTCCATATTGTATTAGATCCTTTTATTTTTTTGTACGCTACTTGTTTCGCGTCGAATTTATCTGAAAGACGATAAATTTCAGACAGAGGGTCGGAGGATACATCTACAAAAACGTTGTGAAAATAAAACCCAAGATGAAAACATGAGTTCGATAAATCCAAATAATGCAATCAAGCATCTTCCATCTAAAAAAATTCAGAACTGTGTAATATAGTTATTTATAATTATCCTATTCAGATCACCGTGTGGTGATCTCTTTACAAATCTAAATGTTCGGTATGCCGTAAAAAAAAGAAAGACAAGCAAAATCAAAAGTGTCTGCTTTGTTGCTGTTTTTTGTTTTTTTCATAGTAGACTTAACTTTAACACGAGGTCACGATTCACATCTATCTTGATTTAAAAAGACTAATCCATTACGGTGTGCTCGTATGCAAACCGCCCACTTAAACGATAAGAGATAACCTAATTAAACGCATCCATTTTCGCGGTGCGGCTTTCTTAGTGAAAGAAATCCGCGACAATATTCTATGAATCAAGTATAAAATTAGGTTTGTGTGTCTCATAGTGACTGAGGCACATTCTTTATGGCGACAATTTATGTTGTTGTTTTTTTTTCCTTATCTTCTCTCGCATGAAGTAGAACGACGTTGTGACATTGTTCCAATGTTTACGCATAAAATAATCACGCATTGCTTTGCGGTAAGTCGATGATCCGCGATGCGCGTTCCTCACTCTTCTCATAACAACGGCCACCGTCAATCTTTTAATCAGTTTATTTTTGGGCGCGTGTTTACGTGAGTCCAGATTCTACGTGATTTATTCAATTCCGGGGAATCGATGAAGAGAAATATATCGGATTTACGCCTTCTGTAATTAAAATAAAATCTTCCTTATATACCATCTGAGTGTTCCCCAGTGCAAATTTTCAGCTTAAATATATAGAGTTGTGTATGTTTGTATGCCTGACTTCAAGTCAACAATTGAGAAAACAAATACAAAAAGCTTGACATTTTCTTGATTGATGTTTAATCGGATGAACATATATGTATATATATATATATGCATGCATCTATATATATATGTATGTATGTATCTATATATATATATATATATAAAGTAACTGAAATTTTGATATACTTTCAGATCATAGTGTGTGTAATACTATAAAGTAAGAGTTCATGTAAATATTAATTTAATTTTTGTAATACAATCTCAATCAGATAAAGAAGTTCAATATACGAGATACGAGGGGCGTGCAATAAGTAATGCCCCTAATCCATTTCCTATAGCAGTAGAGCAACGAAACTTGGCACAGTTATTAGCCTTTCTCTACATAGGAACTACCCAGAGTTATGCATTTCTCCCATCGTTTGATGCAGCTCCGGAGACCGTCTTTGTAGAACATCCTAGATTTGTCCTCCAACCGCGACGTAACTTCAGAAATCAAGGCTGCATCATCTTGGAAACGCTTTCTTTTCAAAAACACGTTCATGACTGGGAAGAGGTGAAAGTCAGAGGGTGCAAGTTCAGGAGACTAGGGAGGATGGGGAAGGATTTCATAACCACACGCCCGTGCTTCTGATCAGGCGACATGCGAGTTGTGGACCGGAGTGTTGTCCTGTAGGAGGAAGGCACTTTGTTTATCTTGCCCCGCCTCTTGATTTTGATAGCTTCTCTTAATTTCCTCAAAAGTGAAGCGTAATAGGCTCCTGTACTTGTGGTACGCTTTGTCATGTAATCTGTAATCACTACTCCGTCCTGGTCCAGGTATGTAAATATTAATAGTTATATAGTATACCAACCAAACAAAAAAGCTCAGTAGAGCCAAAAAAGGGAATAGTGATTGTTATAAAAGAACACAGTTAAATACTGTAATATACAATTTACAAGAATTTATTAATCGACAGGATACTCAAAAAGAAATATTAAATATGTTTTAATCCGCAGAGCTTCACAGAATGTGTTTTCTCATCAAAGGAAATATTTTAGCAAATAATTATTATAACGAAGCTACGCATTTGCTTATACTAGCATTAATTTAAACTGCATTAAATGAAAATTTACTAAATATGCAAAAAGTTCGTGTAAAAAGTTTATTAAATACAGAAAAGAAATGAAAAATGGTAAATTGCAAATGGAAGAATATTCAGTAAGTAGGTTGTACCAAAAAATGTGAATTCGTCATAACAGTCAATGTTATCACACGAAGTAGTCCGACATAGTAGGCAATATTGACATATGGATCCAAATTAAATACCCAAAATGAGTGTGATCAAATTATGTCGTAAAAAGAAAAAAAACAATTTGCAACCGATCGATGATAATATCTGGTATAAAAAGTTTCCAAGGCCAGCGACAAGTTTTAAATGACGGTGAAAAAAATCAGTTCATAGTTGTATCGCAAGTAAAGAAAGGTTGTGTCATCGTGACCCAGAAAAAGGTTTATTATCTCTCTTATACGCCATAATATTCTTATCATTATTTATAAATATTACCTCGCTAATAAGTATCCAATAAATAGTCAATCACTCTTTTTAATTCCTTTAGACTTTCAAGTTTCTTTTAAACATATTTATATTAAATTATAATCTTAAGATAGATGATTCTTATCAATATTTATAATTATTACTAGGGTTGTGACAACAGCATATTCTTTTCATTGTTTTTACTCTTGAGTATATATCCATTAATATCTTCTATGTTTTTACATAGACGGATGTGTTTCTCGAGTAATTAAGTGTGTCTAACTGTGTCGGATATATACCCAAGAATCACAAGAATGAAAAGAATATTCTGTTGTCTCAGCCCTAATTATTACCTTGCTAATAATTTATCAAATAAATAGTCAGTCACCCTTTCTGTGTTCCTTTATAGTTTCAAGTCTCTTTTAAACATATTTATATTTAATTATATTTATAGTCTTAATGTATATTTCTAGATTTTTCCAAATCTCATAAAAATAAGATTTAATAATTTAATTCCATACTTTTGAATCCTATGATGTTTATAATTATCTACGTATCATAACTACGCATTTGATAACTGTCATATTTTGAGTCGAAAATGCATAATGAAAGGTATGTTTCTTTCAAGTGTGAAATATCATTTTCTTTTGCCTGTCACATTCAGGTTTGAAATAAGATATTTCTAGGTTCATCAAGTTTAAGTGCCAAATGGCATCCTTTGGTCTGTCACGTTTGTATTTGAAATACTATTATCATCATTAGACGAACTGATTCAATGGATGTCATAAGAATCGTTCCAATATCTACACATTATTAACGAGATAACATTTTTTACCAGTTTCAGAAACTTACCGGTAGTTTCGTATCAAAAGTTTCGGAAACATTGACAATGCTGAGCTGCGCGTACTGTGAAATTTTCGTCTAACTTGCAATCGTAATTTCTGAATCCACGGTATTCAAGGTGTGCAAAATTCTTAACAAGGCAGTTTGTTTCGTCAATAAAATGAGTCGTTAAGATGATTTGAGTAGTTCTGTAAAGAGTACTATTGCAGAACAGCTATCAAAAAACTACCCTCGAAATATCGATAGGAAGCTACCATCAAAATGTGAAGAACTTTGTCAAGGATCTTACAAAGGTACATAAGAGAGCTGATAAAGGTAAATCCAGAGTTGTTTTACGCTGATCTTTACTCCAAATTAAACGTGAAGTTGTTAATAACCCTGGGCAGACAAGCCTTAACCATATCCAGAAGATATCTCACTACTGATGCAATTCTCTACCTATATAAAAGCCAAGTACGTCCAAGGATGGAATACTGTTGCCATATCTGGGCAGGAGCTGCCAAAAACAGCCTATCATGCCTTGACAAAGTACAAAATAGACTTCGTGGTTTAGTGGGGGATGCCCTTTTCTCTACCCTGCAACCTCTCTCCCACAGAAGAGACGTTGCGAGCTTATCCTTGTTTTATCGTTATTTTCATGGCAGGTGCTCGTCTGAACTCCAATCTCTGGTCCCCCCTCGCCAATCTTTCACGAAAAACACCCGTCTAGCTGAATCCACTGTGAAAAATTTCCCCAACTCTATATCTGTGCCTAAATCAAAACGCGGATTCCATGAACAAAGCTTCTTTCTTAGGACTGCACGCCTGTGGAACTCTGTTCCGTCTGCCTGCTTCCCTCTGGACTACAACTTGGATGCCTTCAAGTCCAATGTTAACAAATTCCTAATGAACCGCCCCCTTAAGTAAACACTTCATCAAATCTCCACACTAACGTAATGTACTTGCAATAACACTTATCCCTGAGTGGTTTCCGGGCCTTGATAAGTGGTGATCACTGTGTAAAAAAAAAAAAAATGCCGGACTGAAGAATGTCTCAAAAAGTACTTGATGTCGCTTTCTGAAATAAGTGGCAAAGTCTGTTAAGCTCGTGACAAAGCCTCTATTAAAGCAAGATCACATACAAAACCGATTGAAATGGACAGAGGACAACATGAAAACGGATTTTTGCAAAGTTTTGTTCACGGAACTGCGTGTCTCTCCTGATGGCCCAGATGGCTTGAGCAAGGGATGGGTCCTCGATGGACGAAATCATCATCAGCGTTTAAGGCGCCAACAAGATCGTGGTAGGATAATAATTTGGGCTGGGATTATTGGAGGTAATATTGTTAGCCAATGGAGAGTCCCAGAAGCCGTAAAAATGACGTCAAATGCTTACATAGCTTTTCTGAAGGAGCACTTTGAACCATGGCTGAAGGAGCAAAAGTTGACGTTCAGAAGAACCATTAATTTTTGCAGGATAATGCTATTTCGGATGCAGCAAACAAAAGCAAAGAGTATTTGCAGCAACTGGGGTTTTCTGGGCTACAGAAGATGGAGTGGCTTACGAATTCACCAGATTTTAACCCAATTGAGAACCTTCGGAGTATCATGAAGCGACGCCTCTGTGCAAGTGGACGCTAATTTAAGAGCAGAAAATGAGTTGTGGGATGCTCTCCAAGAGGTATCACGAGGAATAACTGTTGACGAAGTCACAAATGTGATTAATTCTGTGGACCAAAGTCTTTTAACAGCCATTCATAAAAAGTTATTGTGTTCTAAGCATTTTTCCTAGTTCATGTAATGTTTGAAAATTATTTCAATAAACAAGTTATGGGTATATTGTGTTTTTTCTCAACCTCGTTAATAACTTGACACACTGAAATCAACAATAGTTTCGCTAATACTGCTTTAAATACTTTTATTTTTTTGACTGGAGTAGCTGAATAGTATTGTAAGCACTTTCTCAAAGTTTCATGAATTTTTATTCACTCGTTCCTTAAATATTTTTTTAAAAAAATGTAAACTCGTCAATAATTTGATACGCAGTGTAGATATGTGAAAGATGTGTTGGTTGAAACTGTTGTTTTAATTGCTAACCTCTCCTTAGGCGATCTCTAAGGTTTCAGCCAGAAATTGCATTTTCGTTGGTGTGTCACACTTAAATTATAAGATATATTTCATCAATTATAAATAATAAATAATTTTTCAGTTGAATTAATAGACGCATCTTATGTTCGGTTTGATAAAGAATCTTAGTAAGAGTCTCTATTTTTATTAACATTCTAGCCCGGACTTTATAAAATGGCGGCCTACATGTGGCTAATTATGGTCACTTTGAATAGCTGTCCCAAATTCGCATGCAGCTTGTTCCAGAGAAAGACTTTACTTCAGCTTTTGTCTTACCCTATGATGTTGAGGTAAATACAACTTAAAATTGACTGACAAGTCGGATTCAATTTTTCATTAACCGCGGACAGACAAATAAGTGTAGTTTTATAAAAAATATAATTTTACTCGTAGTTAAAATGGTAAGGAACGCCAAAAAAGATAACGATGTGGAGATGTTACGATAAAGGTAATTTTTATTATTGACAAAATTGAAACACACACACATATTGGGTTAGATTTTTTGTTGATGTAAGATTTGTCTTGGTCTGAAACATTTGTCTTATAATAGAATGTGTTTATGTCTGTCTGACATATTACAGATAGGATTCCTATTGATTGCCACACTTCATATCGAAGCAGGATTTTCGTATCTAAAATGTAGTGATGGATTCAACGCTTCGTATTCTACACCCGACCAAATCTATCGATAATACGCTCTGTCGGGCCGTTGAATCGTAACGTTTCAGTTTGCAATAGCTTTTCCTTGTTTTTTTTTTTCTGTTTGAATTAAAATAGTATTTAGACAGATACGGCACTATGCGACATCTCGGAGGGGAAGCTAGCAAAATAGTTCTCTGGAAGCCATAATACGTCCTCAATGAAAGTAGAGGAAAAGTCATATTCATCGCCAACCGACTACAGGAGATAAGGTTGGAGAGCATCCAGAAAACACAGGCATGTAAGATCGTGAGTGCTGGAGAAGGCGTGTGGATTTGGAAGTGAAACGTCAGGAAATACGGCGGAGATGATAAGAAAATCAGAGTAATTAGCACATCGAATGGCTAGCAAACTTACTCCACTAACAAAATCTGACCCTATTTTTTTGCCAAAAAATAAATATTTTTCAAATGTATATATATACTAGCAAAACTACCCGTCGTAGACTTTGTTCAAAAACAGCCTACAGAAAATGGACTCTGATTTATGAAAGTATGATAGTTTATGAAAAGGAAGGGTTGAATTTGGAGGTATCAAAATCAAAGCAAAATATGATGAAAGCAAAAATAAAATTGATAAACCCCATAATTTATTATACTATACCTGTTCACACTGTGGATCTATATTAAAAAAAAAACTTGTTAAACTTTGTGACATATTTCCATTCTATGGAGGTCAGGTGCGAACGAACACCCCATAATTTTATTGTACCATATTTCTTCAAACTGAAACATAATTATCAAAATATACTTACGAAGATAGATATGAAAAGTCTTTATTAAAGTGTGTGCCTATTTCCATTCTATAAGGCCAGGCGCGAACGCAGACCCCACAATTTTATTATACTATCTCTATTTAAGTTATAAATACTTATAAAATGTTATTATCGAAAAAACTTGTAAATGTGTGTGTGTTTTTTTATTTTTAAATTTGTATTTCCATACTTTGTGGACCAGGCGCGTATGCAGACCCCACAATTTTATGAACCACCGTTCTGCCAGATCAAACATACCCATTCCTGTATCCCGATACATCTTCTACCATTATATGTGATCAGTTTTCTATAATAGTCAACCATATAGGGGCTTATTCGTGACCAGACACACACACAGATGTTCAGCTTTATATTATATATATATACTTCCATAATAACATCGTATATATATATATATATATATATATATATATATATATATATATATATATATATATATATATACACGATTAGAGATATTTCCTACTTGATAGCTTGCATTCATAGAATTGGTAAAACGTAGACCTATCAAATAGCTAATTGTATGTTAGGGAAAAGGTTATCGAAAGTGGCCTCGAATTAAGGATTAGCCCGATATGATAAGATTTGTAAATGTCCCTACAAGCCTCAATGTGATATATTATAAATGATTAGCCTTTGATGTTGGATTCAGTTACTAGTCATGCAACTATTATCGAATAGCTAAATTCTTGATGCCAAAACATTGTATTTTCTGCTATATATAAAGCATTTTATTCATATTTCTATAATTAGTATTTTTTAAAGGTGGTCTTTCAAATTATTTAAAGAATGCACTAAACTAATGCTATTGTGTTAGTTAACTATAAACACATGGATTAGACTTCAAAATTGTTTCCCTTATCAGTTCAATGACTGTTATATTAAACATCGTTACTTTTAACCAGGCAAAGCTATTGCTAAATCTGCGATGATGCGTTGTGCATTAGCTGCTTTAGCTTGCACACCTTAAAACAAAGAGGTTCTGCACTGTTCACAAGCTTCGCCTTTTTTCTGTCTTTTCAATTATGTAAGATACTGTGATATCCTTATAACGCTCAGACGCAAACGTAACTTCTCGCAACACAATACTAGTAGCATAAAAAAATACTTCCACTTTAGGAGTACTGTTACAATAACAAGATGCTCTCCACCCATCGATATCCACGACAAATAACACCATACTTGAGAATTCTTTCTTTCAAACTTTTCGACTTAACATTGCCAGGCAATATGAACTGAACAAAAATACATTAACGATATTATGGAGGCTGCTGCAAAGAAGGTGCGTTCTTTCTATTGTGCTAGAAAACTACTCACACCTGAGTGTATCCTGTACATCTACAAGGCACATTCGCACATTCCTAGAGTGTTGTTGCCACATTTAGGTAAACGCATTTACTACTAACCTATTCCCCCTGAATAGAGTCCAAAATAGAATCTTCAATCAATAGGTCGAACATTGTTAAATAATTCCAACCCCTGTCCCATAGCCACAATGTTGTATCTTTGTGCTCGTTTTACAAGTATATAATATGCTCTGCTGAACTTGTTTCACTTGTGCCCTCTCTCAACGTACATATCCCCGACAAACCCGCTTAGCAACAAAGTCAGACCTTTTCACTGTTGAGGTCCCTGGATTCCAGAAAGCTATTTATACTAATAATTTCTTCCCTCGAAAACTAGACTTTGGAATTCCCTTTCTGCTACATGGTTTCCTGCCTGCCTTGATATGCAGAAGTTTAAATGTAACGTAAACCAACACCTTGTTAATATTTTTAAGGCATACCCCCCTAAAAAAATGCTGGGGGATTTCTTTTACTCTGAAATATATTTTTCCTCGTGCCACTTACATTTGGCATTAGCATTTAAGCGCAGTTTCCCGGACTGCACTAACGTGCAAATATGTAAATGTAAAGTTAACACACATTTAGCTTTCCATATCTCAACCAAGGTTGACTTCCTATAAATCTGTCTCCTATAACACTATCCTCATACGCTTCAGTAACATATGTAATAATTGGGGTGAATCACATTATTAAAATACATCATTGTCGAACCAAACATGTCGCTATTGAAGGCAGTTCAATATCGGCAAACTACATCCCGAAACAACGCTCTTCTACAAATAATACCCAAACACTTTAAACTAAACTTTGCTATTTCTTCTTTGATCTCTAGTCAGATATAGTGTATATTTTTTTTTCTTTAACGTCAGTCACACATACTCTATTACCGCTGGTAAGATTTCACATTTTTCCCACTTGCAACTAAAAAGAAGCCATTGTGATATTGTTAATAGTTTTAATGTAGATAAAAAAAACAGGTCGTTTGATTGACTTAATGTATACTGTACCGGCTTATATAGTTTGTTGCGCCGAGTTGATTCCTCCTACCTGGTATATACTAAAAATTTGCTGATTATGTTAGGAAATATTTCATAATTCCCTTTACAGATAAAAGAGAAACGCATATAACGCATTAAGTAAACAGTTCGTACCTCCCAAAGAGAATTGAATCAACCCGTAGTTACCATATGTATTTTATATCGCAGCCAATCCTTCCCTCTACTTTTAGCACTGTTGATGAACAGAAGTAAAGGATGGCTTTGCACACACACACACACACACACACACACACACACACACACACGGAAAACATGGCAAGTATCGAAGCGTAAATCAATTAAACAATCCTCCACTCATAATTTCGGACAAATAAGTTTCCGCTTATGATTGGATTGGCTATCCAGTTTCAATTATGAAAATCCAGCAGGTTTTTGTTGTATTAAATTATAAGCTGAAAAAAAAACAATGCTGAGGGGTACTTGCAGTTGTAAAGAGCCATTACCAGACGACGTATTGTTTTGAGACATGGACAGTCTGTTCACAGGATCATATCAATCTCCTCACGTCTAATGGATCTCTGAAAACTCTGTGCGAAGACTGTTGCTGTTTATCTCCTCAGTAGGAAGTGTGATCCCGCATGGGCTGCAAACTTAACAAAACTAAACATAAGATGTTTTATCTGCTGGGTTATTTTCAAATGATATTAATATTATCAAAATAATGCACTTACCATTCTTGAACTGGATCATAAATCAAATCAGATCAATGGCAATTAAATATGGTGTTCAATTGCACTTGTACGTTAGGGTACCTCTGTCAAAGCCCAAGTACATGTACATATAAATTATCTAATAATATTGCTATATATGAGAAAGACTAGTTTAATATATACGTTTTTGTGTTTGAGTATTGATCAACAAATGAATAAATGATATCACTATATTTGTATATATTAGCATAGCATTTGCTTGTGTGTACATTTACACCTGCATATGAGAAAGTGTTAGTGTATGTCTATGTATATGTAAGGGCGTGCATATTTCTGTTTCTACTTGCAGTTTTGTGTTGGTGTGAGTGAATGAGTGTATGCGTAAAGGTGTCTGTATGCTATAGTGTCTAGATCGTGTGTTTGCAGGTGTTTGTATTTGCCCTACTTTCGGCAACGTACAAAAGGGTAATGAATTTCATGACAAAATTAAAAACAAAATATGTCGGAGACGAGTGACCAAATATGCAAAAAAAAAAAACAATCAGTAAAATAATATAATAGAAAATTAACAAAACATCTCAATAAACAATACTTAAGATTATATATGATAACGTAACATGCAATTCTTTGGAATCACCGCTGTACGGATAAGCAATGAGATCGCAAACTGTTGCATCAAATATCATCTAATCGCGTTCAGCTTCGTCGGATTTAGTTTCATCTCTTTTTCAGAGTAAGTACTCACATAAAGATCCATGTGAAATCGATAAATTTGTCTGAAAGGAAGACTTCTTAACAAAAATAATATCGATTATCTGTACGATTTGAATTAAGAATCGCTTAATTTTCTGTAGTATGGGAGAGGTGGTCTGTTTTCTAAAGTGGCAATTCCTTAAGCCAGAATTGCACCAAAACAGGTCATTCTGACTGTTATATTGTCTGCGACCTGTTCCTCCCCATTTGTTTGCATTACAGCGGAGAAGTACTGTCAACAAATGGATGAAATGCACCAGCAACTCGACAACACCCAGTCTTAGACAACAGAATATGCCTAATTCTCCTCCACAAAAATGCCCGACCGTTCGCCGCTAAATTGACCAAGTTAGAGGAATTGGGCAACGAAACTCATCCTTCATACTCTCAAGACCTTTCACCTACCAACTACCGCTTTTTCAGGCATCTCAACAACTTTCTACTTGAAAAATATTTCAAAAACCTAAGCAATATCAAAAACGCTTTCAGCGACTTTATCGCTACCAGAACGCAATATTTTTACGCTACTGGCATAAATACACTTGTTTGCGTTAGCAAAAGTGTATTGATTCTCATAGTACATATTTTGATCAATATGTGTTGCTTGAGCTGAGATAGGTTAATCTGAATTTAAAAGTTAAAAACCGCAATAACTTCCTTGTCAACCTGGTATAAGCAAATATGTATAGTATAATATATTTTTTATATCTATCTTCATAATCATATGGGGCAACATAAGGCATGTAAGGGAGTTAAATATTTCAAGCGCTTAGGATGTGCATTACATTAGCTTAAGCGGAGTCATTATCACGAACATTAAAAATTAAAGGAATATTTATAAGCGATCAATCATCACGTAATACATAAAAATCCTTAGTTGCTAATCGGTAAGATCTGATTAAAGACTAGTTCTAATTTATAAAACAGCCATAGTCAGACAGGCGTAGGATCCGCAGTAACAGTAATATACGTGTTTGGGTATATATATATATATATATATATATATATATATATATATATATATATATATATATATACTAGCAATCGGTGCCCGGCGTTGCCCAGGTGTTTTGAGGTTAATGCTGAGAAAAAAAAGAAAACGGTGAATTTTTTAAAACTTTGACCCCTATTATGACCTCTTAACATTTATTGTTTAGGGATCAAGTAAAGTTATTAAGTTAGATCCATGTCCAAGGAATCTATATCTAAAATATCACGTGTTTACTGTTTAGACCCAAAATTGTAGGAGGAGTTTGGTAGAGTTCTCAAAGGTCAAATCGTTGAATATTGACCACTTAATCGCCAAATTTCTGTCGAAAACCTATCACATCGATTTTCCCAAATCTCAGTACCCTGTATATCAAATTTCGAATCTCTAGGCTTAAAACTGACAGTTTTAGCGTAGGGAAATGCACACAGACACACAGACACACACACGAATTTGGCCTTTTTTTAAAGCAGTTTGACCTTCAAAATTTCTGTTTGGCCTTTTTCTTCACCGATGAAATCTGGAGACGCAACGGGAATTTTCGGCAAAAAAATGTTGTTACTATGCACATCTATGTAATGAAATACAATTTGTGGCATAATTTCAGGAAAAACTAATGGATGGTTATCTCGCAATAGTACGAACTATTCGTTAAATTATCTCGTCAAAACCTTAAATCTCGAATTTTTGTGCATTTTTTTTGGGGGGGGGGCTAATTTGGCATAATAGTGTCCATTTAATAGTATTATCTTGAAAAAATAAAAAAATAAGGAAAATTACCAAAAAAAAAACAAACAAGAACAACAAAAGTGTGCCGTATTTTTAAAAGTTTTATTGCGTTGTTTTTATTTGCTTTTTTTATTTCATCGGTGAAGAAAATGGCCAAACAGAAATTTTGAAGGCCAAACTGCTTTTAAAAAAGGCCAAATTCGCGAAATTTGGCCTCGCTATAAAAAAAAAGGGGGAATCCCCCTACTTGAACTTTCTGTTTAATTTCGCTTGTAGCGTTGATTTTTTTCTTTTTTCGCTATAAAAAAATAACTACTTGATGAAATTACGTGATTTTTTCTGTAGGAAAACTTTATCCCATGACGAGTACGTACAATATATTTTTTTAAAAAATATTTCCATTTTTTAATGTCAATGGAAAACTGCACAAGTACCCAAACCCGAAATGTAAAGACCACGAGTGGACGCGCGTTTTTTTTTTTTTTTAGTTTAGTTTCATAATGGCGGCCGTGATGACGGAGGTTCGATTGTTAGATTGTAAGTTAGTTTCGCATTTTTGTAATTTGTAAATCGCAAGTTAGGAAAAAATTAAACCCTTCCAAGATGGACAATAAATAAAGTCATAATATTTTATGGTAAAGTTAAGAGCCTACGAACCATAGTTTTTTAGGAGATGTGATTATTGGATTAACCAATCAGAAATCGTCTGTGGCACACACATCTCTGTTTTTATAGATATATAGATAGATAGATATATAGATATATATATATATAGTTTTTTTATGGCTGTATATCTTTTACTGGTGGTGACTTGTTAATTTCCTTTTGACCAGCGGTAGTTATATTCATTAATTTCTTTTTTTTTTATCTTTCTGGTTTTTATACGTTCATTTGTTTTTAGTTTTCTAGTTTCAAAGTAGGTGGTTTCATGTGATTAAGCTGTTGGCAGTTGGGAGGTGTTAGAATTCTATAATCCTGGAGGCTACTATTCGTGCTTGGATCTAAAGTACTTTTATATACCTATCATCACTACTACCTATACGCTAAATTGTTTTATGGATGTCCTCTCTTTGCTGCTGCCGACTGTCTATTGACAAGTGTTTAATTTGTTTCTTTATTTCTTTTTTATTTATTTTATATATTAATTTTTTTTTAATTCTTCTCTAAGTTTCATTCTTTCATTTGTTTTTATTGTTTCGGGCTCCTTATTTATTTATTTATTTATTTATTTACTTTCTCATTTTATATAAGATATATATCCTTATGATCGGGTACACAGTTATTTTAAATGGATATATGGGTCTATTAATGAGATTTAAATGAATGTGGTCTATTGGTAATTATATTTTTCCATTTACAATGATGTTTGAGGGTAATTCCCGTGCAAAGATATTTATATGTACATATATAAACTGTTTTTTCGATAGTTGTCATTTTTATTTCTTTCTCTAATACTATAATATGTATATATTTGATAAGTAAATATGTTTAGTACTAGTGGTGGGATCTTTAGACAATCGACATGCAAATGGATGCATAAATTGCATAAATTTATTAATCTTTGTTGAGCGTTCAATTCAATTAGTTCGCTGGTTAGGGTGTTAAGTTATCATTAGCGATTAATTATATGGTCGGTTTCTTAATTTAGCGTTGTTTTTCGTTAATGATTCCTATAGGTACATATCAACATTCCAATTTAAGGCGTATACAACCTATAGACAATTTTAGTCTACTAATTAGGGGTGTGTTGGTTTATAATGAGTATAGTTATTAATTAGTGGTGTATAGGGACCATTTTGTATCAAATTTCCTTTTACCTAGGTAAATTTATTAATTACCATATGGGGAGTGAAAGGTATAAATTTACGGTAACTACTGTGAGGGCATTATTAGTTTTTTTTATATAGATTATATAAAGTGTACCTACGAAAGTGCTTGCAGTTTATAGCCGATTCAACTTTTACATTTAATATTTTATCCCGGTCCTTAAAACTAAGAATCTCATATTTCTCCTCGAAACATAGGTAACGGGGTGAAGTTAGTGAACTACATTTCTAAGAATTTTCCATGTGATTGAAGGTGTTTTGTTCGCTTCGATTAGCCTCTAGTAGTATATTTAGAGTGAGGTGTCGGTCGTATATACTTTATTATTCATTGATAGTGTATAGCCACATGATCTGTTTTTACAAGTCATTGAAGTCCGATGGAGGAGTTTTCTGTTTCCGGGCATTCATATTCTAGCCTGGCATATCACCAAGGATGTGAGGCAATTATTGCTTAGTGTATATTCGACAGGCCTTTGACAGTTGCAGGTTTTTCTATTATGACTATCATCATAGTCGGTAGGATTTCTTTTTTTTTCTTAATATTATATATACATATATATATATATATATATATATATATATATATATATGTATAAAGCTGAACGTCTGTGTGTATGTTTGGTCACTAATAGGCTTCTATATGGTTGACTATGTAGAAAACTGATCACATATAATGATAGAAGATGTATCGAGACACATGAATGGGTATGTTTGATCTGGCATAATGATGATTCATTAAAATTGTGGGGTCTTCGTACGCGCCTGGTCTACAAAGTATTGAAATAAAAAATTAAAAAATTTAAAAAAAAAACGTTTACAAGTGTTTTTGATATAGATGTACATAATAATTTGATAAATAATGTTTAACTTGAATAAGGATGGATAATAAAATTGTGGAGTCTGCGTTCGCGCCTGGCATCCATAGAATGGATATAGGCACAAACTTTAATAGTCTGCGTAAGTATATTTTGATAATTATGTTTCAGTTTGAAGAAATATGGTATAATAACATTATGGGGTGTTCGTTCGCACCTGACCTCCATAGAATGGAAATATGTCACAAAGTTTAACAGGTTTTTCAAATATAGATCCACAGAATATTGTGATAATTGTTTCTGTGTGAACAGGTATAGTATAATAAATTATGGGGGTTATCTATTTTATTTTTACTTTCATCATATGTTGCTTTGGTTTTGATACCTCCTAATTCGAAGCTATCTCTTTACAACCCTTCCTTTTCATAACCTTTATAATAATCAGATTCCATTTTCTGTATGCTGTTTTTGAACCCAGTCAACGACGGGCACATTTGCTAGTATATATATATATATATATATATATATATATATATATATATATATATATATATATATATAGTTGACTTAGAAAATGCGCAAATATTACTCAGTCATCTAATTATTTAATAATACATAAAAATTAAGATATTAAAAAAAGGTTAATAATGACTAGCATGACCCGTGGAAAATTCAGGGAATGAGAAATATATTAACAAACATGGTTTAACAAAGTTTATATTATTCTTGGATAACGCAAAAAATTAGTTCATAGTATATATTGTCTGAAAAATCACAATGTTTTAAACTATCAATCAACAGGCGATATAGATCGCATGACAGAATTTTAACCTATACAAGAGCTGAATACGTTTTAGGGTGGAGTTCTTTTTCCATATCTGGAGAGGAGCTGCTAAGAATAATCTGTCCTGCTTTAAGAAGATTTAGAACCGTCATCGAAATCTAGTGCGATATCACCTTTTCGACTCTTTAATTTCTCTTTCTCACAGAAAAGACATTGCGAGTCTATTTTTCTTGTTCGTTATTTATATAAAAACTGCTTGACTGAACTTCAAACTATACTCCGCTCCCGCAAAGCATTCGTAACAAAAACTCGTCTAACTACAACAACTGTCAATAAGTCTTATGTGCTCTATCGGTGCCTAAATCTAAATGAAAATTCTATGAGCTAAGTTTATTTCTCAGAAATATTTATCTATAGAACACAATACCGCAAGGCTGCTTCCAAGCTGGTTACAACATGAACGTTATTAAATCTAATGTAAATAGATGCATTTTGACACGTTTTCTACATACGTTCCACAATTACCGATTATGACGGTGTTTTTTACACTCTACTCGGCACTCATCAATCCTTCTCGTCGAATGACCTTTTGGGGCTTCATTAGCGGTGACCCGTTGTTTAAGAAAATGTTCAAAAAATAGTTTCTATTTTACAAGTCCTACACACTCGGTCCCCCTGTCTCTCTCTCTTTCTCTCTCTCTCTCTCTCTCTCTCTTTATTCGTATCTTTTTCCCTCTCACTTTATATCTAGGTCTATACCTTTTTACATTTAACTGCGTGATTTTTTATGGTTTCGATTAATGATTAGATCAAATGATAACGAATAATACAAGAGAGCTATATCAGTTGGTTTTGTTTCTAGCTGATGGCATCAATTATATTTTTAATCATTTGAAATCACAACTTTCATTTGCAATATAATAATAATAAATGGTGTATTGCCTAAATAATAGTAATAAATACGAAATTTGTATAATAGAAATATCACGTTTAAGCATATTTTAAGACCGGGCAACGCCGGGCGACTTTCTATGATTATTTTTTACATCTGTAGAGGAACTATATATATATATATATATATAAGTGAAAGTGTCTGTCTGTCTGTCTGTCTGTCTCTCTCTCTCTCTCTTTCTCTCTCTCTCTCTGTACATTTCCCTACGCAATAACTCTGTCAATTTTTAGACTACAGACTCGAAATTTGCTATACAGGATACTGAGATTTGGGAAAATCGATGTGATCAGTTTTCGGCCAGATATTTGGCGATTAAGGGGTCAAAGTTCAACGATTTGACCTTTGAGAACTCTACCAAACTCCTCCGACAATTTTGGGTTTACTCACTTGAAATTGAAGGTTTCTTGGACATGGATCTAACTAAATAACTTTATTTGAGCCCCAAACAATCAATTTTAAGGGGTCATAATTGGAGTCAAATTTATAAAAAAAATTACGCCTATTTTAATTTTTTTTGTTGCTCAACATACTCCTCCAAATACCCGGGCAACGCCGGGCACTCAAGGTATTATATATATATATATATATATATATATATATATATATATATGGCAATTAAGCTACACAGAGTATTCCGCGTTTCATCCACGCTAGGATTCATCAGGCATAATGCGGAATATTCTGTAGCTTAATGTCCATATATATTTTATACTTAACTACCAAGCTCTATCTACGTATTGGGCACTGTTGAAGTAAATACGTAAAGTTTACGCATAAAGTTATACTTTCGTATATTAATTTATGTGATTAAATTAAGCAATCATATATATAATATATATATATATATACTCTGTGTGTGTCTGTGTGTCTGTGTACATTTCCATACGCAATAACTCTGTCAATTTTAAGTCTAAAGACTCGAAATTTGGGATACAGGGTACTGAGAATTGTGAAAATCGACGTAATTCGTTTCGGCCAGAAATTTTACGATTAAGGGGTCAATGTTCAACGATTTGACCTTTGAGCACTCTACCAAACTCCTCCGACAATTTGGGGTCTAAACAGTTGAAATTTTAGATATAGTTTTTTTGGACATGGATTTTTTTTTAGGGGTCATAATAGGGGTCAAATTTTAAAAAAATGACCTTTTTTTTTTCTTTTGCGCAGCATACACCTCCAAACACCTGGCAAGGTCGGGCACTCATTACTAGTATATATATATATATATATATATATATATATATATATATATATATATATATAAAATAGGAAATCTGCATGAATTAAAATAGAATATTTAAGCGAATTTGTCGACCGGGAAACACAAGCGGTGTGTTATCATATGTATAAATACTAAATAGATATAATAAAGCGTAGGTGTCTGTATACGTTAATATAACATTAAGATAAAGATCTATATCTAGACTAAATAAAATAACATTATGATTTGAGACAAAAGTACGAATGTGCTGTAATCACAGGTGAAATATATGTAAATTGTTGAAAGCTATTTCTTGAATGTAGATATATTCCACTTGTTGAGAAAGGTTTACCATATGCATTATTTTTGAAGTAATATTCTCAAAATGCCAGTTGCTTTCGTATATTTTGAAATGCTTTTTGATTTTTGAAATGGTTTTTGAAATCTCTCTCTTTCTATCTCTATGTAAATGTATAAATAGTTCATATATATCATTTATCTCCTATTTTATTATACATTTTCATGTTAATGTAGTCCAAGCTAGATGTCGTATTTCCTTATATCTGTAATCTAGTTCTTTTCTCTTCTTCCAATGAGAAGCATTAGGCTTAGACATGCCTAGTTATAAAGAGTGTTTATAATCCGCATTCTAATAAGATGACTTTATCCTTATTGGACTGGCAAATAAATTCATAGATACATATAAGTATTATATTTTGCGATGAATGTTCTTTTATATTATGATCTCAAATGTTTGATTGAAAAATCACAAATGACTATATCCACATCCTTTCCGCCCAGTTGATATCTATGTATCTATCTGTCTATCTCTCCCTATACATATATATATAATATTAATATACATATGCATATATTCACTGACACAATGCATATATATATATGTATATGTGTGTATGTGAGTGTGCGTGTATAAATATGATATTATAATATAATATATATATATATATATATATATATATATATATATATATATATATATATATATATATATATATATATATATACAATAAAACAATTTCCCTTTTATTTGTAAAAATGTTGGACAATGTCCTTGGTTATTTTTTGCGCGTGTCACTAAATTTATGGATAAGGGGCAGAATAGGGGGCGAAATCCAATGGACGGAGACAGCTATGTGTGTAAGTATCAGGGTTGGAGAATCGATTCGGCGCTCAATTTTTCTAATTTTATACTTGCACACGTAACCTTGTTGACCGACTAAGTAACAAACGCCGTAGATCATGTCGCAATCAGAATTGATGTTTGGCCTCGTTTTAATTCAGTTGATGGGACATTGCCATGGATTGCCAATCCTAGACTATTTCCTTTCTCAGGAGAAAATAAAAAAGAAAAATGCAGGAAATAGGACCGGGGATTCTTTACGATTAGCTTATTCAATATACGAGGTTAACAATGAAAATGTGGTGGGTTTTTTTAATGCAACATTATATACTGAATAAAATGCTATTAAAATTAAGCCTGGATTTTCATGAGAAAGAGGCGATTTCAAACGTTAGCGATCAAACAAAATGTCAATTTCAAATCATAAAACGCGTGGATTAATCTTTAATAATATGTGGAAGTAATCTCTAAATGAAATGCTCATAGACAGTTCCAAATACGGTGTGCTACGATAAAATTGTCTCCCTAGTAAAAACGATATGATTTTATTTTCGTTTGATATAAACCGTTTTCTTTTATTTATTGAAGACGAGATGAAAACAAAATTTCCGACCACGGTGATGGTATTTGGTGTGGTTTCAATTGAAGGCCACACCCTGCCACTTCAGATCTTCAAAGTGTGCCCGGGTGTGCTGAAGAGTGTGGTGGGCCTCTGGTTCAATCAGCTGGCCGCTGGCAGACCCTCGGTATGGTAGCAGGACCCAGCGATAGTCCACAAGTCCAAATAGACTCAAGATTGACTTCAGGAGTGGAACGACTTTGTATCCCTCTCTCGCTGGCTCCCTTCCTCTCCCAGTCTGAAATCGTTGGGTCTGAACCCGCTGGACAACATCGTTTATTCATACTAGAAAATCACCACTATGATACTGATAATAATACTGATGGCTGCCATCCGTTGAGTGTTCGTCGATGCTCCATCAGCGCTTGTGCAAAAAGCATGCTCCCAGTTCCGAACGTGTTTTCTTTTTAGGCATGACGTGGTCTGTAGGTTCAAACTCTGCCCGTAAATTTCTTAAATTTGTTTTCATCAACTGCAAAAAAAAAATATAAGACTTGAAAATTTACATGCTTTTTTTTTTTTTTTTTTTTTTTTTTGCATGACGTGGCCTATAGGTTCAAACCCTGCGCGTAAATTTTTAATGTTTTTTTTCTCGTAAACTGGAAAGAAGTTTATATAAAATAATTTTATAAACGAAACAGTAGGTTCTCTAGAGTGCAATGTAGAATAACATATAGGTTGGACGAAATTACTGCATGGAGGCATGTGAAGCTTCCTTCCAGGCGATTTCACGGATTTCGATGACAAAAAAAAATCTAGGAGTGTGAAATATTTGTTGATCATCATTATATTCCAGGCAACTTTGGGTCTCCCTGCTAGTAAAACATACATGTAAATCAGTGCATATAATGTTAAAATTTCGATAGATTGTAATATAATTTAGAATGTATGTTGGTGTTTTCGTAAATAAGTGAATTATTTTCATATCATACTATTTGTAAAAAAGTCAATTATTTCGTTACTGTTCGAAATTTGAAATGAACATGGTACTCCTTAATTTATCGAATACAAATCAGTTTACTAATGATTATCTGGAAAATTTAACTACGGTTTGGTTATAATGGATGGTAACAATTATTTTGCCTAAAAAAGTATTAAATAATGATATATTTTAAAAAAATCATAAATTGTCATGACACATTTCATCTTAAACTTTTTGACGTAAACAAATGATCATTTAGTGCATTAAAATTCTTTTAAACTGAATGTATAAAGCGTATATTCCAATTTTCCCTTGAATAGTGATTCTTATTTTTTTCTTTTTTTTTTTTGCTTAAATACGTTAATTTAATTGAAATATTTTTTTTTTTACTCGTACCGCATGTTTCAAATTATAATCGAACCTACAGAATAATAACCGTGGCGTTATTTTAAATACTATCTGTAAACTAACCGTTAGTTAAGTTTATGTTTATTTGGAGAAAAGTGAATAATTGAAATGGGCTACTGCTACAGTATTTGAACCGGAGCGTTCTTCTTAACACTAGCTGTAAACAAATCCCAAGTTATTTTTATGTTATGTTTAGAAACACTCGATCTTCTGTTGCGAAAATGGCTACTACGACAGAATTTAAACAGGATTATTTTTTTTTAACTCTAATTATAAAATAACCGCAAGTTACGTTTAGGATTAGTTTGAAAATAAAATTGATCCTGTTAGATTCACAGTGCGTAGAAGAACCGGCATACAGTTCCAAATTATATAGTTTAATGCTCCACAAAAGGTTTTTCTTTTAATAAATACATAATGGGTGTGAACAAAGAAGAAATAAGGTAACCAGGGTAGATACGTAGAGTTTTTATATACTAACGTTATCATTAAGAATTTTTTTTCTTTATTTTAACATGTTGAAGGTTTATGTTATGACACTATTTTTTATGTCCATCTAACAACTTAATAAGCAAAATACATCGTCAAAATTGAATTTCACTTGAATATTGTAATAAAAATAACACAGTCCGTATTTTGCAAGGCACGGTAAAAATAAATAGAAAACAAATACATTGAGATAGTAATATAGCACAGGTTAGAACTCTATCATCCAAACACTCGTCTAGCTGAAAACACTATCAATAATTCCCCCCCACTCTTTATCTGTGCCTAAACCTAAACGTAGATTCCATGAACAAAGCTTCTTTCTTAGAACTGCACGCCTGTGGAATTGTCTTCCGCTTTCCTGCTTTCCGGCTGACTACAATATGGTTGTCTTCAAGTCTAACGTAAACAAGTTCTTGATGAGCCGTTTCATATAAGTTATCAAATTTACCGAATTTTCATTACTAATGATTACTATATTGTCCAATTTCTACTGTACACTCTTTAACCCTTATCCTTGAGTGGGTTTTGGCCTTGATAATTTGTTGATGCCTGTGTAAAAAAACACACTATTGTGTTTGAATATATCGTAAAGTATTAGTTTTACTTATTTGTAACTGCTTAAAGCTTCACCGTTCACTCCTTTTGCGAGAAAAATTCAAACTATTTTTACAGTTCGGTTACCTTTTCAGCTATATTCTGAAATAAAAATTCTCAATTTTCGTTCATTAAAATACAAGTTATAATAAAATTACTGGTTTACAAATTCCTCAGAATTAGTAAGGAACATGAGAGACGGTTTCTTCTGATTGGATGTTTATTACCATAGCAAATTTTTCAACATTAATGTTTTAGAGACGATTTCTTGATTGGTTTTTGGTTACCATAGCAACTTTTTCGTCGTCGAAACCTTCATAAATCATAGCGGGAATTCTCCTCCTATGCCATATTATTTTGCTTATATAGAAAGAGTTAACAAAAGTGATGCTCTTTTTCCGGGCTATGGCTGATAATCTTTCGATTATGACGTCGCCCATTAATTCTGTTTCTCTCTTTTTTGTCCCTTCTTTCAGTTTCTTTATTTAATTACATTTTATTTGATTTTTTTATTTAGTCAATTTAAGAAGTTGATAATACTTGTTTTAGAGATTGTAGACACTCCGTATCATATTGAACACAAAAACATATTATTTCAAATCCGAGCCTAGAAAAATCATGGCTCACAGAGAAAAATGCGAGCATGTAAAGTAATATTATTAAAGAATTTATATATAACGTTAAATTGGTTTTTTTTATCAATTCTTAATGCTGCAATATTTTAAGTTACAACTTTATTATATTTTTACAAGAATATCATGCCTTTTTCTTTTCCAGTTTTAACAACTAGTCTTTTTACTTTTCTAAGCTTAATTTTAACCATATTACTTTTACTGCTCGCATTTTTCTATGTAATTAATCCTTTTTTTAGCTAGTTTTAGAAATTTTCTTCTGATAGGTTGTCAGTCGCATAGCTTCCTTCCAGTCGAGTGACTAAACAGTGTAGGTAAGGTGGTGTGTGTCCTGTGGGGGCTTTCTTGCACTTTGAGCAGATTGGGAAGTTTATTTGTCTCCACCTGCGTTTGTTTTCTGCAGAAAACTTTCTTGTTCTGATACATTTGCGGCTACACACTGCTTCCTACTATTTGTAGAAAAACTTAATTGGCGCAAAGTTGGTTTTTACATGATGTTCCTCCTTTGGAAGTATTGTTTCTTCATTTCTCATATGTCTTAACTGGGTCGATTTTTTTTTTATTTTTGAGTTGTAGCAGGGCTGGAGGTATCTGGGGCATCTTTCAATATTTGTTGGATCGATAAGTTCCTGTTGTCTGCCTCACCGTTTTGGATCCATTTTTAGTTGCCTCTTCCCTTCTTATGTGGGGTCGTGCGATTGAGCTTGCCACTGGTATTCATTTTGTTGGGGTTGGGTTCAAACATCCTGAGGTAATACACATGGTTTCTCGATGTTTCCCGATGGTTTTCTTTTTCTTTTTTTTTTTTTTTTTTTTGTTAATTGATATTGTGTGTCGACTGCCAAACCATGCTGGGACGCAGCATTCTGTAGCACTGTAGCAGAGTGTGACTGCCGTTGTCTTGATGACTCTTTGTGAGGCTCCTCATCGCGTTCCGGGTACTTTTAAGGTTGTTTCTTTTTGGAGATCTTATTTGCACACTTTCTAAGGTGCGTTTGATAGGACAGCATTCTTTCAAGTGTGATTCCCAAATACTTGGGGAATTGATCGGGGGAGCGTGCAAATCTATAATTTAATGTGAGTACTTGTTCGTAGTCTATTTTATACTTATTAATGATTCAATTGTCGTATTCTCTGTTTATTTTGATGACAAAGTTTAGTAAATATCACGAAATCTAAGAACGTATTGTGTTTGTGCTATTGATAAGCGAAAACATCCATATTAATGCAAAACAATCTGTTCGTTAATACGATCTCTTATTCTGGAACTAATTAGTACGAGTATTGTACACTGATAGTTTCGAGGTATGCTATCATTCCATTAAACCAATAATAATAAGGTAGCGTTCTAACAAGGGCGATTCCTGAACACTTGTGGAATTGATCGGGGGAGGGGGCGTACAAGGTATATAATTTAATATGAGTATTTGTTAGTAGTCTATTTTATGTTTATTGATAAATAAAACGTCGTATTCTTTGTTTTCTGGATGAAAAAGTTTAGTAAACGTCACGAAATATCTGAGTAACATACTATCTTCGTGTTATTGACAAGCGAAAACGCCCATATTAGTGCAAAACAAAATGTTCGTTTATACGATCTCTTATTCCGAAAGTAATTAGTGCAAGTATTGTACACTCACAGTGTCGCGGTATGCTATCATTCCATTAAACCAGTAATGATAATGTAGCGTTTGGTGAATAAAACTATTTGCGTTATGGCGTATGTATTAAATAATAATATGTAGGAAAATAATAATAATAAATCTGCTACAAACGAGAAAACGTTAACCTAAGAATGTAAGTAAGTGGTGTTTTAAAATTTCGGAAGAGGAGTGAATTGCATTAAGGTTAAAGCCTTTGCCGCAAACCAATAGGATTACGTATTTGAGAGAATTCGTCTAATAAGATAAAAATAAGAATTATCAAACACGAACTAAATAGCATGTAATATGGGCTAGAAATACGGTTTGCTAGTGTTCAGTGTAAGAGTTATGTATAGGAAGTAATTAATTCCTATGATACCGTTTCCTTTACAATTCTATAGAAGTAAGTAAGCTGTCGTCTTCTCTCACGAATATTGCGTTTCCTTTCCAACAGAAGAAACTATTTTTCTATCAACTATTTTAATGAATTATTTTTTTTTTTTATTTTAAACTTTATTTTATTCCAAGCAAAGTTTATTGTCATTAAGACTCAAGCGCTAGTCTCTTTAGTGGGCACTGTAAGAGTGGAATTCCGCTACTGGATATTCGTTCACATTATAGTTAATTGTCTTCATGTAAGTGCAATCGACGTGTAAGTTGTTTGAGAGGGAATTCCAGAAAGATTTCCGGAAAAAATTATTTGACTAGAAATTTTTTCAACATCTAATTTCTTGCAAACATATGGTTCTTGTTCGAGCAGGCATTGTAGAAGGTGTTTAGGTTTGAGGAAAAGAGTGCAGTAAGTTTCTGGCTGCACAGTCAGTGGACATATTTTACAACAAGCTCAGTTCTGCAGTGTTGAGATGAGACTGATATTGGAATTTGTTAGACAGTGCGGGAACTATTAGATTATAGATTCAATTTTGCACAGAGAGAGAGAGACTAGTGCTTAAAGTATTAGATCAATGGAATCAATAATGCTCTAAACATGGGTGTATGGTGGCTTTGTAGAGGTATACTATACGGGCAACTGTGAGAATTTTCCTACTCTAGTAAAGGGAAAACAGTTCTTTTTTGAAGATTTGGCACTGTACTTTATGTAGTTATAATAAGTATTTATATAATATTTTCTTGCTTCTTTTTTAGCTAGATAATATCTTTAGCTTTCAGTAATTAGATATTTAAAAAAGACCCGATATTAAAGGGAGGTAACTCTCATGTGCCTGTAGAACAATATTGTATCAAGTAAAAGTTGGATTACTCTGAGTAAATTAAGATTTGCAGTATTTCACGGGAGAAAAAGTGGAACTTTGGTTTACATTCGGCAGCCCATTTAAGATTGGCAGATTGGCATTTTTAAAGCCAATTCCGGGAATTTGGCAGTTTTGAAGCAGTTTTGCTTTAAAAATTAAATTGTTTTTCTGTCGAAAAAAAAATGTGTTTTTTTGCTATCAGCTTTATTAAAACATATATCTAGATTAAATATATTTCGCATTTCGTGGAAATTCCACGGGTTCTGCTTATAAAATAACTATTAAAGTAATGTCAGGAATAACCAAATTTTGAATGGAAATAGATTTAAACATTGCTTGATTGCAGTATGAGAATTTAAAATCAAACAGTTTTATATATATATATATATATATATTGTTTTGTTTTGGTTTTAGCGATATGTTTTGAATGAATTCAATTATTTACGAAAGTGCATTTTTACCTAAATGCGAGTTGGGAATAATTTTCCCTTTTAACCAATTTGGTATCCCCACATGGGGAGTGGTATATATATATATATATATATATATATATATATATATATATATATATATATATATATATATATATTATTTATAAAATGTCATTATCCACTGACACGTGTTTCGTCGTCTACGACTCATTAGAGTGGCTTCATCTAGCGAGATTCGAAATCGGGACCCAACGGTAATGAGCCTAAACCCTTACCCTTGGACCATCTCGTCAACTATCTGGATATACCGCGATTTACTTAGATGTTGTTGTTTTTTGTTTTTTTTTTTTTTTTTTTTAGCGATATGTTTTGAATTAATTCAATTATTTACGAAAGTGCATATTTACCTAAATGCGAGTTGGGAATAATTTTCCCTTTAACCAATTTGATACCCCCACATGGGGAGCGGTATATATATATATATTATTTTTAAAATGTAATTATCCACTGGCATGTGTTTCGTCGTCGTATATATGAACTTAAATGAAAAAATTTAAGTTTCATATTTATTTGCCATTTCAACAAGCGGGAAAAGTACTATACATTATTCCATGAATCTTTAATCTTTGCATTTAATTTTAATGTAGATATTTTCCTGCTAACTGTGATTCTCCTGGGGTAAGTAGTCTTGCATTAGCTTTATTTATCTTTTATTCGTTGTAAATCCTTACATCACGTGGTTTTATGTTTCCACTGGACTGATTTCCCTTGATAAAATATATATTCTGTGACATACATATGCACACCTTACGTACACACACAAACACATTTATAGAAAGAAAGATAGATAAATAAATTGATATATGTGTGTATGTGTGCGTGTGTGTGTGTGTGTGTGTGGGTGTGTGTGTGTGTGTGTGTGTGCGTGCAGAGGGAGAGAAATAAGCCGTGCGTCAGAAAATATTAAAATGTTATATTTCGTATTTGAAACATAATCCGATATTTCTTAAGGTCATAGTCCGAAAAATATTTATTGCATGGAGACATCAAATTGCGAAAGATTAGTAATAGCCTTATATCCTTCGACAATTACCTCGATGCAATTCTGGAACAACGTCAGCAGTGCGACCGGCTAGAGAACCTAACCAAAACATAGTGTTCTATCGAAGAGTTATCGGTTTTACTGATGAACGATGTCTGTCTATACAAAAGAAAGAAACGAAAGGAGACACCTCTCAGTTAGATAATTTAGAAAATCCAGTGAGTGCTTTATGAGACAAGGTTTGTCATCGGCCATTACTCAATATACTTCTGATTGGTCCTCGGTGTATTGGCGTTGTGGTGATGGAAACACGAGTTTCACGAAACGTAGCACACGGGTCGATGTTCGTTCGCTCAAACACAGAAAATAAGTGGCCCTTAACAACGGAAACAATCAAACATCGCGGGGCCAATCATGAGGTTTTATGGCCCGCGGGTTATAAGGCGTCTAGACCTTGCAAAAAGGCAACAAATTTCGATCAAAAAATTTCACCTTGAATCGTATTGTTTTCCATTTTTATTATTTTGCTTCAAACCCGATGGTGACGGTTTCAAATACCAAAAGAGAAATTCGAATGTATCATCATATTACGACACAAAGTTAATTTTTACACAAAGTGAGTAAAAAGTGATTTACAATCCATAATAACTCAATTATTTTTTTTGTTTTCAAAGAAATAACACACAACACTGAATAAACACACGGTGGTTTCATCTATTACAACCAAACAATGGGTTATACAGAGTAAAAAAATCGAACCGTCTACTGTAGCCGTTGGAATATCGACTGCACAATGGAGCTATTAATAGAAGCATGGAAATTATACTTTGTTCAAAACAGAATTGTTTCTTTTTAATTATATTTTGTCTGGTACATAAACCAGAAGTAACTAATTTTAGGGAATTGTATAGTTTTGTCGCTCTCTCTCTCTCTCTCTCTCTCTCTCTCTCCCCCCACTCACTCTCTATCAATCAAACCATACCTTGTTTGAATATATCGTTAAGTGTGTGTTTTAGTAATTTAGAATTGCTTTAAATCTTCACCGCTCACTCATTTTTCGACTTAATTTCAAAAAATTATTACAGTCTAGAAAGCGCCTTCTTAGCTATATTGTGAAACTAAAATGTCAATTTTCGTTCAATAAAATAACAGTTATTATGAATTTTCTGGTGTTAAAATCGTAAAAATATCTAAGGATGTGAGCGACGAATTTTGTGACTGATGTCCATAGCAAACACGTCGCTTCAGGAACTACTGTTGCTACTGATGCATTACTTTGTATATAATTTTTTAATGAAAATTTTTTTATCAATAAAATTAACTTTTTTTGCATTTTAACTTGTTCTATTTCATTTTAATAAATATGCGTGAATAGAATATATTAATTGTGAATAGAATATATTAATATATCAATTGAATCCAACAAAAGTTTAAATAAATACAATAATTTAGCTATCAACATTTTCTTGACATAATAAATGTATTAATAAAATAGAACATGAATAAAGGCAAATATACGAATATTATCATAGGAAGTCTTTTGTTTTATTGTGTTTGAATAACTTAATGTTTACAGAGATTATCTAAGTGAACAAAGACATCTTTTCATCCAATTGGGATTGAATTCTTATGCACATTTAAACTCTAATACCTGTTTATTCTATATAGCTGGACATTATTTCGTCTATATTATTTCCTTCACAGATCCTTATTTAATGATTCGATCACTCTGACTGGCGTTAAAAACACTTAAAAATAAAAGTTTAAATTTTAACAATATTTCTCGAGGTTAACGGTGGCCGAAGGGATTTAGTCCTTGGTAATTGAGTTAGAGATGACTACGTTGCAAGGTTCGAATCTTCTCTTATGATTCACGAAAGGATGAAACACTAGTGTCTGTAGGTATTTAAAAATTATGATAGTAAATAATTATGTCAGTCCTTTTAAGAAACTGGTTGCTTATCGTTGAGCAATTTACAGTTTAAATAAACTCGGTCAATTTAGCTCGCATGCTAAAATAATCATATTATGATTCGATCACTCTGACTGATGTTAAAAACATTTAAAAATAAATATTTTGATTTCAACAATATTTCTCGCGGTTAACTAATAGCGTTACAGATGGCTTCGCTACCGGATTCGAATCTTTCGACCGGTGGTTATCGTGGCACCTTGCACTGATGATTCCCGAAATGGTGGATCACTAGTGTCTATAGGTATTCAATAATTATTATAGTATTGTATATAACTGTGTGTGTGCGTGTAAAGTTTTTAAAGAACAACCAACACAAAGTGTTTGATTATAAAAAAATCAATGCGTGCGTTACAAAAGACCAGAAAAACATCAGTACCGTTGGTTTCAAATCTAACATAATGACTATCTTTAGTCCTTGTTTATATACGTCTCACTGCAAATGCTGCCCCTCATGTTGCGTAAAATATTGGGTTTATATCGATTCTATGTATTTTATGATTTTTTTTATTTGATTTTCATTTAATTTTAATTTATTCATGTTGTATTTTACAATAATATATACAAATCACAAGATATATATATATATATATATATATATATATATATATATATATATATTACATTTTACAAACAAAACGTTTGAGCCTTCTACGAGTAGCGGACGGATGTTTATTTAAATACGCATTCGGACAGTTTAATTTCGGCCACCGATTCCGTAGTCAGGGGGTAGGACTGCCGACTGTCATCACGACGGTTCTAGGTTCGATCCTCGGCTTGGGAGAGGTGTTAGTCTAGCGGCACTGATGAGTTGTGAAACAACGAAACAGGTCTGTATGTCGATGACTAAAATATATTTTATAAAGCTCCCCTCTTCGGTAGAGCACTCTCGTAAATTATCTTACTCGCTACTTATTTAGCTGAAATAATGCGAAGCTCGCAATTTGTTTACAAACAAAACGTTTGAGCCCTCTACGAGTAGCGGACGGATGTTTCTTTAAATACGCATTCGGACAGTTTAATTTCGGCCACCGATTCCGTAGTCAGGGGGTAGGACTGCCGACTGTCATCACGACGGTTCTAGGTTCGATCCTCGGCTTGGGAGAGGTGTTAGTCTAGCGGCACTGATGAGTTGTGAAACAACGAAACAGGTCTGTATGTCGATGACTAAAATATATTTTATATATATATATATATATATATATATACTGACTTTATCTGTTATGTTCGCAGGTCTGTATGTCGATGACTAAAATATATTTTATATATATATATATACTGACTTTATCTGTTATGTACATCTTATTATCAATGCATCAGTGAAGGTGTATAAAATTATGATATTTTATAAAATTTGAGAGCAGTCTGTCCAACCAATGCAGGATTGAAATTAAAGAATTACGACAACCACTTCTAGCAAACTTCCCCTGTTAATAACAACACTGGGACGCGATGAAATAATAATGAGCAGGCCATAGATAGATGTCAAATTTGATCATAAATAAAACTATTTCTATACAGAGCTTTTCCCCACGGTCATAAATTAAAGATATATTTCTTCCTTAGCCACTTTTCTCATTTCTGATGACTGATTCGCCCGGTATGCAGATGCTATTATAGTCTAAGTTTGTGCATAGACGATAATCACGACAGGTGCGCCCTCTTTCGGAGACAGGTTCGAATCCTGTATGTATTAGAGTATTTGGATTTTTCGGGTAATTCCTGTCAGCTAAGGTGTTATTCTTTACAACTCTCCTCAGATGTAACCTCCGACCTTCTTTAATTGAGTCTTATCGAAATCGGTCATCTTTCTGCTGAGCTCGAGAATCCATGTTTAATTCCGAAATATAATTTATTTAATCCTCGGGGTTACATTGGTCATGTTCACTCAGGTTGCGAGTCGAAAATAGATTGAAAAGTCAATCCCTAGTACGTTGGTACTAAGTTAACACAAACTAGAAAATAATGAAATCTTATTTACGCCATAGATGATAGATTATATAATATTTTTTTTATAAATTGAGAAATGTGATACATATTTATTTTTTGTAATTTTCGATAATTATTTCAGCTCAACTTATTGTATACAAGGCTTTTCTCGGAATAAATCATAACAAGGCAATTAAATTGATAGTATTTTGTATTGTCTAGGATATAACGAAACGTTACGCCAAATTAATAAAAAATAATTTTATAGTGTAAGAGTGAATACTTGAAAGATGGAATAAAATCAGATTTTTTTTTTACAATCCACCGAGATTCGAAATGTGATTAAACAAAAACAAACATATAATAAATAATGTTTACCAAAGACAACATAGGTCCTCTTCTACCTGTTCCCGTGACATTTTTGGGTGGGTTTCTAACGCTATTTTGTAACATTTTAATTTTTTCGTTCATTGTCAAGACTCTAAAGATATAAGAGTAACCACGCGGCCATTTTCCTTGGGCTCGGGTAACGCTGTACACTACTTATTTTTGTACTGAATAAATATTTTACATTAAAAAAAATCTAATAGCTTATCCAGCGATGTAGAAGAGTATTTTATCTTTCCTTTGGTAACATTTGGCCTCCGGGACAAGATCAAAGTGTAGTATATGTTCTTCAGATGCTGCACTTCAATTTCTTGTTCTCTGTCAGTGGAGGAGAAATCCTTCACGACTGAGACAATTTTTATTTTTGTTCCTTTTCTCCACGTTAAAAAAACGACCCTGGTGTCTAACTCTGTTCCGTGGGGAGGCATTGTAAATAGGAACATATATTTGTCATATATTTGTTTTTTTCACATTTTTTCGGGTGTCTGTAGACTGCAACACAAACCGTAAAATCGAATAATAGGCGAACGTTTATCCATACAGCCATTGATCAGAGTGTAGATAAAATATTCATAAGTTCGCCGTAGGGATATTTACTGGAAGAATCTAAAGCCGGTCGAATTTATTAAAAACATAAAGAACTAACAAATTTATGCGTGTGTTTTCTGATGATTTTTGCTGCTATAAAACATGGAGACCTTAGTGAAGATTACGTGTCTTTCGGTGGATGTGCGTGTGCTTTCACCAGTGTATCGACAGCAACACTCCGCATGTATAGCCAGCGTTCAAAACAGATTAGCACTAAGTCAGAAACGCCTAAAGAGTCATTCGGTTATTAATTGCACTTGGTTTTCTTTTTATTATTTGTTAAACACGACAAGAATTTATGTGGTTTTTCGGCTTCTATTTACATCAAATAGTAACGGCGTTTGAACCTTTCTTACGTGAGAAAAGCTATCACAAGTTCCTGAAAAGCAAGTGCGTTTACTTATGTACAAGAGTTAGATCAAACTGATTTCCTCAAAATCGTTTAGCAGGTGTTCATATCAACTGCCACAAGGGATGTCACAACAGAATAAAGCGTATTGTATCACTAATAGTTGTAACAAGCCTCCTGACGACTACCCTAATATATCTAAGTCATTGGATACACATAGGTTGATACAATTAAAATCGTTTGCTGATACATATGCTCAAACACACAAAAGAAGCTGGCATACAAACGTAACACATACGCAGACACAAACTCAAAACACACACACACACACACACACACACACACATATATAATGGTTTACATATTTAATATTTTCATGTACAGACACTATTGTTTCATGCTTACGGAATCTCCAGTGTAGGAAATGTAAATTACTATCGGCTGAAGGACTAATAACCAATTGCAAAATCACGTTTAACTTTGCAGCGTGATATTCAACCCCAAGGATAACATAAGTTATCATGGGAATTAAACACTATAAAATGTCGAATCAGAATGACATATATAATATGTTTAGCCATAAAGCGTTTGTAAGCAGGTGCTGAACATTAATTTACGCATAGTTTGGCTGCTTATTTGAAATTCTATAAATTAATCTCGAGGCCAAATATTTCCTTTTGTATATATGTAAACATTTATAATATTGCATACACGCAATAGTTTCATGATCCCACAATGTATGAGATTATCTCCCTTCATTTTGAATATTTATATTTTTATTTAAACCTAAATTAAGCGATGATTAAATAAGCTAACCGTTAGGAACTTCCCTTTTGGCGTTTCAATTTGAAATGAAGCAGTTAGAGCATGTACAGGCTACAGACAACATCTAAATGAATTGTTCTGAGTATTATTACGGTTTTCAATGGATGAACCATTTTAAGGTGCATATATATATATATATATATATATATATATATATATATATATATATATATATATATACACGTATATTTGTTGAAATTCTCTTAATAGCATCCTATTATAACATTATACATAATCTAAACCCATCTTTGTAACTTTATTCTTACGTTTACTCTAAACACAGCTATGTAATTTTATTCTAACTTTTATTATTAACCAATATTATTTACTTATCTACATCATTAATTAACTATTTTCCTTATATTTTAATATATTGCAGATTCATCTGCACTACTTAAATGCTAGGTTTATTTATGAGGTATTTTATTTAAAAAAAAAACACCCATTATTTTGCTGATAAGGAGACTTTGCTTTCAAAAAAAACTATATGTTAAAATTATTGTCCTTGACTCAATGTCCGTCCAAATAAAAACATCGTTTCCGAAACGATCGTACAATTTATTGGTTTTGTTGTGCTCCTTCTTATGAAATAGATATTTAATTTTGAATTTTGAATTTTAATTTTAAATCATAAATTATCAATCACCTTACCATATAAATATATATATATATATGTATACATATATATATATATATATATATATATATATATATATATATAGAGAGAGAGAGAGAGAGAGAGAGAGAGAGAGAGAGAGATGCTCTTTGTGTAAACAAATCGAGCTTAGGTAGTTGGACGATGTCAAAACATCGTTAAACTGATGACTCACACAGCCGATAGCGTAGTGGTTAAGAGCCTTGACTGTCGTACAGACGGTCGAGTTTCAATCCTGGCTTGGGGTAGTTGCCTGTATAGCCGCACTGATGAGCTGTGAAACAGCGAAACAGTACTGTATGTGGGTGACTATATATATATATATATATATATATATATATATATATATATATATATATATATATATATATATATGAAACACTAGTCTCTGTAGGTATTTGATAATTACTGTAGTAAATAGATAAATATATATATATGCATATATATATATATCCTTTAAATTATATATAATATAAATTTTACATCTTTGCTAAAAACAACGGGTAAAATTATGATCCACCAGTGTTCGCACTATGATTCATATTCATTTAATATAACTTCTACATTTGTGATTTAAAAAGAAATAAAAAAGAAAGGATGTGTATCATCTGGAATGTCAAGATATAAACAATAAAAAACGTATACATTTGAATAGAACGTATGAAGGTAAACATTTAAACATCGTTTTATTGTTACAATAGAGTAAATGGAATTCTTCGCGAAATCATTTAAGACGGCAATGTTATCTGGTTTGCAAAAAGTTTACATGCTTTGCTATAAAAAAAATAACTGGTTTCGTTCGACAACATGCTTACTCGCTGACCAGTGTGTTAAGAGATAAAGTGTAATTTATTAATATACTAATACGCAAATACATACGCATGGGTTTGCGTGCGTATGTGTGTGTGTATTTGTGTATGCATTTTAGTCCTCGGCAGTTTATTTGGGATTCATCACGAAATCTTCGTAGTTTGGTAGAGATAAACATCTATGGTCATATATATTCTGAATGTACTTTAATCATTGTATATGGTTTGGTTAGTATAGTTGATTTTTATCAAATTGGATACAATAATGTCGTCGTGTCTGCAGGGTGTTAGTTAACAACATTTACCGTCACAATCACTATCAGTTGATCGACTACTATATTTATGAGCGAGGTAATCGGGGAAAATTGAATAAAGGAGTAAATTCCGTTCCACAGTGAATGTAAAATGTTATAATCTGCCATGACTGAAACTCACATATAAAACCACGTTTTATTGACGTTAAATCGATACTTTATTCAACTAGAAAACAAAAATGGCTAGTTATTTGGCAAAGAAGCATACTGTTGATATTATGCGAGGAATGTGATATAGAATGTAATAAAAGAAAAAAAAACAATAAATTGGGACGATTATGTCAGATTAGGTGAAGCAATTATTGATGGCTTATTGTACTATAGACTCCGAAGGTTGTATAGTTTTTTAATATGTAAATTCTGCTAATCTTTCGATCTTTTATTCCAATATTATCTAATAGAAAATATATAGATCCGGAATAAGTGTAATTATACGCTTCCTCTTGATGTTGTTACTCCCTGTAAATTGGGACTTTGAGTTGAAAATAAAAAATAGTTTTAAAATAGTGTAATGTACCTGGATAGTTCCTGGAATACTGGTTTTATATAAATCCTATAGTTTGAAAGCTATAATAGAACATGTTATAATAAATGACAAAAATATGAATAAAGTAAACAAAAGGTAACAGATGATGTGTTTATTGCCAGTTTTGTGAAGGAATCTACTAATTTCTTAATGTTCTAGTCTACTGCTTTTTCACACAAAAAGGGATTACTATTCTTGTCTATTCTATCGTTATTTTTCTGCTGATCGCCCCAAATGTACTGGCATGCAAAAGTTCAAGTGTAACGTGAACTGACATCTTGATGCCCAACTCCCTACATAGTATCCATGTAGCATATGTCCCTGATATTAGCTCCCTACATCAAAGTGGCAATGTGCCTTATTTGGGGTGAAAATGTAATATAGAAAAATAATATATATATATATATATATATATATATATATATATCTTGCTCTACTTTGTATTGAACACACTTGTATAAAGTTCGATATAATTCATTCTTTTAATATTCTTTATTTGGAATAATGAACGCACACACACACATGCTGCAGAATACCGTTAAATGCTCATGCAAAAAAAAGTTTGTTTTCTTTAACCTGCAACGTTCTCGACACACACACACAAAAAAAATGACAATCCTTTTTCTCTTCTCGTTTTGGGATTTGTAAAATTCGTTTTTCTTCTTCCGACTGACACGCGAATTAACCAACTGAGTCAACAATCTACTCTCCAATGAAAGGAATGCCGGCTTTTTATATATGTAAATTCGATCGCGTCATAACTCGCATATGTCACTTTTTCGTTTCCTATCGCTCGGGTTTCGAGTTTGAGTTTTGATGACTTTTCAATATATGCCCACGCCACACTTGGGCTCTTGTTTTCATGACTTGTCACAGACCCCTTAGTAAAAATGGACTGGTCTACATATATAAATGCTGGGTTTCCTCTTTTACTTTAATCATATGCAGGTTTTTACATCAGTAGTAGTTGCATCTCGACATTTGGTCTGTTATGGTAATCTGCCAATAACTCTTAACAGTTTGGCTTTCATCTCTGTTCTTATTTAAATCTGTTCTATTTATAGATGCTATGTTTCTAATCGTGTCCCTCTATAGGGCTGCTTCTAACATGCTTCTATAGGTACTATTAACATATTGCATATTTAATTTGTAAGGCTATCGTTTGAACCACTGGATCTGAAAACTGGATCTTAAGTTTTCTTTTCAATTGTGGGTCTGAAATTGTGTCTAACGTGTTTAGCGGCTTTCGTGCAAGCCTGAGTTGACCTATGTTGGTTTTGCTATAAGCAATCCAGACATTTATCACCATTTGAAATCATGCAAATGTTTCGATATCTATTTTTTTTTTGTTTTGTTTTTTAAATCTGTCTCGTCTTGCTTGGACAACATATTTGAGTATATTAATAATAGCAACAGCGGAAGAAATTATTTAAAACAAACACCCTGAAAAAACATTGAAACAAAAATAAAACACACACACAAAGTAAAGAAAAACAACAGGCGGGACTGATGGCAATGGTGAAACACGAAAAAACAAAATGCGTTTCCTATTTCCCGCTACTTCCGGTTATTCTCTCAACAACTTTCTTCAACACTTATCAGTCGTTTCATGATGCTTATCATCACACAACTCCGTTCTGTAAGTGAAAAGGGAGACTTGTGAGAGAACGCTTCATCTTTCATTCTTCAAAACAAAAAAAGAAAGTGTTAAAGCACAGAGCTAACTAAAACTAAAACTCGAGAAAGAATTAGTAGATGTCAAAGACGTCAACGCGTTACTTTTAAATGTTCTCTAATTTCTGTGTTTTTTTCCTTGATATAAATTTGGTTCTTACTTCAAAGGTCTATGGTATTCTATTTCTCGACAGTTGTTATTTTTATTGATGAACGTGTGGGCACGCATCCGTATACTTGGCGTTTAGTAAGCAGAAGCTGTACTGTTTTCTTTTCATATAAACTATGACTTAGGAGAAATTGCTTTAAAAATTATATTTCGAAAAGAAGCTTTTCAAATTCGTATTTATGTAACAGAGCGCAGACGCACGTATGCAAATGCATACAAAATGCGAAATGACTCCATAGTAAGGAGAAAGAAAGAAACAATAAAATGGAGAGAGAGGCAGCATGTTAAAGATGATTATCCTGTAAGAGACGCTTATATTATGTCACATCCGTAACGAGAAGTCACGCGTGGCAGACGAATAAGGAAATAAATGTCGTTGTTAATAAAATTAGGAAACGAGTTATTACTTGTCCTATGTTCATTGTGACGCAAACTGCACACAACGTGTTTTTCCCCTTAAAACATTACATTTAATCATTACGATATGTTCAATCAATAAATGTTCAATTGAAATAAATTAATATTAAAATATCATTATGAACTATCTATTAATATTATTTTGTTGTTGTTTTTTTTAATTGGTCAATAATTTAATCTTTAATTAATACTTACAAAACTATCGGAAGAATTACATCAATTCCCTTAGAAATTTAAAGGCAGTTTGAAAGC
Organism: Euprymna scolopes; assembly: GCF_053919585.1. Taxonomy (NCBI): domain Eukaryota; kingdom Metazoa; phylum Mollusca; class Cephalopoda; order Sepiida; family Sepiolidae; genus Euprymna; species Euprymna scolopes. The sequence continues at coordinate 106,664,944 of NC_136490.1, forward strand.
TGATAAATTGTTAAATGGAAAGTCATTTCTGGCTTAACATAATGGCTTATCCTAAGATTAAAATGTTTGTATCCTATTGAAATCTGACCATTTTATGAATATGGATTAAAACATTTGAAAGAAAAAGAGGTAAAACCGACTAATAAATGGCATGTAAGCCGATGCTGCTTTTCTGCTGCTAATTATTCGTAGTTGTTGTTGTTTATCATTCATTCATTCGTATGAATTTGATGATTATTATTGGCATTCATATCCCCGATATATTTTTAGGTTTTTTTTCTAGAAAAATATCGAGTACTTAGATGAGGATCGACGTGAAGGTTGCCAACATCACTAACTTTATAGTGTTTCTGAGGCACGAGATGGATTCGAACTTAGTACAATAAGGTTTGTAGTCTTTCTCATAAACGACTAAATCTGAGGCATATCTCTTATGATGATGGTGATGATGATAATGATGATGATGTTATTTTCTATTACATAGTTTGATCAGATTCTTATTCATATGCTAAATTATGCGATATTTTTCAAATATTGTTTCACCTGTTTTATTAGCTCTTACCTATATATTATGTAGCTAAAGTATAAACGCAGTTTTGGTTCTTGACAATGACCGTTACAGACGAATATTTTTTTTAGGTTATGGTAGTTGCACAATTTGCACTTTTCTTCCTCGTGCGCTTCATCTCTCTCCCGATATTTGCTGATGTTTGTATGTGTTTCCTTTAATCGGCCCCCTTCTATCTTTCTGTATCCCGCGACTCTAATCAAATAGGATTGAAAATGATCCTCCGAGTTGATTTAGTATTTCTTAAAAGGCAGCGTATCGATATATATATGGATATATATATATATATATATATATATATATATATATATATTTAAAACTCCAACTCACCTCTTTTCAATGTCTATTTGATTATTAAATCTAAAAACTTAAAGTTTGTCAAATTAGAATTGAATCCCCCGCTTTTTTTTTTTTTTTGCTTCCTCTTGTTTGTTCTAATATCATTTTTCCAATCATAATAACCATTTCTGTTAAAGTGTGACGTTGATACGATTCGGTAATCGAAACATGTGTAACTAAGCAGATAAAACGGTAATATGTAATATATATATATATATATATATATACACATATATATATATACATATATATATATATATATATATATATATATATATATATAAGTAATTTCTTCATATCATGAAAAGTATGTACATGACTCAAATTTTAATGTGATATACGTTTTCAAAACTCTCGAAAATTTTAAAGTTTTTGGGTGAGTCGAAAGAAACTTGACATTGACCAAAATTTCTAATATTATCAAATAATAAAACAAATATGTTATTCAAAATACTTTATTTACTTTAGAACTAACATACTAATTTAATAAATTATTTTATATAATAATTTAATATTTGATAATACAAGAAGTGTTTTCTTTGCGTTCTTTTGTTTCGTAGTAACATACGAATTGTTTTAACTCAATTTATTCTTCTGAATAAAATCTTTGCTTTCTTAAGTGTTTTCTTTTTTGTTGTAGTTTTGTCATAACATAAAAAAATGTTAAAACTAAAGTATTTTTTAAAGTAAATATATGGTTTCATTTTTCGTGTCTTCACCTTGTGACCTTGTGATCAAGTTTAGTTTTACTTAAACAATATAATGCCGGAAAAAAGAGAAAATTCATAGAAGACTCAGCACTAGTATTTAAGTACCAATCTTGGTTTAAGTATCGTTTGAAACTATTATAGTTTCTTACATATAAACTCTTGTTTGTATTTGACTTATTTGAAGAGTAACATACGGACAGGCCAAGGATGGGGCAAACAGAATATTATATATATATGACTTTACGCTTATATTTTGGAAGCTAAAAACACACTCTTAACCCAAACAGATTATCTGTATTTCTGTTATAGTTACTGTTTCCTAGATGAATAGACTCATTTAGTCATTTGCATTCACGCCGTGTTATTTGTTAAAGGCGCAGATTCCTTTGAAGATGGCAAATTCTATTTATCATTCATTGTATCATTTATTTATTTCAAAACATTCCTTTTTCGCTTTCATCCGTTCTGTCAAAGTCTACTTATCAATTCTACATGAAAACTGTCTCTTATTTTAAGAACAGAATTCTCACTGCTCTCTTCACCGCCTTCTTTCGACGCCTCTTTCATTACGTACCGCTTCAAGGAGAGATTCGACTGTTTACTCCCAGTCACGTGATAAACGACCCATTTGATTTTTATTCTTTCCATTATATATATTCGTTATAAAATATTCCCGGACTCTTTCTTTCTGCATTGTGCTATTTGCATCGATCTTTTGTTATTATTTGAATATTTATTTTATGAATTGCGTAACAATATCTCCTACTTAATAGGTTGAGAAGCAAGTGCTTGCGGAACTTTTAATTTTGATTTTAAATGAGATATTTTCAAATTAGTTGCTGTTCTCTCTAATTGCATAAATTACAATTGTTTTAAAACAATTATCCCGTCTTTTCAGACCGTTGACTGCAAGATAGAAAAAGCAAGTTCGCACAGTTTTCTTATTTTAATTCGAGCTACGCCAAAAGGCTGCTGACACAGCGCTCGATATCAAGGAGCGTTTGACATAGAACCCACTACAGAACTGCACGGCACAATCGTGGCTTAAGATATGTCGTGGCGGCGATGAAATTCTTTAAGATACTGCATATAATTGTCGGCAATCGAATTTTGACAACTATAAATAAGGAACATTAGTCAAAATCAACCCACGCACAACTGTTCAAGAACTTGCTTCTGAATAATATATACGATAATTTCCAAACACTTAAGCGAGATTGGAAAGATAAATGCTTGATAAATGGGTGCCTCACGCATTGAACGACAACCAAAAGAAACGTCGTTATAAAGTGTCATCGTCCCTCTTTTTATGCAACAAGAACGCCCCGTTTTTGGCAGGGTTGTGACTTACGATAAATTATGGGTAGTTTCGGACAAACGGCGACGCTCAGTTCATTGATTAGACGCCGACGAATCTCCACGAGACTCCCCGAAGCCAGTGTTCACCAAAAAAAGATCATGCTGAATGTTAGCTGGTCTGCGGCCGGTCTCATCTGTTACAGTGTTTTGAATGCAAGCGAACCATTACGGCAACTTTCTGCGTGAGAAATACTTAAATAATCTTAGCGATATCAAAAACGCCTTCAGCGACTTCATCGTTACCAGAACGCAGGATTCTTAGGTTACCGACAAAAATATGTTTGTTTTGCGTTGTCAGAACTTTGTTGATTCTGCTGGTTCTTATTTCGTTCAAAAAAAAAACTTTGTTTGAACAGAAATGTTCATCTTAATTTAAAAGTTAAAAACCGCAAGAACTATCTTTTCAACCTAGCATTGTCTATTAGAAATTAATTTACCTTTATTTTGTGTACATTTCCTGCCGTCCTTTTTTATTTGTCTTTTTAGTTTAATAATTTTATATTTCTATCAATGTTCTATTGTTTTCCTAGTTCGGTGGAATCAACATGTATTTCCTTTCTTTGAGATAATCGCCTTTTACTCTTAGTAGCGGCTTACATCGTCTTCCCGCTTTCTACGGATCCATGTCGATTTTAAAAATATTTTGTCCAAGTATAGGACCTGTACTTTGCGCTATTACGTTTCACATATAATCCTGCAAGAAGTAATGCCAGGGAAAGCTTATATGGGCTATAAATACTCTGAGATTTTGATCAGAGCTTATTTCTAAAGCAACGTTTAATGACATCATTATTTGTATGTTGTTATATAGTGTACACTGTTACAATGGAGGGTGTATGCATATAGCGAGAAGACAATGATACTTAAAGCGGTAACAGAAAGTTCAAAAGTTCTCTACGGTTAGCCAAACATTACTATTATTTAAAATTATATCGACAACACACTTAAAAGAACAGAAATAAAGATAAAGTTCTTAAATTGTGATTTGTCTGTTTGTCTGAAAATAAAAAAAACTTGATTCAATTCATGGATGTAGTATATTAATTTTATTAAAATCTATCATAATTAATGAGTAATCTCCTCTAACAATATAGCTAGCATCAAATACAAACATATATATATATATATATGCATATGAATATATATGTATATATAACTCACTACGTCTGTTTGTCTGTTTATCTGTCTGTATGTCTCTATTTTTTAAAACTGTATGTCTTGTAAGGCAACTCAAAGTATTACATTTTGTGGAACGGTTTTTATATGTCTTTATCCGGTTCAAATAGGTGTTAAAAATGAGTACTTGACAAGGATAAATCGACTTATCCTGTTCTACGCATGGGCAAATATATATATATATATATATATATATATATATATATATATATATATATAGAGAGAGAGAGAGAGAGAGAGAGAGAGAGACATGTATATATATATTTTTTTTTCTACGTCAATCTTAGTATATTTTAACAATTTCTCATCCAACTAACAAATGCTGATTCGAAAATAGCTTGGACATAAGCGCTGCATATGTTTATTAAAGTTTCGGTTTCGATTCTAGCTAGTAGCACCCACGTCATATTCGTTTTACTTTAGAAATGACGACCATATGTTTGGTACAGTATAATATGAACTAATTGATTGAGAATTAATTCTATAGCAATGAATACAAAATCTGCATAAATAAAAAATACCATAGCGTCTTTTATAACCGGGAAACCTTTATATATATATATATATATATATATATATATATATATATATATATATATATATATATATATATATATATATATATATATATATAAATACCTGTGGGTGGGTGGGTGGGTGTGTGAAAAGACAAAAGAAAGAACTCATTAAACACAAGAATAAATCATCAAGCTTTATCGGTAATGCTTATGATGCTTGTAATGCTAATGATAACCGGTAAGGCTGATGAACCCGGCTTGGTGATTTATATTGTTTTTAACTTTTAAACTTAACAGATTGTTTCCACAGCATTTCATGTTAGGATGTATTTCTTTTTTTCTTTTTTTAGCATTGTTTAAACACAAAATATTCGATTTATTTTAGTGTATATCTCATTTTAAAATGCATAACCGATATTGGTTTCGATTGGTTTTAAAATATTTTTTCTCGTACACTTCTTGCCTTTACGCAACTGCACTGCTGAAAATTCCATTCGATTCTCTAGCATTAAATTCTTAATAAGACAATGACCTATACTTTATCTCATTTTTGGTCGAGAAATTAGATCAGATAAAATATAGATTTCATGGCAGTTTGCTTGCAATAAGTAGACAGAAGGGTGTTGGAAATAAGATACAAGATGAGGCGAACTGGAAACATTTAATACTCGAAGGTGAAAGGTTTTGCGAGCTGAATTATGTCCAGAGTATCGTTCTCATGTTTCCGTAATATTTGCCATCGTTGGTCAAAATAATTATCGCCTTTTGTTTTGAAAACGGGAAATCTTCGAAGGTGCGTCTGTTTCTGTGCATACGGGCAAGGTGTGAACAGTATAAATTTGGACAAAGGTTTTTTTAGAGCAGGTAAAAGTCCGATTAAAAGAACAAAAGAATAGATGTCAAATTATCAGTGACATAATAAGAAAATGAGTCGCGAACAAATAAAAATACGCACTGGTGTAGTTGTTATAGAAAGCTAGTTGGGATGGGACGATTCCAATATTTTTGCCGATTCCGATAAAATTTGGGGTGGTGAATAATACGTACAGAAATATGTCGACAAGTTGAAATAACAAAAGTTTATTTCTACTTGCCGACATATTTCTATTACTTTTGCGTACGCGCAAAATCGCTATTAGCCTGAAGTTTTTTATTTCAAACCTATTTTATCCATGACATTTCTGAATTTTTATGTGGCGCAGTGGTTAGAGTACTGGGAAAAATCAATTGTAAAAGTGATAGTCTTCTGAAGGTTGAAGGTTCAATTCTCAGTGTGGGCGACCGAAATATACATTTGCGAATTACTTAAGATCTATCCAGTCATGGCTGATGGAACAAAAGCACACTACCCCCGTAAAGTAAATAAAGGGTTCCGCTCGAAATTCGCTCAAAATTCCCGTTCGTCAGAAACATTCCAGAGTTTCACAAGATACACCTGAAGAAGCTCAGAGGTTATATCGACCGAAACGTTGTGAAAATCACACTCAAGATGAGAACAGTCGCCCGATGTATAATAATTCCTATTTTATCTATCTGTCGATAGTTCAAACGATATGAAAGGGGACTACAGCGATAAATGTTTTGGCTTCGATTCTAGCTGATGACGCCAAAGTACTTTTGTTTAAATTAGTCATACATTGTGACTCACGAAAAACGGTGTTTTTTAAAGAAAATCAATAACTAACTAAAACAAAATTCAACGTAAAAGCTAAACAAATAACAACAAACTAAAAAGTATCTTAATCAGGTTTAAAGATTACCTTCCAAGCTCCGTTTCCCTTACTCAAGGAGAGCAGGGAGCGTTCTAAAAACATCCGTTTCCTATGACTTACCTTTTCCCGTGATTCACCCGGTGTATAATATAATATAAAATAGAGATCTGCCTCTGTGTATAATCTATAGAATTATAAAACTCAGATGACCTGACCTTGTAACGAGTCTTGTAACCCAACATCCGGTTTACAACTTCCGGTTTCGTATGCGTACATAAACAAATAATCAACGCGACAATCAAACGTATTGTTTCACTGTGTACGTTTTCAATGTCCTAATTGTTTGATTTTTTTTCGCGTTTAAATTATCCAAATAAATAATTGTTAATACTTTCTGCATTATTTAACGCAATTTTCTTACAAATAAATTTACTTTAACATGTTGACAACCATAAGAGCATTTTACAACGGCCATTTACCCACCGTCTTATTTATTTTAATTTATTCTCCATTTTTTAATACAACTTTCTTTATAAAAATCGTACATTTTCTTCTACACTACCAACATAAATTAATAACCACGAAAATATTTTTTTGCGTTACAAAAAATAATCAACGCGACAATAAAACGTATTGTTTTACTGCGTACGTTTTCAGCGTCCCAATTTTTTTTCGCGTTTAAATTAAAAGATATATCAAAATTTGATGTATGGCTACCCACTTATAATGCAATGGCTGTAAGTTTTTTTTTCAAAAATAAACAATTATAACAGAACGACTCATAGAAATCTATCTATATTCGTTTTTCATTTTAATATACTTTCTTAGAAATGTCTCTGTTATGTCACAAAAAAATATTTTCTTTACGTCACAAGTGTCACGCTCATACATTAATTCAATAGATAAGACTGATCCAACGGGTCAACGGGTAGTATACTATAATATAAAATAGAGAATTAGCTCTGTAAGAAGAGTACGAATTCTGTAGGAATAAAAACATATTTAAGTGTCTGTTACGATCGTGAAACGTCGGGCGCCCTCATCTGCTAGTATTAGAAAACGAGAAAGAAAGTAGAAAGGGATAGACTAAATGTGTAAGAAGGGGAAATTAAATATAAGAAAGAGCGAGAGATAATAAGAGGGAAATTAAATATTAGAAATAAAAAAAGAATATATAGAGAAAAAAAAATAAGAATCGAGAGAGAGAGGAAATTAAATATAACGGTGATGAAGTCAGGTTGAGAGAAGGGGAAATAAAATGTACACATATAATACTAAATATAAAACGGACAAAAAAAAAGAGAAACGTCAAATTGAGGATCTAAAGAAAACATGCAAAAAAGGGAACAATTACGAAAAGGAATACAGAAAGAAAGGGAGAGAGATGAAGTGAGAGACAGGAAGACGACCGACGTTTCGAATGGGATTGTTCAGTTTTCATATAGGTTATTTTTATAACGATATTAAAATAGTAAATAGCTAAAATAAAAGAAATCAATTGCCTTTCGTATTTTTCCTCCGTGAGATCTCGTGTATTTTATTATATATGTCTCTCTCTAACGTAGTCTTTCCGTTCCACCACGTTTCATTTCACATATGACCCGCTTCCCAACTTCAGGATTCACTTTAGCAATAGCGAGGGTGGGGCGTATGGGGCCACGTCTGCCTGGCTCGATGACGGACAGTTGCCGGTTCTAGAGGTGTTAAGACATTAGTGGACAGTGGACGAAGGTGCCAGAAACGTTGAAGGTCGAATTGAGCCAGCGTTTGGTTTCATTTCAAAGCGTCAGGCCGCAGGTTTGGATTGCCGCGAAAAGTCAGCTATTAAGCTAGAAATGGAAAGTCAAAACCGCGCTAAGATTTCATCAGAACGGTGCATAAAAAGATGGCGGCAACAATGTCGTAGAATGAATATTAAACGAAAGAGAATTAAAAAAAGTTAGAACAAAATCAATGTTGGATAAAAAGAAATAGGAAATAAGCTTTTGTCACAAGAAAGAAGTTTATAGTATAAATATACATAGATTAAGGTATATAAAACGAATTGATTAAAAAATAAAATAAAAGAGTAAAGAATATGAAAGGAAGACGATGTAAATTATTGAAATATAGAAAGAAATAAAGACAAAAATGAGGGAATTTAAACGGAAAAATATGAGCATAAATAGAGATAAGCAGAAGGAGAAAAAGAATGTGAAAAACTAAAACAAACGAAATAAATGAAATAGTAATAACATGGATAAAAATAGAAAAACACGGATAGAAATGCTAGGTATATAGGGGAAAGATGATAGAAGGGAGTAAACAAAATATGGAAAATGAACGAAAATTAAATACATGAAGACGATGAGCGGCACTGTCGGTGGGGCATTAGAATACGCCGACTGCCCCCCTGCAGAGGGTAAAAGTCCCTCAACGGGGGTCCTGGATATGACCTTAAACTATATCCGATGGTGAGGCCCCAGCTTGCGGGATTTGGGGAGTGTGGAGTCACCCTTTAATTGTCATTGCCCCCAGGTCCACTCTGACCCGGAGTGGTAGTACCTATTAGGGTCCCAACGATGGGATAAATAGAAACTGACTTGCAAAAAACAAATATATTCTATTAAAAAAATTGTTCTTCAAAATCACTGGATTCGGCATTAAATGACCTGGAAAAGGGTTGATATGCCGTAAAACAAAAACAACCAAAAAAACCAACCGAAGAAGATGAGAGAAACAAATTATGAACTGCGCAAGGAATCAAGCAAATTAAACTAGTAAAAAAATAAAGAAAAAATAAAGAAAAAAGATTAAAAGCAAAGAATGAAAATGAAAGAAAAATAATAAAAAGGAGGGACGGAAACGACAAAAACAAGAAATTGATATAAAAAGAAAAAGAAAACAAATATAAGAGCTCAATTTTCTTGAGGAGGCAATTAGCACAAAAATAATAGTACACCATATTTATTGCTGCCATCGTCCTTTTTGATTCTTCAATTTTTAACATCTATGGTTTCTATTGTATTTATATTACAATTCAATATGGAAAGAGGGCACAACAAGGAATAAAGAAAGAAGAGAAAATGAATGACAATAAAAGAGAAACAAGGAAACGAAAGAAAATACAGATATGAATTATGAAAAAAAAAACATAAACATAGAAATGGAAACTAAAGAAAGCGCGTATATAAATTCCCAGGGAGGAACAAGATAGAAAAACGAGAGAGTTAATTAAAAGTTGAAAAATCGATCGAAAGTAATATAATAGAAAAGTAGAAAAGTAAAAAATATGTAAATTAATTAAAGAAAGGAAAAAAATTAACAAGAAAAAAAAAAGAAAAATAATAGACGAAATTATAAAAACACACAAAAAAAAGAACGAGTTTATCTTGAAAGGGGCACTAATAGATGAAAACAAACCTTATCCCATCATATTAATTGGTATCAACAACCCGTGTGTTTTACCAATTAAAACACATGCAGTGTATATATTAATTCAATTCCATCTTGAATATTATTCTTGTAACGTTTCCTCATAATTTATCCATGACCATTTAAATACGAGTTTTTTTTTTTACAAGGGGAGTCACAACTAAACGAAGCAGCAAGTCCATTCGCAGATAAGGCTAAATGAATGTAAGGTCGGTGGTAGTTTAGTAATCGTTAATAGTGCGGATATGTAGAGTTTTGATTATTTAAGGGAAGGGCTCAACAAGAACTTGTTTACATTGTACTTAAAAACTACCAAATTGTAATCGACCGGGAAGTAGGCCAATGCAACTATGTTTCACAGATAGGCAGTTCTTGGAAAGGAGCTTTGTTCATGATATCTGTGTTTAGAATTAGGCACAGATAAAGAATGGGGAAAATTGTTGATGGTAATTGTAGCTAGTCGAGTGATTTTGTTAAAGTTTGGCACGGGGTACATACAATGGATCTCAAAAGAGCACTTGTCATAAAAATAGAAATAGAGCAAGAACATGCTCGTAACGCTTCTCTTGTGGGGGAAAAATGTTGCACGGAAGAGAAAAGGGCATCACCTAATAGGTTTCTAAGCCAGTTTTGAACTCTATCAAGGCGAAATAGTCTTTATGGAGAACCCAAGACACATTGGGTTACAGATAAATGTTGCAAGTATAATCAGTACGAAGCGTATACGAGTAATACTATGAATGCTATTACGAAGTTCTTAAGTCTTTTACTCGGTCATATCTGCATGAATAAGAATAAACTATCCCCATAGAAAAAAAAGCGCTGTTCTAATTTTCTGTAAAGATCCCGACATCGACAAAAAATTCAAGGATTCTACAAGCCGTACATGAAGAAGGTCGGAGGTTACATGGGCCAGAATTTCCTGAGAATAACATTAAAGGCGAGGACAGAGTCTAAGTCATCCTAATAATAGAAATTACTGATCCTCATCTAAAAATTTGGAAAATTACGTAAAACTGTACGCATTTTCTTTTAAAATAGTTTTGTTTTAACGCTACGTTTAATTCAAAACTTAAGCGTGATTGTCTACCGTTACCTCGTACGTCTGAACATGGTTTTATGACTGGCTTGACTCATCTTTTTTCTCTTCGATTATTTCTAAATGAATGTACCTAAAAAGCTGTTTACATGCATAATCAAATGAAATTAATTACATATAAATAAGCATTGTACAAAATTGCGATTGTATTGATCTTGTTATAGCCATCAATTCACCAATTCTATCTTGAGGCATGTAAAAATAGTTGTTTGGAACTAACGAGATTCAGATTTGTCACACATAGGTCGTAATGTTGCCTCGTTACCCACAGCAAGAGATTATGTAATTACTATTCTATATCGAATAGATTTTTTTTAAATTAACTAGAAATGTGACGGGAAACGAAACAAAGACATCAGCGTCATGATTCTCTGAAAAAAGGAAAACTTTTGTGATATAGCGGTAATTGGTTTATACCTTATTCAGCTATTTGGGGATAGGACATAAAACGTGCAAAAATGGCCTCGCTTGGCTACACGACGGTACGCTAATACGGCGAAACATCTTTTAGTATGAATATATATATATACATATATATACATTATATATATATATCTGTTTCGTTAATTATACACACACACACATACACACACATATATATATATTTGGTAAAACTGGGAATTAGTAAAAACCTGAAGAGAGTGCTCAATACTACTGCAGAGCAAATATGTGTTTTATTTTTTTTATTTCCGTTTTATCTGTTTGGTTACATATGTTTCGGATGTTGGACCGTGTTTACGAGCCTCGTCAGACCTTATAGAAATAATTGGTTAGTATCAGGAAGAATTGTTTTTAGGAGGTATACGGAAAAAAGAGAGGGGTGTTTGGGGGTAGGAGATAATCCCCCTCTATTATCTCCTACCCCAAACACCCTCTATTATATATATATATATATATATATATATATATATATATATATATATATTTATACGTACGTTTGTATACAAGTAAATACTTGTAATGTGTGTATTCAATATAGTTATTCAAAATTGTCTTTATTAATAACACTACATAAAAACGGATTCACACTTTCGAAGCATATATATCTTTATTAAACGTTCCAAAGTCCCAGAATTATTTTATTAATTAATTAATTAATTAATTATTAATTAATAATTAATTCGCAGAATTATTCATTTAATTATTAATTAATAATTAAGTAATTAATTATTATTATTATTATTATTGTTTTGTTATTATTATAACAATAATTATAATAATTTTTATCACCATGTAATTACAATATTAAGTGAATATTAAAAAATTTATAATTCAGATCAACATAGAACCATTAACGTCGCTATAGTAAGAAGTTGCTCATATATTAGTTATCTTCTCTGTTTTAATATGCTGTACTGTTGGTTAATTTAACTGATTTTTTTTATCATTATTCATACCTGTAATAAATATATCCTTACTTTTGAAAACTTTTATTTTATATAAATATAAACATATCACTAGAGAGGCAATTTATAAAAATATGTTTTCGAACGATATAGTAGACATAACCTTTGTAGATTAATCGCATAATTTTTTGTTTGCTTTTGTTTGGGAGTTCAGACTGGCAAGATTACGTTTATCGGGATAATTACCAACACTAAATTATTAGATATGCCTTTGGGGCTAAATTCTTATAATATTCAAGCTAATCAAATTTTAGTAATCGTTCATTTTATTTTTATTTGTGCATGATAATATAAATGGCTTTACTTAAATGTTTTAGTAAGCTGTATTACATTTGGGTTGTTTTTAGTGTTATGATATTTAAAATTAGATATTATTAACAGTGGATCTGACTAAAACTATGTTTTTATTTTCTTATTATTAATATTTAACGAATAGGTTTTACTAAGGTGTGGGGGAGTAAATTGTTGTTTTCTTTAAAAACATACATACGTACATGTTGTAATGTTGTTCCTTCACTATTGATTCCGATAAGGTGTTATGAACGGATTTAATCTGTTTGTGGGGTCTGAATTAAAGTTCATTTTTTTTCTTTTAATATCCTGTAGCTTTTAATATTTTCCATATGAGTAAGACTCCTAATTAGTTTCTTTTTAGTTTTTAGATTTTTTTTTTTTTAATGTTTTCTGAAATTTCCAATTAATTTTAACATCAATACAATAAAAATTTCATATTTTTCCTGAGAAACTCATTTAAGTTTCCGATGATGTGTTTGGTATATTCATGCGGTTCAATGAAACATGTGTAAGACGCACAATAAAACAATATGAATGTGAAGTAAGTGATTTTAAAATGTTTAAGAAATATTCACGCCGCGGTTCAAGTTGGTTGAGCGGTTTGTCTTTGTTAATGAAGTCAGAGATGGCTTCGTAGTCGCAATCCAATCTATCCAGCGGCGGTAATCCCGAATCTCTACACTGATAATTCTCAACAGCATGAAACACTAATGTCTGTGGTTATTAAAAGTGTATGTCCGTATATATATATATATATATATATATATATATATATATATATATGTGTGTGTGTGTGTATATATATACACATATATATACATATATATATATATGTATATATATGTATATATATGCGTGTGTGTAATGTACGTGTGCCTGTACACACACACACACTCATATATATATATATATATATATATATATATATATATATATATACACACACAATTATTAGGTATTAGGATATCACTATATATATATATATATATATATATATATATATATATATATATATATATATATATATATTACTAAATTTACTCACATAAAATTAATATACGAAAGTATAGATTTATGCGTAAACTTTAAGTATTTACTTCAAAAGTGCTCAATACGTAGGTAGAGCTAGTTAGTAATTTATAAAATATATATGGCGATAAAGCTACACTAAATATTCGGCGTTTCATCCACTCTAGGACTCCTCAGGCGCATAAGCCTGAGGAGTCCTAGAGTGGATGAAACGCCGAATATTCAGTGTAGCTTAATCGCCATATATATTTTATAAATTACTATATATATATATATATATATATATATATATATATATATATATATATATATAGATATCCTTATACGTCCTAATATATCTAATAGAACGCGTAACAGTTTTCTAATAGATTCAATCATCACTCTTTACTAAAGAATAGTTATCAAATTATGAGTAGTGTTTACAATATAAATGCAATGGTCTCTCTAACTGTCTAGGAAAACTTGTCCGTTTATAGATAAAATTTCTGACTGCAAGTGATCTGCGGACACCTTATGTAAGCCTGAAAAAAATTGGCTTGTCCGTTTACGTTCACCATTACGAAATGTGTGTGAATCTCAATACGAATACAAATATATATATATAAATATATATATATATATATATATATATATATATATATGCGTGCGTGTGTATGCGTGTACAGACACACGTACATTACATATATATATATAAATATATATATATATACGTACATATATATATATATATATATACTTCTTTTTAAAAGACGAATCACTTTTTGAGATAAGGAAATTGGAAATCTATCAAAGACCAAGGTCACTAGGACGATATAAATGACGACACTGCTGACCCTGATTTTCTAAAGACATCATTCGAAACACGTGCGTTTCTGGGAGGCAAAGCCAGACATACCGTGTATCTTATCGCCGCAAGGCAAAAAAAATCTTTTGAGTTCGCAACGTTCGTGATAATGCTATCATTAGTAGGCGTTGCGTCTAACGCATTTGCTATATCTGTTTCTTTGGAGATTTTTCTCTCTGGTATTTTGTTCTATTTCAACGGTTTCTGAACGTGTTTATTCGGGAGGAGGATATTCGTTTCTTCGTCCAACGATTTACTTAATCAATTTTTTTTTATTTTGTTTTTATTCTACCTTTGTATAGTTGTCCAGTTATATTAAGATCCATTTCGACAATGTTAGGATCAATTTTCCAAAAGATTTGAATCATAACATATTCTTTCAATTTTTTTAAAAGTTTATTATGATTCAGATCGAAAATAATTTATTATTATATAAATTGTAACACAATGCAGTAAAAAAGCATGACTAAAAAGAAGCAGGCAAAATACTGCATTATTATATAATACGAAATAGACTTGAAAACAAATGTATCAATTTGATATACGTTTTTATTGAGAAAAATATTTTATGAAATAATAAAACCACTAGGTAATTCAGAGGTATCCGAGGAGCGTAGTTTAGAAAACTTATATAGATAGAGAATTGCATCAGCAGTGAGATATCTACTGGATCGATAGAAGGGTCACACCATTTTTCCAGTTGCCTTGGCAACAGATTTGATGTACGTGTTCCTTTAAGATCAACAGTAAAGGTCAAGCCTAGAAGCATGTCAAAACACGAGGCCTCCTCAAGACGAGAGCCATTCATTTCAATGTATGCCAGATGGGGATGGAAACTTTGATGATGTAAAAATAGAAGCTTGGTTTTAGATGCATTAAAAGTAACCAGCCACTCCTTTTCCCATTGTACCACGTGCTCAATATCAGAGGAGAGATAATCGGAGAGAACTTAGTCGTTTTCGGTCATAGATTTGCTACCATAGATGGTAGTGTCATCAGCATAAATGTCTATGAATGATGTAAGGATGTGATTTGGAAGATCATTAATATACATCAGGAAAAGAGTTGGGTCCAGGATGGACCCCTGAGGGACTCGAGCATTAATACTGTGAGCTTCTGATTTTTGCCCATCAACTACTACCGTTATGAATATATCAGAGAGAAATGATTTAATAATGGAACGGTAATCATATTGCTTGTCGCTGCATAGGTTATTTTTTTCTGAAGTGGTTAACGACTTCTCTAGCAACTTTCATATGACGCACATGATAGGACTTGTTCTGTACTGAAATGCAAAAGACTGTTCCCGCGTATATTTAAATACTAGGCAGATTATCACAGTTTTCCATAGAGTCGGGAAGACCCTCTCCTTAAAGCGGCGCCTAAATAACATTGTTAGTAAAGGAGCTATCTCCGGTTTTAGTGTTTGAGCAATATGATTGAAATGTTGTCAGGGTCAGTTACTTTGCTTGAATCAAGAGTTTCCAAGATTTTTGGAGTATTTTCGTTCATGGGGGGACATTCACGAGAAAGACGACTCTGATCAAACACAGTGGAGTTAAATAAATAAATGATGCTATTTCTTCTGATGAGTTAAGGGTAAAGTAGCTTCATTAGTTTATATAATAATTATGTTTATATAATAATCAAGTGATTGGTTTTGCGCTACGAATCAGTTACTGTCAAGAATTGTAAATGTCAACTGATTTGAAGGAATAAATTATGAGATGATGAACATCATGAACACTGGAATATAGACTTTTATATTATTTTAATTGGAATTCATTATTGAGATGAGTATTATTTATATTAATTTATTTATTGTGGACTATTATTCTCATCTTTAGCAGTTGTTTTTTTCACGAGGTGGTAACTGCGACGGATAGGAACGTCTAATCCCCTAACTTCATTCTCAGCAATAACTGTCATCTGTAGTTGTTGTCGTCTCGCCACGTTTTTGGCCAAGTAAGCCTCTGGACGGCTTTGGGTAGGATTGAAACCGCTATCATCAGACAATCATCATCTGGAAGTGTAGAGACTCAACGTCTCTATCAACTGCGCCACGGGCCCCGAAGACCGATCAAGGCTGGATTTTTTTTTATCTTATTAATCCACCTTTTTTGTTTTATATATTTATTATCTGATCTTCCATAATCGGGTTCGTACCGAATGGTATATATATTATTTTAATTGGAATTCATCATTGAGATGAGAATAATTTATTCATTTATTTGTTGCGGACTATTATCCTCATTTTTGTTAGTTTCACGACGTTTCGACCAACTATTCCTCTGGTCTGGTTCCAGATGATAATTGTCTGAAGGAGATTCGGAGTTCCTATCCCGTCGTGGTTACCACCTGACGAAGGCCATAGGAATAGTTGGCCGAAACGTTGTGAAACAACAACTAAGAAAGATGAGGATAATAGTCCGCAATAAATAAATTGATCGAAGTAATATGTAATTCCATTTAATAGAAATCAAATATACGTTTATCGATTTATTACTGTACATTGTCTTATGAAACTAGGTAAATCAATTTAATACGATCTCAAATGATCTTGGAATTTTAGCTTAAATTAAATTGTAGTAGATATAATGGTAGCAAAACCGGTGCGTGTTTATTTAATGAAAGATTAGTCCTTTTACTTTTACAATCCAGCGTGCATATATGTTTTTGAGTTGGAGTTTCCTCACATTTAAAAGAAACTTCCATATAATGATCTCTCTCCTGTGAAGGCAGTAAATTAGGACGTTACAGTGATTATACAATTATTTTGATTCACTTCAAATACGAATGCATATGAATTATTAAACAACGAAAATAACTTTATTAAGACCTTAAATAACCGTTGGTTTTCGGGGTAGAATAAAAAATATAGTGTACTTGTATACTGTATTTCTTATTTTTCTATCTTCGGTATGTTAACTAGATGTCTCCCTGGAATGAGTCAAGTTAGATTTTTGCCTCAATTTAGAATGTCTAACTCTGCCCCCGAGAGAAACTAATAAACTAGAAACTTTACCATGATTGAAAGATTGTAGTTTATATGCAAGGTTTTGTGCCATTTTGATTATACATAGCCCCATTTTATAAATGATCTCCATCTCAGATAAAGAGAAAGACACCTCTTTTCCGATGTTCAGAATCGCCCTTTTATCCACTTGTTCATGTCAAAGCGTGTCAACAATAGAAACCGGAAGTAAAAAAAAACGGACAATCCTGACTATAAACCAGTTTTGCAAATACATAAAAAACAAAAACTTTATTTTAAAGTTACTTCCATATACATTGCAGACTTCTTTATAAAAATATATTTGAAATTTAATCGTGACAGATCGAATATTAACATGACATACCGACGATCGATCAATTGGTAGAATCACTTATAAAGAATCGAGGTCGCATCTCATAAGCAAAATTATATGGGAGCTATCATAAAATACTGGCTAGTGTGGGTTTAATTACCGCTGTTATGAAGATCAATATCCGATCTGACCAATTTGTGTATTTGACACCCAGTAATTTATTCCGATCAAAAGATTCTATCAATTATAATGTCTGGTCGAATCGATACGTTTTGGGACCAATATCAATTTAGACTACCGCATCATTATTTGCCTCTTCTGAAAAATATCAACAAAACACATAATACACAAACACATACACACATAAATATATATACATATATATATACATATATATATATATATATTACTGTGATCCTGACCTTGAGTGGGGAGAACCATCTCTACCAGACTACCCTGTCAATTTTTAGACTTATAAGTGATATGTAGTGTATTCAGACTCGTGGAACAAATTATATTTGGCTTTAGTCTGTAAAGATAGCTATTAAGGAATCTACATTGAAAAGTTGGTACTAGGTACGCGTAAGTCGACTGAACGTGTATTTTATAAGCATGCGCAAATATACATTAAGGTTCAAGTTTTGATGTACATACAGACTCGGTTCAGCTGGTAACGAAAAACACTGATGAGCTATATGTTTTCGTTTTAATTCTAGCTGATTGCACGCAAATCATATTTTCTTTAACTTTTAACATCACTATTGTATATTGGATACAGTCTAATAATTGGCTATATAATAATAGATACGAAATCTGAATGGATTAAAATTTTATATTTACGCGTATTTTACGACCGAGCAACACCGAGCGGCTTTCTAGTATATAAGGTAAATGTTAACATTAATGAACTTAACGTTTAATACAGACGAACTTAGAGTGATTAAGGAACAGGAGTCAAAATCTCACAGACAAAGTCAGCTGCCATTTTTTTTTCAATTTCCCAAACAGTGCTTAAACTTTAATAATTTCATTTCTTAACGAGTCGATAATAATTATTAATTATAAATAATTATTTTTGTTCCTACAAGTACTAGTTTTTCATATTTACACAAGCACCATTGCAGAAGATGAGAATCCACGCCGGTCGTATGATTTGAACCCAGACGCAAAGCTCCCTTTAACTCTATTAGTAAGGAGCATACCCCAGGGATACTGCTAACCAACACGTAATTAAGGACAATTTTTACATTAATGAAGCTTAATGTTTCATACAGACGATCTTAGAGAGATCAAGTAACGGGAATTCACAAGACGAGCTGACTAACATTTTTTATTACCCAGACATTGTTCAACTTTAAGAATTAAGTTTTTCAAGGGTTTGGCAATAATTATAAATTATAAATAATTATTTTTATTCGTACAGACACTAGTGTTGCATGTTTTACTCAGTGCAGGAGATGACGATCAACTTCGGTCGAATGATTCGCACTCCGCCACTAAACCACTTTTGACTCTAGTAGCAAGGATGATAATCCACTGTCATCTTCCCCACCACGAAATTAATTGTAATCTTAATGAAGAATGTCTTAGAATGATTAAATAACAGGAAGATAAAAAGCGTGCTGACTGACTTTTACAATTAGCCAGACATAGTTCAACTTTAAGAATTTTATTTCTTAAAGCGGCAACAATAATTATAAATTACACTGGGAAATCTTTTACTTTTTTAATATTGTCTGAATCCCCACCACTGATCTAGTGTACATTTGCACTGATGAACCAAGAAATAGTATCTGTTACTCTCCATCAGGTCAGATTTTCCTAATAACTTGGTCTACAAAAATCAGAACTTGTGACGAATTGAATATATTTTTATGCCATTATAAGCTAATATTTCTCAGCACATATAAATACAAATGTATTTAAGAAAGAAACTGTTTTGTCAACAACATATATTGATTACCTGATAGAAACATCGATTACTTTAACTGAATGGTGGGCATTGAGAAATGTAACTACGCATATTGCATGTTACTTCATCATTGTTCAAAATTGAACTTCTTTTTCTTTCGAACTCCTGGAATACTTAACTGCAGTGAGGTCTTTTTTCAGATTGCAAGAGTAGTCAGTAATCATAACTGTGTCCCAGCGATCCTGATACATGGTCTCCATCCATTTCAAGTCCTGGTGGAATCTATATTCCTTCTCGTAACACATGGTACCTAGGAAACCGGCATATATTTGAAAATCGGTAGATCATCTTGGCGGTCATGTTTCACTCCAGGTTTCTGAAAGCAGGCATCATGTTGTTGACAAGTTCTGTGTAGATTTTGGTCTTTTTCTGACCAAGTAATGTTATTTTCGACCATATTAAATGCTTTCCACACTTCCAGTTCCACTTCCTTCATTGAGTTTTTGAGCTTGTATCTCTGATGAGCTGCTGGATGTGAGGACTGTCAAAGATGTTGGTTTTCAACTTCCTCATAGACACTCCTGAAAATGGCTGTTACAAGTAAGTAAAGCACTCACCATTCTTGTTCAGATCCTTAGTCAACTTCTTGATTAAGCCGAGCTTGATGTGCCGCGGTAGGAATAGCATTATGTCTATATCCACCAGAGGGCATTGTATGACGTTTATTTCTTTGCAAGGAATAATTTCCTTCTTCAAAGGCCAGTCTTGCTTTGCGTATGCTGAGTACAAATATTTGAAGGATTTCGAGATTTTATGACTTCAAACTGGTCCCTTTCCGAAATAATCATCCATAACAATCGGACCTGAATACTTCCCGCCATTAAAATAAAAATTTGCAATCAAAACCATTATTCGACATGGCATTTTACCCGCATCAAGATCTTCTAAAATGCTCCACATCTGCATACATGTGAACCAAAATATAAAAGCGACATGTTATTATAGCTAAAAAAACTTGACCTGATTGAGTGTTTACATTCAGCGCATCGGATTCCTCCTATACTTGTACTTGTACTTGAAACGAAATTCACCCTGGAGGAGTTCAGTTGGCTTCATGAAGATGCACATCTCGTACCGCTGCGGCCCAAGCCCAGCGATCGGAGGCAAGCTCCCGAGTGAGCAATAGCCAGTCACGTCTCCAACGAGACAGGCCATAGATAAGCGGGCCCGAAATAAGCTCAGCGTCGGCTTTGATAGTCCCGAGCCACGTTCTTAGCTGGCCACCGACACGTTTTTTCCAGCCGGGTAGAGAACGTGGGGAGATAGCCTCGTGGATAAAGACCCCTGCATCACAGCGAGAGGCATGGCCGAACCATCGAAGGCGTCGGGCCCGCAGTAGGTCAATAATTGCCTGGAGATTGCAGCGACGCAGGACTTCTTTGTCGGCGACGAAATCCAAGGGACGGACATGGAGAATGCGGCGGAGATTGTAGTGGTCGAAAACTTCTACGTGTCGAAGATCCGCTTTCCGTATGGACCAGGTCTCACTCACTTCCTCGTATATCAGCTGAAAATACACAGACAACAAATTTCTTGTTGAAAAATATTATAAATATTGTTTTATATCCGCAGACACTAGTGTTTCATGCTTATATATATATATATATATATATATATATATATATATATAAATCAAATGACCTTACAACGGGTGTTGAAACCCAACATTCGGTGTATGACTTCCGGTTGCGCATGCGTACTTAAACAAATAATCAACGCGACAATAAAACGTATTTTTCTACTGTGTACGTTTTCAGCGTTCGAATTTTTTTGTTCGCGTTTAAATTATACAAATAAACAATTGTTAATGCTTTCATGTCCGTATTACGTTAATACGTTCATTTCCGTATTACGTTTAAGTTATTTTAACGCAATTTTCTTAAAGATAAATCTACTTTAACCCGTTGGCAACGATGAGATCATTTTACAACGGCGATAAACCCACCGCTTTCCTTTTTAAAAAGTTTATTTTCCATCTTTTAAAACACCTTCCTAAAAAAACATTCATAAATTCTCTTCAACACTACCAACATATATAAATAACCCCAAAAATATGATTGTTTTAATTTGCGTTACAAATAAATAATCAACGCGGCAATAAAACGTATTGTTTTTATGTGTACGTATTCAGCGTCCCAATTGTTTTTTTTTTTTTTTTTCGCGTTTAAATTAAAAGATATATTACAATTTGAATTTAACTTTAAGTATTATGGTATCTGTGCTGTGCACATTTACTTATTAGTATGGCAAACCACTTATAATTCAATGGCTATAATTTTTTTTGTTTGTTTTGATAAACAATTATAAACAGAACGACTCATAGAAATCTAACCATATTCTTTTTTTTATTTTAATATACTTTCATAGAAATTTCTTTTATGTCACAAAAACTATTTCCCTTGCGTCACAAATGTCACGCTCATACAATTATCCCATAGGTAATATAACATACGGACCCAACGGGTCGCGGGTAGTCTGTCATTTTGGCAGTCGGGTTTCGATCCTGAAGTTCAGGCAATTCGTTGTCGTATATTCCGTTGAAATACGAGTAAAACATGTTCAGAGATGCAACATGGCAGTAGTGGACCGGAGCTTGGCAGACGAAATAGGATCAATTACGTGAAAATTTGTTTTAGACCTTCTCTAATAGCGTTGTTGTACCTGTCCAGATATTTGAGCCCTCGGTATTATCTCATCATTAAAATAACATTTCGATTTTAGGTGTAATGTTCAATGTGATATAATCTATTATAATAATGTGTTTTAGACCTTCTCTAATAGCGTTGTTGTACCTGCCCAGATATTTGAGCCCTCAGTATTATCTTGTCATTAAAATAACATTTCGATTTTAGATGTAATGTTCAATGTTATATAATCTATTATAATAAGATAATTAACATTCACTTGTTAATCCTATTAATTCGTCACGCAGGTCTCTCTCAGCGCTCTTTATAATCGGTTGAAAAGTGAATATTACTGATCTTCAGGATCTGGGAACCGGATCCGAAAAGTGACGGTCTATCAAAGAGGAATTTGGAAGAGAGAAACTACGGGTTAACATTTGTGTTTATGTATTCAATTCAAGTTATTTGACTGTCGTTTTTAATTGTGGTGTAGGAAAAGAGTGGCTGAAAATGACACAAAATAGGATACAGTAGCCCAGTACCTTTCCAAATATATGTCGAATTGTTTCGTTTCGTTGTTTTTACTGCATTTATTTTCTCACAGAATGCATGTAGGAGAGAACTTGAGTGCCTACTGGAAAGAACTTGAATGCCTACTTGAAAGAAATTGGATGCCTACTAGACACTATCCTCGCGTTTCTGAGGTTTCTCTGTACAGGGGTTTGCCAGAAAAATCTGGCATGAGGATACCCTGATCAAATATAAAAATCACATAGTATTCGCTGCCCAGATAAGCTCTCCTCACTATGGCTAACTTACATTAACTTTTACGAAAAATGGTGCACATTCTCCAAGTGATGTTACCTCAAAGATGTTACCAGATTAGAATAATTCTTGTCCTGGAATCAAGTAAGACCAATAGTCCAAAACGAAAGATATACTACAACATATGAAAATGATTAATTTGGAGGAGGAAATTTATTTCCTCAATTTCTTTACAAACTCAGTGTTTGAAAGATAAATAACATTTATGGAACATTCGGGTATCTATGTATTTCATATAGAGTTCAAGTGTTAGCTCAAATTAATGCGCCTTTTGATTTCTGAGAACTTCGACTGAAGTAAAATAAAACAAAAAAGAGAAAGGTCTAAGGATCCTGAGTGAGAAAACAGCTTTCCTTAGTTTCAATATACATCGGCAGTTAAATACTTCATTACAGTGTATGCATAGATCTTTTTTAGTGCAGAAGTCAATATGAGGTCCCGATGTATATCATAATTCTAATAGAGTATATTGTAGAATAAATTAAGATCACCGCGTAATCGACGGTTCTCAATAAAGTAAAAAAAGCTATTTGAGTCGGCTTTCGTAGGAAAGATCAATAGCCAGACTTTGAACCATTTTCAGATGATAGAGTTTACGCATTAGATATGGACCAGAGGCCTGGACATTATATAATATGAGATAATGGTCTGCGGAGAAAGACATAAATAAAAAGAAATAATAAACGAATGAATTGGCGGAAAGAACTTCGTTTGAAACATAAACTTCATTGATTTTTAGCAGCTTGCATGCAATATTAGGTCGGCCTGAAAGACGAGTCGACAAATTGGCGAAATTCTTCTGTCTTATTCCCCTTCTAATATAAATAGCTGAGTTTGCAACAATCACCAACATTAAGGTTCTAATGAATGGAAAATTTCAAGGTTATTTTACGGCAAGATTTGAGATACACAAATTGATTTCTACGAGCGATTAATTTTAAATCTGCAATTAATTGCACGTTTCCAACAACTACGTTTCTTAATGATGTTGATATTTTTTAGAAAGAAAATAGGACCTAGAACTGATTCATGAGAAGCGCTACTGAAAGTAATAATCTCAGATGAAAACCTTCCATTAACTATATCTTAGGATCGTATCCGAGATAACCGATTTATGAAGAACATACGTGTTTGGTTTATGTAAGGTTATCG